>NW_017732657.1:247931-248871 GCF_001890085.2 Hipposideros armiger
TTTACAATAATATAAATTATATAGAAATATTTTGCCAATATAATGGTGAATACTTAATCATTACTCATTGAATGAAATATCTCTTCTGCATTCCTACTTTCCATCATAAAAATATAAACAAATAAGTAGTATATCCTTCTTTCTTCATCCTATAAATCTTTTCACAGAAGTGGAGACAATTAAATCTTTGTTAAGTCAAAGCTATTTGTCCTATTTCTGGAGTTAAAGTTTCACAGGCTCTGAATAAAGAGTTTTGATCTCCTTGTCCTCTGTACCCAGAACACTGGGAAGCAGTTGCCTGAATAGTCTTTATTTAGGAACTTAAACTTTTCCTCTGGTAAATGTTCCAAGATTTGCCAGGTGTAGTCAACCATCCATCTTGTTTGGCTCTTAAATAAGCTTAACTTTAACTGTAGTGTCTGTCAGCATTAAAGACATACTTTAATTCTCTATCTATAGATTATTTTGTCTTATTACTTACTGATTTGGACCTCAATAGGGAGAAAGATTGCCATTTATGTACATCAGTATCCTAATAATTATTTACCATTCCTCTGGCCCCAAAACTAAAATAAAAGTGAAGACACTTATAATACATATGATTTAACAATAGACTTAGAAATTTACTGAGCTTAAACATTCATTCTAGTCTTTAGCATATTACTAGAGAACTATGAAAGGAATCTAGAAGAAATTTGCAAAACATAAAATCTATGTACTCTCTCTTCTCAGCAAATGTGAAGGAAGTTCAATTCTCCTTTAAATGAATACAGGTTCAGTGGGGATAAAATTTTAAATCAATTAACTGTAGATGTCTGGAGATTATAAAATGAGAATTTTTAGTTTTAGACACATATAAAAAGGTTTTAACTAACTACATAATGTAAATGAGACTTTCATTTTACTACTACAAATTATATAGTAATTTTTACTATTTGTA
>NW_017732657.1:250363-252295 GCF_001890085.2 Hipposideros armiger
AAAAAATCCACTTGATTTATACCATCCTTTTCTTGCAGAAGTGATACAGAGTAATGAACTGTGATATCATATATCCATAGAGAATGAAGTAATTTGGCCAATTGAGACTATAAATAAATTTGAAGAAAAGTAAAATTTTTTTTAATGACTCTATGGGAAAATGTAAAAGAGATAACAGAATGAAATATAAGAAACCATAATTTTTGTGAAAAGTATTTCAGCTCATTATTTATATTACAAAGTGACAAGTAGGACTTGGAAGAAGTACAACTTTCATTTAGAAAGATAATGTTATCCTCTTTTTGTTTTCTTGACTACCTGTTTAATAGAGTGGGAGTCCCTTCAAACACATTTTTCTTCCACTTCAATGGCATCACTCTTTTAATAAGACTGCATTTCCCAAACACTGCCCCAGTCATCTTATAGACACCTTTTTTAGAATAAAACTAGAGATGGACATATGTTTTACTCTACTTCATCTACATTTACCTTGACAGTAGAAATAAATATTTTAACTACAATCTATATGCAAAATTTATTATTTAAACCCTATGTTTTACTGTATTTCAAAAATTGACAAAGACTTTTATAGATATGTCATTAAATAAATTCTCCAAATGGACAAAAAGCACATAAAAGGGTGCTGAATGCCAGCAAGAAATGTAAGTTATAGCATATATTGATGGGTATGCTCAGAGCTGAGGGGCAATAAATTGATAATTGATACAGGAGGCCATCCAAAGTTCACTCCTGTGTCAGTTTGAACTGGGTCTCAAGAGAGACCATGCTTATCAGCTCATTAGAACTGATTTTTCCTTTTATAGCTCCAAAGAAAGAAGGAAGACAAGAAAAAATTAAGAACAAAAAATAAATGTAAAGTGAGTGGATCTGTATTAGTTTGCTGGGACTGCCTTAACAAAGTACCACATACTGGTGTCTAGACAGGACACATTTATTTTCTCATGGTTCTGGAGGCTAGAAACCCAAGAGGCAGGTTTGGTTCCTTGTAAGGCCTCTCTCCTTGGCTTATAGATGGTAGTGTTCTCTCTGTGTCTTCACATGGTTTTTTCCTCAGTGTGGATTTGTGTCCTAGTCTCCTCTGCTTATAAGGAAACCAGTTTTATTAGGTTAGGGCCCAATGATGTGACCTTAATTAGCTTTTTAAAGACTTCCTCTAAATACAATTACTTTCTGAGGCACCAGGGGTTAGTTTCAACATATGAATTTTGAAGGGACAGTTCAGCCCATAACAGGGCAGTGACTATTTCAGAAATAATAAGCAGTTCACCTGCAGCAATTTATTTAAATATATATAATTAAACTACTAACTCATTCTTATTCTGATGTTATCTTCCTAAGTATTGGAATTTCCACCTCCAGTTTCAATCCTGCCATCATGGTGGGAAACAGCTTGATGAGGTCATAGTTTCATTGAACTAGTTAGTATTACATTATGTTTAAGCAATTTCCTTTTAAAAGTTGTTTCCAAATTCACTTCCCCCAAAGGATGGAAAGATGTTTCCAAATAGTATTCAAGTAGGATTGAAGAAGGGCAAGGTTACAAATCAATCTCATTGATCCTCATTATAAAAACATGTCCATAATATTTAAAGTACTAAAAGTAATGAAAATACAATTAGAATTATCTTAAAGTTATATACAAAGTAAAATTTTGAAATTAGGTATTGTTATGATATGGACAAAATATGGGAGATAGCTTTACAATAATATAAATTATATAGAAATATTTTGCCAATATAATGGTGAATACTTAATCATTACTCATTGAATGAAATATCTCTTCTGCATTCCTACTTTCCATCATAAAAATATAAACAAATAAGTAGTATATCCTTCTTTCTTCATCCTATAAATCTTTTCACAGAAGTGGAGACAATTAAATCTTTGTTAAGTCAAAGCTATTTGTCCTAT
>NW_017732657.1:254065-255824 GCF_001890085.2 Hipposideros armiger
CAGAGAATAAAGGAAAACATTTATTTATATATTTATTTTATTATTAAAATTTATTCCGGTGACAATGGTCAACAAAACTACGTAAGTTTCAAGTGTACAATTCTATAATACATCACCTGTATATCACAATGTGTGTTCACCACCCAGAGTCAGTTCTCTTTCCATTGCCATATATTTAACCTCCTTTCCCCTTCTCTGCCATACCCCACCCACTTACCCTCTGGTAACTACTAAACTGTTATCTGTGTCTGAGTTTTTGTTTCTTTCTTTCTTTGTGTCATTCCTTTGTTGCCTTCAGTTTTATATCCCACATATGAATGAAATCATATGGTTCTCGACTTTTTCTCTGTGACTTATTTCACTTAACGTTACAATCTCAAGATCCATCCATGTTGTTGCAAATGGCACTATTTCATTTTTTCTTATGGCAGAATAGTATTCCATTGTGTATATGTACCACATCTTCTTTATCTAATCATCTATTAAAGGACACTTTGGTTATTTCCATGTCTTGGCCACTGTAAATAATGTTGCAATGAACATCGGAACACATATATCTTTACAGATGTATGTTTTCAGATTTTCTGGGTAGATACCTAGAAGAATGATTGCTAGGTCATAGGGTAATTCTATTCTTAATTTTTTGAGAAACCTCTATGCTGTTTTCCATAGTGGCTATTCCAATTTACATTTTACTAACAGTTTATGAGGGTTCTGTTTTCTCCACAGCCTCTCCAACACTTGTTATTATTTGTTCTGTTGATGATATCCATTCCAATAGGTATGAGGTAGTATTTCATTGTAGTTTTGATTTGCATTTCCCTCATATCAAGTGAAGTTGAACACTTTTTCATATATCTGTTGGCCATTTGTATGCCTTGTTGGGAGAAGTTAAGAAAACATTTCTTATATTCAACCCACAGCCTATCTTACCATCTATTTATCTCTCTAACCAGGCTCTATCCATATGTATAGAGGTTGTTTTTGTTTGTTTGTTTGTTTCATATGAGCACTGCATCTCTACCTAATATCATTTAGCATGGGGTAAGGGTTTGAATTATGCCAAATGATGAACCAGATATATCAAGCCTATAGGATACAGCAAGTTTGAGCCTTCCATGTGCTACTACATAAAAGAACATGCCATGCAACTGCCCCCTCTGTTTACCATGTATGCGTACTTGATGTGGTTTAACTAGCTTTACCACCTTAGCCTGGATGGTCCCTTGGAATTTATGTAAATTTATGCGAATTATTCTAGACATTGTTTTTCCTTTGGTTATTTGCATTTCTAAATCCTGATAAGTTTATTTATTTATTTTTTAAATGTAATCATAAAACACATGGTAACTATGACACTGAAAATCTTGTGTAGTGTTAGGAATGCATAAGACCTCATTCTGTCGTGCAAATTTTATGCCAGATAAAGTCATCTTGCTCTTGAGCAGGAGAGATACTGATGCCCTGGCTAAACCTGGCTGATTTTTTTTAATGCAGGACTTAAGGAAGCATTTTTTCTAGATATCTATATCTACCTATATATCTATCACTATATCATCTATATCTATATCTATCCATATCTGTATCTATATATCATATATATCTACATCTGTACCATCTATATCTATCTATATCTATAGTGCCAAAAAATGCATACACAGCTTAAGAAAGGAAAACTATATTAAAATTGTAATACTCAATATATACCAATAACAAAAGATAAATACAAGTCACGTTTGACTTCTGCAATTACAAGAGG
>NW_017732657.1:256419-257298 GCF_001890085.2 Hipposideros armiger
CTTGAAAGCTGCTCAAATGACGCCTTCACAATGAGGTCCTGTTTATTTAGGGGCCTAATGGGTGGACTGTTGTTTGTTTTCCCACCCCAAGTTATCTCCATCGTCCTGATTATCCTAACTTACCATGTCAATAATCTGTTTAGATCAGTATTATTGAAATTGTGATTTTCAGTTAAAAAAACAAAAATACAAAAATACAAACTGTAATTGGTACAGAATGAGTTAAGCTCAGAAATTGAAAGTAAGACATTAGAGACCTTATAACCTCAGTATCCATGCATATAATTATTTTTATTATTATTATTTTGCAAAAACACTTTCCTGCACCAAATTTGAAGTTAAAGAAAAAGCTCCTCTATCCTCTTTCAAGGACTTTAAGAAACACTGCTCTAGATTAGTTCTTTACCTCACCATTTTTACACAACTTGATTTCAACTCTGTTTCAAACTTTGAAGTCCTGTGTACATTTCAAAGGCTTCCTAGTGTTTTTAATGGTTCACCTTTTAAAATATCATATTGAGATATCATATTAATTAATTATCATCTACAATTTTGGTTCTCTCATTATGATTTTTATCATAATACCTGCACTTTATGTAAAGAAATTTTGTTCCTGAACTTTTTTATTTAAGCTGAGTGGCCTTGCATACCTCCTCATTTATTTAAGTATGATTTCCCATTCTTAATTTCAACTACTTTCTTACAAATTTACTCAACTTTCTTATTTCCTTAGCAAATATTTTCCTACAAGATATCAATTACCAAAAATAGGATGAATTTAAGAAACACTGAGACTGTAAATAGAAGAGATTAATTTCTAGGAAAGTTCTATCAGTCAATTGATAATATTAGCTCTATTATTGTAATATATATATATAT
>NW_017732657.1:261088-265714 GCF_001890085.2 Hipposideros armiger
TGAGGATTTCAGGCTCCCAAACAGGCCTGAGAATGGCTTAAGAAAACGTGGAGCGATTACAAGCTTGCCTTTTGTTGTGGTTAGAGGTGAGGCCAGGTCGAGGGTTTTTGTGCATTTGGTGTGGGATTTACATGGTTTAAACTTCTCACTGTCACCAAAGGATGGAGCTAGGGTCTGTTGCTGGCTTGCTAAGATGTGAGACAGAGGAAGAGGAAGTGGTGGGGCAAGAAAGCTGTTAACAGTGAAACAAAAATGGATTCAGACTCTATTACAACTCACCTCAATGTTTGACTGACTTAAATGTGCTTTGATTTTTTTGAATGCATTTGAATTTATTAAAGCAAACCATCATGATATTTTATGCGCCTTGCAACATGGGGCTGGTAAAAAAGTAAAAGTTTCATTGAATATCTTGGTCATGCGCTGTGATGGTCAATTTTATGTGTCAACTTGACTGGGCCTTGAGGTGCTCAGATATTTGGTCAAATGGTATCCTAGGTGTTTCTTAGAGAATGTTTATGGATCAGATTAACTTTTAAATCAGTAGACTGAGTAAAGCAGATTGCCCTCCCTAACACTGGTGTACTTCATCCAATCAATTGAAGATCAAAGAGAACAAAAA
Source organism: Hipposideros armiger (assembly GCF_001890085.2). Taxonomy (NCBI): domain Eukaryota; kingdom Metazoa; phylum Chordata; class Mammalia; order Chiroptera; family Hipposideridae; genus Hipposideros; species Hipposideros armiger. Next base: position 261,711 of record NW_017732657.1, read on the forward strand.
GCTTACTTTCCCAAATAAAGACAATCCTTCCTACCTGATGCCCTTCAAACTGGGAATTCGGTTTTTGTTGTTTTTTTTTTAACCTTCTAACTCAAATGAAAACATCAGCTTTCCTGGTTCTCAGGCTTTTGGACTCACACTGAAATTAAACCATTGGCTCTCCTAAGTCTTCGATTGGCTGACTCACCCCGCAAATCTTGGGATTCGCCAGCCTCCATAATTGACAATCCCTTATACTAAATATTTTTCCATTAATTGACAACCCCTTATAATAAATCTTTTTCTATCACACCTCCTATTTCCATATCCTATTTCTCTTGAGGATCCTGACTAATACCAGAGCCCAGCACTGTGTAATTTGTGAAATGAAACATTATTATTATCTCAATCATTATCAATGGTGTCTAGAACTCCAAAGGGGATGGATGAATGTCTTGATAAGAACTTGTTTGTGGCTTTGTTATGCGAAGAGACAACCTTGGTTTATATTGTGGACATTTGTAATGCACAAAGTTCCCAGATTCCTTTTTCCAAAAAGAGAAACCTTGTAAATGAAAATGTTTTGCTGTCATCAGCCAGGCTAAGTGTCCAGACCATTGTCAGTAGATAAAAGTTCTGTAAATAATATGTAGACAGAGCTAATTATTGGTCAAGACATTCCATGTTAAGGTGACTGCATGCAGTTTGTCCTGTTGTGCTGAGCCTTGGGTCCTTATTCAAGAACATCCAGTTAAGGGATTAAAAGGTGCAGCTATCCAGTGGGTGCCACCTTGTGCAATGATGGCGCTTCTATTCATAAATTATATAAACTATCTGCTGTTTACTCAATTGATCCCAAGAGGTTCCCTAGTAGTCAGGGAGCTTGAAGAAGGATGACCACATCCATAACTGTGACACCTGGCAGAAGCAGCAGGACAGGAAAGGCAGAGACTAAAGGTTGCATATGTCAGAGGGCCCAGGTCTGGCTCTTACCTGTAGGTAATATTGTCATTTTTGCAAGAGGCTTAGGTGGCCATGATAGCTTGCAGAGTGCTTCTTCCATGACCCAAGTAGGTGGGTATAGTGAATTATGAGCTCAGAGCCTATGAAAGACTCTTTTTCCAGTAAAGCAAAGTGTGTAACCAGCAATTCGAGCTCTGCTAGCATAGATCCAAGAAATGCAGTTTCTTGCATCGGAAACCCATGGATAACTATCATGAGTGGCCAAAAAAAACTCTAAATGTCATGAAAGGTGACTTGAAAAGTCTCTGGGGGACACTAATGGGACTGCCTAACATAATGCAATTTTAATGCATTCTAGAACCTTTTGCTGTAGAGAGACCCATTCAAAGGGGCCAATTTATGTGCTTAAATAACATTTGTAAATAAGAAACATGTTGCTTCCAGAATGCCAAAAGGCCTATATGATTTTGTGTTTTCAGTTTAACACTGTGGGTGATGACAGAGTTGACGACTGTTTCTTGACAGTGTTGGGGATGGAGCATCTCCTATGTAGTGAAATAATACTCAGAAATGTTATTGAGTTGGAGGGGCCTTTACTTTGTGGGAGGCAATGGCCCATCACTTTTTGTGAGCTCCTTTGTGAATGTTTATATGTTCTGAGTGAGTATGTAGAATGAATCTCCTCAGTATAATGTCATACTTGTGCTCCTGGAGAAAGTTGGATATGATTAGATCTTGCCTTCAAATATCGTGTGCAATGGTAAGGCTTTGAAATACTGGTATAGCTTAAATATCAAGATAATCCACTGGTACATGTGGAATTTTTCAACCTGTAGCAATAAAAGTTGTCTAGACCTCTCTCAAGAAATATAGAAACTCAATGAATGGCATCTACATTCTCTTGTAATAACAAACCTGAACAATAATAACCATTAAAAGTGGATTTAACTCATACATCTCTAATAGTCTCCAGTAAACATTAAAAAAAATAGGCCTCATCGCATATTGAAGGTCAAGAAACTAAACAAAACTACAACTGCAAACAAAGTGACTTCTTTGATTTATCACAATTCAAATGGATAAATTGAAACGGTAGTCTAAAATGTTGAATGTTGTATAAATAAAGATTAAAGGATGTACTACCACCTAGTGGTAAAATGTGTTACTCAAGGGAAAATATTTTCATATTTCTTTCAAGTAAATACCAGGCTGATGTGTTATGGTTAAATGAGGTATATAGTAATTAACAAAATTGTCCATATGTTAAGTTCTTAACTGCTACACACTTTATTTAACAGTTCAAGCACTTTTATAAGAGGGAGATTGATATTGAAGATGTGACGTTGGGAAAAAATAATAATCTAGTTGCTCGTCTCTCTGACCTCTGTTTCTGTAGCTATAGCTCCTTCTCTCACCCTGATACCCTGATACTCCTGTCTCTCTCTTATAAGACCTTTGTGATTACATTGGGCTCACCTGGACAATACAGGATAATCTCCCCATTTCAAATTTTAACTTAATTATGTCTGTAGTTTTCATTTTGGTATATATAAAAAATATTCATTGGTTATGGAAGTTAAGACGTGGACATCGTTGGGGAGCAACCATTGTGTCTACCATAATATGGTTNTACATGAAAGAATAAGTTAGTTATAGAAATGTAAGATAGGTAAGCTTCTGTCCACCTTCCTATTAATTTCAGACCATCATTTCATCAAAGTGGCTGTCTTTGAACTACTTTGGAAAGTTCTGATTCAGATAAATCCCCTGCCTGGGTTCTCTCTTAATAATGTGCTGGGGAACCTGCAGCTTGGATAAATATTCATTTAGTGTTTAAGTTTCTATTGATTTGATAATTAGAATAACTAAACATATATAGGTGTATGTCATTTGTTACATATTTTAGCAATTGCTTGTTATTTTCCTTATAGGTTTTTTTTGGAAAATATTTTTTATTAAAAATTTTATTTCTGAGGGAATCTCATATGTTGTAGAAAATAGAATCAATTACAAGTTTTTTTAATTTTCTTTAAAAGGTGTTGTCAATTGTCTCGAAGTCATCAATAACTTTCATATATTACCAGATCTGTTGCTACCGCCTATAATAGCTGTTTCTTTTGTCTATTCTTATATCACACTATTTAATTGTTTTGTAATAGCATTTTTTGAAAGAATCCTCATAAATGTTCAATTGTTTTTTTACTTTTTAAAATTTTCTGGCTAAGTAATCTGCAAACTAATGAACAAGTTAAAATTTTGATTGTCATCCTTTTAATTTATGCCCTAACTTGGCAAGAAATAAACTCCACTGAATATCCTAATGCATTGTATCCTCTCTCTCCCTTTTCCATGGGATGAGCTAGTGCTAGAAGTAGAAAAACGTCTCCCAGGTGTGGTATAGAGTAGACAAACTGAAGATCTGCCAGCTGGTATATGAGTGAGGGAACTCTAGTAAAGGAACACAAAAATATAGTGCTTTGGTTTTGCTTTTAGTACTGCAAAGTAAATATTATTATATAAAAGTTTATTTTTCCTTTATATGAATCTAAGTAAGTATTTCCAGTGCTGGAAACATGGTTTACAAAATCCTGGCCCAGACTCATTTCTCTTCTTGCCCTGGCATGTTCAGTAGTGGGTCCTAGGGATTATTTATGCTCTCACCGTCTCATCACACTGCGGTCAGCTGGAAGGAGAAAGAGAAAGGTAGGGGACATGTTCCTTTCCTTTAATGGCTAAAACCAGAAGTTGTATACATCGCTTCTACCTTCTTACAATGGGTAAGAATCTATCTAGACCTAAGTCCATATGTAGCTGGATGAGAGGATTACAAAGATAGTCTTTAGCGGCTGGCCAGGGGCTTATCCAAAACTTCCATTACTAGATACTTTTAGAATCTATATTTGGAGATCAATATCAGTCTATGCCATAGTAATTGTTATATTCTAAAATTTTTAAAAATACACTAATTTGTAATTATCACTTAAAAAATAGTATTTCTTAAAGGAGGTTTGTTTCTTTTCCCTAATGTTTTGTTTCTCTTTCCTAGTTTTATTATATGTTCT
>NW_017732657.1:271149-286808 GCF_001890085.2 Hipposideros armiger
TTTTTCTTAGCTATTAGTTATATTTTCCTGCTTCTTTGAATGCTTGGTAATTTTGACTGCATGCTTGGTAATGTAAACTTACTTTGTTGGGTGCTAAATATATACACTCTTAAAAATATTCTTGAGGGCATTTTTTGGATACAGTTAAGTTACTTGAAATCAATTTGATCATTTTGGGTCTTGCTTTTAAACATTGTTAGTGCAATGTTTAATCTCTGCCTAATTTTTCATGGCTATCAAGGTAAGCTCCTTCTTAGTACTCTATCTAATGTCTATGAATTATGAGGTTTCCCACTTGCTGTGCATGTGTTTGGGAACAGTTCCTTCTAATCTTTACATTTTAGGTAGTGCTTCCCCTGGCCTAAGATGGATTTTTCATACATATCCCCTAATCTGTATTCAGATCTATAATGTGTGATGAAATTTCCACATATTCACAGTTTCTTTCTGTGCAGCTCTTCTCTGGCGCTCTGATACTCTACCCTACACACTAGCCACCTTGGCTTCTTTGGATTGCTATCTTAGTGTCCTCAACCTAGGGAGTTGTGGGTACTTCCTAGATTCCACCTCCTGATGCTATAGCCTGAAAACTCTCTGAGTAGTAAGCTGGAACAATTTTAGGGCTCAAATTTTTTTTTCTCTAACTCTTAGAGATCACTGGATTTTATTGCATATTATATAATATTTGTGAACTATTTGTTCATACATTTATATTAGTCTTTTGGTTGTTTCAGATGGGAAGTTTGGTCCCTGTTATTCCAAAAAGAGAATTTACTTTTACATTTTTTTCCTCAAATTTTAATTTTAACATTTTTTTATATTATAGCAAATTTTCAAGAATATAAGCATCACCCATATACCTTTCACTAAATTCATTAATTTTTAACATTTTGCTGTAGTTCTCCCTCCCTGTATATTTAAAAATAATTTTAATGAACCATTTGAAAGAAGTTGTAGAAATGATGACCAATCACTGCTTAATGCTTCAATATATATCTCTTAAGAAGGAAGAAAACTACATAGATCAAATAACAAAGGTATTCTGTTGTTATAGTGATGTAAAAAAAAATCTTCTGATGTTTATAAAAATGCAGGAAATGAATTATTCAAATCAATAATCAAGAAACAGAAAGCAGGCACTGAATCAATTTGTTTCAAATTAGATGTTGACATCTAGAAGAGATACTCAAACTGGACCACCATTTCATTAAGCTTACAAAGATAGCAGTGATAGAAGATGATACTGAAGCAAAAAGCAGAACATAAACTTGGAGGATCCAAATTATGTGATGAAATATGTATTTTCAAGGATCTACGGCGTTAAATATTAACAGGGTTTAAATGAAGCATTTTTGTGTTCATAAATACAGGTGCACCTCTTCTTATTGTGTTTCGCTTTATTGTACTTCACTGATACTGTGTTTTTTAACAAATTGAAGGCCAGACCCTCGATCAGCAAAAAAGATTATGACTCAATTTATTGTGACATTCCCTTTATTTTGATGGTCTGGAATGAAACCCAAACTATCTCTGAGGTGTGCCTACACTCCTACTTGCTACTTTTATGTTAGAATTTATTTGTATAAATGCAAAATGATTTATTACCCATTGTTTTCTTATAATCATCTGAGTATAGACACTACCAATTCTTTGAACCTGCATACTTCCACAAGAAAATTAAATGTCCCAGTGTTTTTGCATGTTTTAAAATTGTGTTAATTCATTTTTTTACTCAGATTTTAAATTAATAGTAATTTTGGCAGTGGCAACATGGAAACAAAATGGCCTCTCAGAGAAGATCAGTTTCCAGAAAAATGTATTGTTTTGCCTAAAGAGTAGTGAAAAATGTTTAAGATGGCTCACTCTTGTTGTTTTACATTCTAATGCCTTCCTGACCGGCACATTTAAAACTTAACAGCAATGTGCAGCAATGAATTGAGACAAGTGTTCCATAGCATTTCTCGGAGACATATAGCTTCCATCAGAGCTTATTGAAGTTCTCATGAAATTAAACGATTGTTACTTGCAACAGGATTCGTATGACTTCTTCAGAAACATTGAAATTTCTTAGTAAATAAAAATGCATTCAAATTCTAAAAGTAAATTTTGCCCTTAAAATTGAACCAATCTGATCTACTGCAGGTATAGAACACCCTGAAGTCATATAAGTACCCAGAACAATTACTATTAAACCTGAAGAAGTCATTTACTAACAACAGCTACATCTCAAACTGTAAGTACATTGGCAATTTCTTTCTGTGAAATACTTTGAAAACTTTTTTGTCAGTATTTAATCATTACTCAAAAGGTACAGCTTAGAAAATTTTCTATAATCTGCAAGATAGCTCTAACAACTTATTCTTAGCCATTGTGCAATATTATTAAACTGTATTAAAATAGTTGCTTACATATTCAAATGTATGCATTTGCAAATTTTTGGAAAATCATAAATATATGTACTCTTAGAAAGATAATATTATGGCTTAGAAAAATCTTCCAGCTTTAATAATTAATAAAACATACAGTTGAATATAATTTTCTAAACTCTATAATCAAGAGTATGATCAAGATTTAGTATCTTATTAGCAAACATCTTGAATTTTATGAAACCACATCTTTATGTACAGTGTGGTGTTATCCTGCTTCATTATCATTATGAAGGTTGACTTGTTAAGCTGTCAAGGATGTGTCATGGTAATGAACAGATAATTTCAGATCAATTGCAATCAATCAGCATTTCCCATAACTTTCCAACCTTTTCCTCCTCAAATTATTAAGTTAGATGTTATAATGTTGTCACTTAATGAACTCAGATCTGATGGGCAATGTTTTAGCATAATTTTATATCATGACAGGAATTTAAAGTGAAATTAATCACTTTATTATTTCAAAGTAAGCAATGAATTTGGTGCTCAGCATGAAAATACAAAAAAAACACCTTAGTTAAAATTATTCAATATCACATATTATTTTAATGTATTCTTTAAATGATAACATATGAAGAGAATACACGTTGACCCATATATAATGTATCTCTGTATTAAAGTAATACCTTTGAATGTAGAGGATATTTAATATATTTGAAAATTATATGTATGAGTATATATAAGATTTTTATATACTTAGGATTCATCTATGAACTGGTTAATGATAGTACTTACCTTATTGGCTTATATTGAGGGCAAAATGAGATAATGCATGCAAAATAATTTACCCACTAAATTAATTAGCTAAATGGTATAATGCTGATGGACAAATTTTAATAACTCCCATGACTAGTAAAAGAGGTTTGACTTTGACCACAAGGCAAAGTATGACAGCTAGCTTCTGACTACAAACAGATAAAATGAAAGGTAAGTGTTGGAAGGCAATAATAAAGAGCAGTTATAACTTCATAAATATTTTCAGAAACGAAGACTCATTCTCTAGTTATATTAAGATTTATTTATTTTGCTTCTCTTGATTTGGATATTTGGAGTGATGAATCATTCACCCCATCACTCTGTTTTTCCTGTGCCTTTAAAAAATACTGTGTTTGCTAAATTATCTGTGCATTTTTTTAAATTTAGAGGCTGCATGTATATTGAGCTAAATATTTGTTAAATAATTTGCACAACTTAAGGAATTGTTGTATGTTGTTTTTGCTGGCTTATTTATGCATTTTTTGTTCTTTTAGAAGTCATATTTGGGTTGAACTAAATGTTTACTGAATAATTTACAAAACTTAAGAAAATATACTTTCTGGTAGCTTTCTATGAAAACTTTGCTGAAATGGGAATCATAGCTAAAAAGTAGATCAAACAAATGATTTTCCTTGAGACTGGAACTAAAGTATGGTGACAGGGTTGACTAGACGGTGAAGAAAATAGAAGTACATAGAGCTGAGCTTTATTAAAGGTGATGTGATGTTTGACAACACTGTTTGGTTCCTAACTGGTTTAAGATCCGTTAGGCTCACCTGTTTGCCTTTCTCTCTTTCATTCCCACCTTCTGATTTCTTTTGTCCCTATGAACATAATTATGTGACCCAGTTTATGACATTTGTCTCATATGGTTTTATGTATAAATATATGCACACATACCTTGTGTGTGAGTGTGTGCATGTGTATAATCAAATAATGAAGTGCTTGGAAATGGAAAGCAATGACATATCTTTTAAGTAAAGGGCTTGGATTTTTTGTTATTATTATTATTTGTGTGTGTGTGTGTGTGTGTGTGTGTGTGTGTGAGAGAGAGAGAGAGAGAGAGAGAGAGAGAGAGAGAGAGAGAGAGAGAGAGATATGAAGCAATTGAAGGAATAGAAAGTTAAATTTAACTTTTAACTGGTGGCAGGATACCACCTTCCTTCATTGGCCTCTGTTTTCTGTCCATAAAATTCTTTGATAGTAAAATTTATAAAAAGTAAAATTTTGTATATACATATTTTGTTATCCATTTATAGTAGAATGCTACATTCTGTTAAATTTCCATTACAATCCTTTTAAATAAAATTTAGAAAATAAATGGGAGCTATATTGTCCAAATGTAATTCCTCTCAGCAAGTGGATTAGTAGAATAAGGGACAGAAATTTCCCAGAATGAATATCTGACATTAAGAAAGACTTATGTTTGGGAACAGGAGATAAGGGGGTTTGAGTAAATTATATACCGATTATGCAAAAGTAGGTTGATTACCCTATGCCATGCTCGCGCCGCATGCGATTGCAGCAGCCTTTCTTTCTAGCACAGTTGAAGATGAATTGGAAAGATGCCTTAATCCTTTTCCCATTAGAAAGCCCTTGTTTGTCCCCATGCTGGCTGACAGCTCTACCTTACACCAGTAAGGTCTGTGCCTGTCCAGACACACAATACAAGCAGGGCAGCAATCTATAATTTGATCATACAAAAAAGTAATTGGCATGCCCATGATATTTGTTTCTTTCTGGCCTTCTAATGCTGTATTCATTCATTTCCTGGTTGTGTTTTTAGTATCTGACACTAATGCCAGAAAATGCTCAATTGCTCTTTAGTAAATAGGGTAGTGCTAATGCTGAAAAAAAAAAAGTTATCAAAATAGGCAGCTCAATATCAAAAGAGCTCTAATACCTTGATAACTCTCATTCTCTCATAGATAAACATCTACTAGATTAACAAAATCATTTTAAAAACTCAATTTTCACAGTGTAAAACTTGTCATTAAACATTGACCAAGTTAACTTTCTCAAAATATTAACAATGTGGCCGAAAACACACATGACGGTTGTCATGTGCCATTGTGTCAACATAGGTTGGTGTTGCAGAAATTAAATATTAGAATTTTCAGCAGTCATTTGTTTTCTTGACTTTTGATAACTAAATTCTGTTGTCTTAGAGGAGATTATAATATGTGGGAAAGGCAAATGGCAAAAAGTGGAAAGGTTAAGTTGGCATTTTATATAAAGCATGAATCAAAGTGTGCTCCATGATTCTAGGACCAGAACAGCAGGCTGTATAGCTGGGCCCAAACGTATGCTGAGATTGGCTTATATTGACTAGCAACAGCAAAGTTTAGAGAATTTCACAAGTCAGTTGTTAAATATACCCAACCTTAGTGAGTTTTATCAAAATAAAATACATTAAAAACAAAGGTAGTAGGGCCGGCCGAGTGGCGCGATGATTAAGAACTGGCTTGGGATGCCAGAGGACCCTGGTTTGGATCCCACATATGAGGGCCAGTGACACTGCCCTCCACAGCTAAGATGCTGAACAACAGCTCAACCTGGAGCTGGGCTGCCGTGAGTCGCCAGTGATGGCGTAGGCTGCAGCCCTTGTGGCAGAGGGTTGCCATGGGCTACCGTATGTAGCCAGCAGCCAGCGTGAGGGCCAGCAGCCACAGTGAGCGGCTGTCCAGAAGCTGGCGACTGATCTGCCTCGCCCGGGAAGAGCGCAATGATGGTGCCAACTTGGGCCAGTGAAGCAACGTCCTCCACAACTAGACTGAAGAACAAAATGACAGCAACTTGTCTGTTCCCCTTCCCCAATTCCCCAGCACTGTTCCTATCCACCCAATTCCCCAATAAAAATCTTTAAAAAAAAAAAGGTAGTAAACACCTAAAGTCGTTATCTCTATTCTATTCCACATTTTGCAAGGTTATTTTTATAGCTTAAAATCATCCATGGTGGTATTATTTGCACCATGAAAACAAGGACAGATACAAACTGGTCTCTTTTTCTTAGCTATTTTAATGCCAAAACGTCTTTGAAACTGTGTATTATCATTTGTTAAAGTAGAGACCTTTCCCAGTAAAATTATTTCTATTTTTTTGTATGGCTATTGTTCTATTAAATCCTAATAGTATGGCAACATGCTATCACAGTGATTACTATGGGCCAGGCACTCTTCTAAGAGTTGTACATATATGTCTCATTAATCTTCACAATAAACCCTATTAGTCATTTGCAATTGGTATAGCTACATTTATGTATGAAGAAACTGAGATATAAATTGCCCAAATAGCAAGGCACAGTGCTAGTGAGGCAGATCTGTGATTCAAATTCTCATTATCTGACCCTGCACTAACCACTATTCTATACTACTCATTCTAGTGATTACTCTGCCAAACCAACATTTATTGATTGTTACGTGCCATTTCATGGATACCATAAAATGAATCTTGATGAGGCAGGAGAAATTTTCTAAGCTCTAAGAAAAGCTAAAATTAGGAAGTTTTGAAAGGGGTTCAAGGATATCCTCAAGGTTTATAAAGTATCAAGAAAATGATCTGAGAATTGATTTTTAGACAATTGAATTATGCACTTGAAAAAAAAAGCAAATTCTAAAGTTTGTTTTCAATATAAAGTGAAATATAATCAAAATGATTACCAGTTTATTTCCATTTTCCCCAAAAATAAAATGTGGCTTTGATGGGAATATAACATAACATAACTGAAAAACACAACTTACCCTATATTAGATCATCTTTGTATTTCAGATTCTCCCTAAAGATATGTTTGATGCCATGGGAAGTTTCAAGACATTTTAAAAATATTTCAGGCCCTTTGGGTATATTTTCACTAATCCATGACTCAGGACACTAAATAGTCTGCTTTAGATTGAAAATAGCAAACTAGGTTGCAAAAATGCCTAAGATAGTCCCTGGGACTATCTTAGGTGGTTAGAGAACCTGAATCATTAGAGTATTTAGTTAAATATTTCCATTAAGCTAAACATGTAGACCCTGAAATGCAATCCGTTTATGCAATTTTTATTTAAAGGTTTTTATCTTCCTTGTTATCATTAACTTAATCAGACACTGTCAATATGAATATCATTTTTCTAGCCAAGAGATCAATGATAATTTTGTGGATTTCTGGTGGTTGGTTAATTAAAGACAGAAGGGATTTACATTTAACAACAAGAATGCTATCATCCAATTCCCTGTTTATTTTATCTCCTGCTCTAAAATTAGAAAAATTCATATCTTGAGATGATTAAAAGAGTAGAACAAATTTTTCATCATTTAAAATAAAGTTTATCAGAGTCTCAAAGACAAGAGCTAGAGGGTGATTGTTTTTCAGCAAACTTGTATGTAGTTGAAAACATTAGAATTTCCTAGAATATACTGACTCAGAGGACACAGCTCACACTTTCCAATTTACAAAGGAAAGCTTGTGTGTGTGTGTGTGTGTGTGTGTGTGTGTGTGTGTGTGTGTCTGTAAAATAATATCTAGTATGAAGATACTTAAAAAATAAAGCAATCAAAAGCAGCATAAAAGCTCTGTTTTTCATTTTGTGGATTCTAAAAAATCAGAATTCATAGTATTTTTCTCTGTGATACCTTTCTTATGATATGCATGAAAGTAGGTTACTCCATTGCATATGCTAACAGTACATGAGATCAATTCAATAGGAGGAAAAAATGTCAGAGTCGAAATGCTGTGTTGGGAGCATGTAATGTTTGACACCTTGGGTTTTCTATAGGATTGTCGGAAAAGTCATAACGTATTTTTTCTGTTTTTCATTGCAAAAATGCATCATGACTTCTCAGACAACCCAATATCATACTTGAGCATCTAGGAAGAAACTAAATAAAGACAATAAATGTGTATTTAGGTAAACAGGATGCACAATCTTCCTACCCATATATGTTTTACAATATTTTTTCATAAGGTTAATTACATCATGTGAACCTTTTTCTCTGAAAGCTTGCATGGACTTTGGCATAAGGCCGATTCAAAAATTATTTTCCTATATAACAAAGAAGCCTCAATTTCACTGCTCCAGAGTAGACATTCTACTCTGTTCTCAAGTGTTCTTTAGAATGGACAAAGAAAAAAAACAAAAAACATTTTGAGGCGTTCTGATTAAATCTTTTCTGCTGCTTAAAATATTCCACCAGCCCCAGGCTGAAAGATACTTTTATAATATATCTTAACAATGTCTAGTTTACTTAGTCATGTTATAATTTATCTTGAATATATGAAACTTAATATTAGCATTAAAAATCAATGCCACATAAATATGGGAAAACATTATGATGAATTAGTTATCAGATATTATTAAAACAGAGGTAATGAAAAGTCTTAACTCCTTCACTCTTGTCCAGCCTCCTGTAATAAGTTAATGTGTAAAATCTATTAAATAAAGATAAAAAGAAAATTGGATAGAAGAATGGCAAATGGATTTTAGTTACCCTTTTCTGTTTATTTAAAGTATGAAATAATATTTTACACACTCATAATCCTAATAACAACACAATAAATATGAGAAGCATAAGTTCTTTATTACTAGCACTGAGCTGTCCTCCATTACATTTTCTCCTGTTACCCTATTGGCAGTTATTATTATGAGTTGGGTAAAGTGACTCTTCACTTCATTCATACCTGCCTCTTTCTCCCCATGATCTTCACAAGCCAGTAATGACTATCAGTTTAAACTTTAATAGAACATACATTTCTTCTGTATGAGACACAATACTATGAATTATTTTAGAAAAATCTGCAGGAAGAATAAAATAAGCCTATGGGATAGATAGAATATACCACATCTCGAAAGGCAAAGAAATGCCAGTGTCAGTTCCCATTATTGATGTTTATTAACTTCACTGTTTCAAACACATTGCATGTATTTATTTACTCATTATACCTCTCTTTAAAAAAATAAATAAATAAAACATGATGGAAGTACCTTCATTATCTTTCATCATGTAACCGTCCTAAGTCCCCCAATGGGGGTGGGGGGTTGTCTCAAAACCACTTCCTTCCTATAGAGTAGGTTCCCATTGAAAATTCTGAAATTACTTTGCACCTATTTTGATTTCTCTTTTATATTTAGATTCTATGAGAACTATCATTTGAGGGCAAGTTATTGCAAATTTAACTACGTGCTTCTGTTGTTTTAGCTGAATATCATGGAAAAAATGGGATCGACAGGAATGGGATGGTGAAGGAGCTACTGAAATCCTAGTAAACCAGAGACAATGTAAAAGATACAAGAATCTTTTACAAATGCTTAAATTATAGCATAATTTCAAAGAGATAAATATCCCAGGATTCTTCCAAAGAATACATTTTGTTAATCCTTTCAAATCACTATGATTTTATCTCTGTTTATTATGTATGAAAAAGAAATATTTTATGGCATTAGGTTTTAATTACATATTTTTATCCCCCTGCATATCAGTCATAAGCTAAGGTACTGCTTTATATGGAAAATTATTCTTGAAGAGATCAATTCATATATGAACTTTTTGCAGATGATGTTGATTGGAAACATATTTCATGTATCAATGTAAAATTATTCCAGAACTTGAGTTAGGATGTGCTACTTTTCTTTAAACCATGCAATGTGTTTTAAAATAAGAAGGATGAGAAAGCATTATACTGAGATGGCATTATCAGTAGATTTTCATACAAATCTATAAATCATGCTTCAACTCTATGTAGTTAACACATTCCAGCGCTCCCATTATGTTTGAAGGATGAAGCAAAACCACATATTTCTACAGATGCATTACTCTTTTGAAAGAAACAAATTTGAAAAATGACTTTGACTTGTGATGTATACAATTTTATGCAAATGTGTAATTTAATCACATCATGTAGAATGTTTGTCAACTAGGACAAAAATAGTTCAATATCAAGCATCAAAAAAAGGCTACCTTGGAAAATTATTCAAATAAAAGTGATGTGTGAGAAATTTCATGCTTTGGTAAATTATCAGAAAAACTGATGATGTGGTTAGACATACATAAGTGTACATTTCACACACATTAACTTAACCAGCTAAGTTTTAGCACAAAAGCCAATTCAATTAAGTCATTTTCAAAGTAATTATATATTGCTAGTATTAATAAAGATAAGTCAAGTTTTTCCTAGTATAACTATTTTTTTTAAGTTGTGATCACATAGTAAAGGGAACTCAAGAAGAATTGCCAGGTAAAGCTAAAACATATCTAAAACATAAAAATAAAATCCAAAGGTATTAACTCTATTTTTATTGATTTTCATATGCCTTATAGTTCTTTTTGTTGATGACATTGTGACATTATTCAGTAACAAATATCTTCATACAATGGATTCACTGACAAATGCCCTTCTTCCCACTTATCACTATTTAATATCAGAATTTTATACTTTTGTTTCTAAGAGCCAGCATCTTTGATTTTTTTTCAGAGAACTCCCTGTGTTTACCTGAGGCTACACAGTGACACCTTGTCTCAGGTCTGCTTTTGGGAAGCCTGAGTTAAGAGTGTGTAACAGGTGGCTCTAAGCAGCAAAATATATTTACATGATTCTGAAATTGGATCTCTCATTATTCAGATAGCAACAGATTGGCCAATGGAATGCTATTAATTTCTGGCATATTTAAATTGTAGCATTACCACTGATAATTATTTTACATGTGATTATTTTACATGGAATTCAAAACAAGTGTTAGATCTACTGTGTCATGCTATATCTATAGCACTAGAGAGATATGGGGGAAAGGTAACTTCAAGGACTGTGGAATTAATTGTTTGTTGTACATCACACAAAAATTATAGACTCAAATAAGCCTATTAATAATTGAGTGCATTGTAGAAAAGTTAGAAAGTGTCCTTGGAATCACTTAAAGATATTATAATTTCCTGCAATTGGAGGTACATTGATGCTGACGTTCTAGCACAAGATCTGACTATTTGAGTAAAAGAATTTCTAATTGAGTCATTTTTCTCAGTAAGTCAAAGTCAGGGTCAGAAATACAAGGAATAGGATCCTGAGACTTGGCATGAGGGCATCTGAGTGAATGGGTTCAAGAGTATTGAACAATCAGATCTCCTTGACCCCTGTAAACCTGCAGAAGTGGCTTTCCTTGGTTAGACTACAGCGGGTCCCTGGAAATTCTGGAGTGGATTCATCTGAGGCAGATCCCTTGCAAAACAAAACTGCCCTCCACAACACCTCCCACATACCCTCTTGGCCATTTAACCAAAAATTAAGTCTTGTTATGGCCTGTGGAAGTACCGGACTCATAGTGAAGGGAGAGATTATTTATGGTAGGACTTGCTGGACCTGGTTAGTATGGACCAACAGGAAACAGAAAAGCAATACTTTCACCACAACTTGTAGGTACTAAACCAGACGAGAAGACTGGATGAGAGAGTTTTGTAATATGAAGTTTTATGGTATGGAGGGGGTACAGAGTTCAGTGGATTTCAGGATCACCTGGTGTTAGTCCTAGTGTGCCCTAGGGATGGCTTTTGGAAAAATTATAGGTCACATTACATGGAGAGAAGTTTCCAGATATGCCATGATAGAGCATGTGAAACCAATAGAAGGATAGAGAAACTGGTCATGCTAGAATGACAATGACTGTGTACTTCAGGATAGCCCAAAGGACATTAGCTTTACTAGGTTATAAAGAATGTGCTTGTTATAGGTTTGACAGTGGCTGTCATCTGTAGGACAAGGATGATGTACAGATGATGATGTTTGGAACTGGCGTCCATAGTGACGAAGAACTCTGGGAGAGCAAGGGCAAGGTCACACCTTAACCACTACTGAGATACAAGGAGCAGCGTAATCCCCGTAACTGTTAGCAGCGCCCACATAACAATGAAAGGGCCCATTATGCAGAGATCTACGGTGATGGCTAAGAACCCTCATGCTTCCTAGGAAACGATGGAAAGGCTGCCTAAAAGGGTTTCTCTATATGCATGTATAGTCAAAAAATATTCAGAGTTGATGAGCAGAAGGTTGATGTCAGTCACTCCAGTGGAAAGACTTAATCTCTCACAGTTTCCAAACCTGTGCCAATTCTTCAACTGAGAGTCCAATGATTAAAGCAGGGCCTGCATCCTCCTGAGACACTGCCCTGATGCCAGAGTGAGTATATACAGTAGAGAGTATTTCATTCACTCACCCAAGGGACCAATGGACATGGGCACATGTGGAAAAGGAAGCACCCACCCACAGTGTGTGAACTGACACTGTTACCAGTGGAAATCAATTGTGATCATGGGCCCCTTCAAGAGTAGAGGCATATGGACACTACGTAAAAAATTTGGTCAGACCACATGTTCATCTCATAGTGGCTCCAATGAGTTTGTATAGTCACAGTAATCAAATCCTTATTTCTTGAATCCTATTTCTTTCAGGAGAAGACCCTGAAAAAAATTTCCCTTCACACCACAACCAAGAGAGGAAATAAAAGCAATATCACCTCCTGGTATAATAGCAGAAATCAGTGCAATTCTGAAGGATGTGAAAGGTTGCAGATGTTAAATCCTTATCATATGCCCATTTAATCCATTTATTTGGCTACGATAAACACCCAATGCATTACTGTGTTTTGAACACATTGCAGTGAACTACAGAAAACTTAACCAAATGGTAGCCCTAAACACAACTGCTTCAACAAGTATGACATTCATTCTAGAACAGATGAACAAAGAGTCAGGTATATATATATAATTTATATTTCTATATATATACAATTTATATTTATATATATCTACTGTATATCTACACATATATCTCAATTGTTATTTTTAGTTCTACAATTTTCAGTTGATTTTTTAAAACGAGTTTTATTTCCTAGTCAAAAATATCAACTTACCAGTAACTCTTTTCTTAGGCATAAAATGCACCATAGTTTTCCCCCACTGTTACTGGTAACAGTATTTCCCAAGTTTATAATGATCAAATGTGGTTATCAATTGGCTCCTAGAAAGAGCTTCAATTTTAATATTCCTGGACGTAAAGTTTCAAAGACATCTTCGTTGTCAGTGAAGAGAGAGCTGTCCTGTTTGAATGAAAAAATGAAAACTAAGAAAGGATTGCCATTATAGTTGTTATGTCTTACAATTTATATTTTCTTGGGTTGAGATAAAACATTTTAAAATCTAAACTAATTTTTGAAGTTAATACATAAAATGTTTTTCTGTTTTGTATGCCAACAAACTCTTATAAATGATGTACAAATAAAAGATAAATATTATACAGTGATATCAAACCTGACCCCACATCATCTCATAGATATATTGGCTGAAATTAATTTGATATAAATATACAATTGAAGCACTATACATTCAAAAGAAAAATATGTTTAGATAAAATTAATGAGATTGCCATGTCATCTTCAAAATTACTAACCCCAGTACTGATTATAAAATATTTCATTAAAATTAATTTAATCAACCATATAACCAAAGTAATTAGATTATTGTGCAAATGAATATGGGGTTATACTTCAAAGTAACATAAGTTATTAATTAGAAATTTTATAGAATTTTTATATTTATCTAAATTCTCTTGCTAATGTTAGTTTAATCACATATATCAAGCAATTTTTTTAACCTGGTTAAAATGGTATTTTATTAGAAATAATATGGGCATAAATAAGTTAGCAAATATTTTTTTTTCAGTTGCACATGATTTGTGTTTAGTTTTCAATTGCTGAATGTTTAACTTCCTAAGCTTAGGACCAGAAGACATCTAAAAACTCTAAGGAAAGTATTATACTATCAAATATTTAAATATCTACAGCTGTTGCTCTTATTAGTAGTAAATAAATAATC
The DNA here is from genome assembly GCF_001890085.2 of Hipposideros armiger. Classification (NCBI taxonomy): domain Eukaryota; kingdom Metazoa; phylum Chordata; class Mammalia; order Chiroptera; family Hipposideridae; genus Hipposideros; species Hipposideros armiger. The sequence goes on from NW_017732657.1 coordinate 285,168, forward strand.
AAACTGAAGAGTAAATATAAAAAATACCAAATCCAATTGACTAGATAAATACTTTGGGCTAGAAACATTATTTATTGGCTTATAGGTAAGTTAATTAAAATTTCTATAACATACACCATATCTAACATCTGTGATAATTCAGAAAATAGAATCTATGGAGAAAAATAAACTTTAAAGATATTTTACAACATAATAATTCACAGATCATTGGGTTATGATAAATACTGTTCTGTTGATCCAAATTTGCTATGACAGAGGAAATATGCAAGATCAACCTATATCAAAATAAAAATATGAATTAATTTTTGTATTACATTTATATATTTTTAAGAAAAGACTTGAAGCCTCATATTGATGATTTTTTTTTCCTAATTTATTTGTCTGAGTGGGCTATCCTAGTGCTTTTTTAGGCTCACCAGCTGTTAATGCCCTCTACCATCCCTTGTTGAAATCAGCATTAGATTTTAGCTCAAAATAGAGTCAAGAGGTAATATGAATTTATATTTACAGGTTGGCCCAAATTTATACTAATTGTAGTGTTTCTGAGAATTGGTAGAAATACATATCTACTTATATGTCTATTAAGACTCATAATCTATTGGCCTTTTCTCATTCAAGGATACCTATGCAAGTGAATGAGTTGCTTTTTTGTAAAGCTAGATTATTACCCCCAAATACTACCTGAAATGGTAGAAATTGGTTCATTCTTGATTTTATGATGACAATATTAGTAAAAATCATTCAGTGAACCATCTTCAGCATGCATAAGCCACAGTTTTTAATTTTTAAAAATATACCTTTTCTCTTATTCTGGGAAAATGCCAAGAAAGCAACTGTAACAAAACCTGTGACTTGGTAAACAGGTGCTAACAAAAGTAGATTCATTTTTTTAAAAATTGTGTTCCAATGCTCCCAGAAGTTTTTATTTTTTATCACACCCTCCTACATCTTTTTTTTGTTTTTAACTAAGATGATGTTTTTTAATGGGAATCAGAGATATGATTACATAGTCCAACTCTTAATCAATTCCCCTTATCTGTACTCTATTCAAGTAGGTACATTTATATATTTTTCGTTATAGTTCTCACTAAGTATATCTTATGATAAAAATATGCATTACATTTTTCTGTAGGGTGTGCAAATGCATTTAAATGCAGCATTTACAAAATTTTACATTTCGAAATTGAATCGATCCAGATTTAACTAAGCTGCATTCAATTTCCACTCCTTAGCAAAAAAGAGAAGCGGTGACTGAAGGAGAAGTATTTCATTTTTCTGGCAGCTTGTTGAACATTAGCGTCTTACATTATATGTAATATGTCGGTCCTAGAGCTATTTTTTTGCATGAGAATAAGCTTCTTATACATTCATAATGGCACCGGGAAACCCAAGTGTGGCTGCTGACATATATGCCACTTCACAGTAAACAGGAGAATATAAGCATAAGGTGAGCCTTCCTGACAAAACAAGCGCTTAGTATGAGAGTTCTTAAGATGTAGATTTAATATCCATGGGGAGGACTCTATCCGCATAAACAGTAAAATTCCAACCTGAAATAATGCAGAAATTCAGTCCAAGCTAAAATTTGAAAAAGAAAATATGCAGGTCCTCATTGAGTTGCATTTTGTTTTCAGTTAGAGA
>NW_017732658.1:0-1168 GCF_001890085.2 Hipposideros armiger
CCCTGGCAACACAGCTCTAGGTGGGCGGGGCAGACCCCCAAGGCACCACAGGATGTGGTCAGTGGCCCCCACCAAGTCAGAGCAGCATGCACTCCTGCATCGGCAGCCAGCCCACACGAACTCGCCAGGAAAGCCCCAGCTGAATCATGCAGGTGCACAGCTCACAGACCTACACTCCCAGGAAAACTCCCAGTCTCAGCTTGTCCCAATCAGCTGCTCGCAGTTCAGGCCAAGCATCCTGACAGCCAATCACCACCCAGGCAACTGTGCATGCGCAGTGCGGAAATCGGGGCCTAAGTTGAGTGGCGCACTCCCAGGTCTCAATAAGTTGTTTGTTGGAGTTGGAGCACACCTGCCAGGCATTTCCCTGGTACGCAGCACAGGCAGTGTGGAGGGTGCGGATCCAAGACCGCATGCGCACGCACGCACGCACTCACACACGCAGTCCTGCGCCAATTCCGGCAGACCAATGCAGTCTCAGACCTGAGCCTCTGTGGGAGGGCCCAGCCCTGAAAAAATGGCTCCCTCCTTTCACTACTCGTGTGCAGGCTCCACACCAGGGGAACAATGGTCCCCAAAACCTCCAGCTCCCGTGCCAAAGGCACTAAGTTCAGTCCTTCCCACAGGCTCCTGGGCCCTGCTCACAAAGCTACTCCCTCCACCAGGAACCAGGTGAGTGCTCACCAGTGAGTGAGTCAGTTTGCTGGCTCCATTGGTTCTCCAGCTGCCCTCAGCCTCACCAAGATGAGCAAAGAGAGTCCTCACTATTTTCCACTGCCAGCTATTGTAGAATTCCTCTTCCTGGCAAAGTAACTCTGGGCTGGTGAGCGCGGTGTGGGGCCAGAGGGTCTCTCCCCCAACCGGAGAAGCCTCCTCACTGCTGAGGTGTCCCTCACGGGTTCGCCCTCTCTCATCTCCCCCCCTCCTACCAGACTCGATGTGGCCTCCTCTTTAAGTCCTTCCTTTAGAGGTTCTGTTCATCTAGTGTCCAGGGACTTCTGAGGTTGAATATCTTATAAATTATTTGTAACTTTGGTGTGATCCTGGGAGGCACCAGCACAGCGTCTGTCTATTCCGCCATCTTACTGGAAGTTCTGCTTTCTTCTTCTTGCTTTGGGTTTACTTCATGGTAAATTTTCTAACTTCCATGTTGGGTGTTTAGCTCATT
>NW_017732658.1:4223-6876 GCF_001890085.2 Hipposideros armiger
GTTGACATACAATATTTAGTTTCAGGTGTGCAACATAGTGATTGTAATTCAAAGTTTATACACTTTACAAAGTGATTGAGTGATTTATTTTAAAAGCTACATTTTCATTTTCAGAATTGTGCCACTTAAGTATTTGCATTCAATTGCATATTACAGGACCCTTATTACACTGGCTTAATCAAAGGACACTTAATTTTATTACATATAATAAGTCCAGAAATAGGTTGTCCAGAATTTGTATGGTGGGTTTATGTGACTCAGCCTCCTCCTTTTTTTGCTGCTCAACTCTTACTATCATATGAATTTTATCTCGTGTTTAATCTCACTTAGTATCAACTCCAGAATTGCATCTCTAGCCCATGCAGAAAGGAGAGGGATAGCAAAGGGCAAAATACACTTTTTAAGACCTTTATGTAAATGTTCCATCCAGTAATTTCTGCTTTTTTCTCATCAGTCACTACTATTTCACATATAGTTTCAAGGGCTGCTGGAAAAGATAGCTTGTTGGCTGAGCACAGGACCTCCCTGGAAAATAAATGGACCTCAGATGTTAAGTGAAAAGGGAAAATGGAAAGTCAAATGACAGTATCTTCACCAATGTTTATAAAAATATGATTCTGGGATTTTATAGGTTTTCTGATCTAGATATTCTTCTTTTTTTTTCAGTTCAAAAAATTTTCTTTTAATATGTCCTTATATTTTTCTCTGCTCTCCTGCTATTAAATAATCATTGCATTTCTGAATTTATCATCTGCGTTTTAATTAAACTTTCCCACCATTTTTTTCTGCCCCCTATACATTATGTTCTTGGAGAATTCAGTCATGTAGATTATTTCAGTCTTCAATTCTGTTCATTTAGATTTTCTATTAATAATGTTAATAACTTCTGTTAATTTTCAACAGCTCTTCTTATTCTATGATTATTCTTTTGTCACAGGAAAGTGATCTTGTTTTATTAAAACAATATTTTATAAATGATTTTTGAGGATACAAATTTCATTATTTTAAGTTATTTTATGATTTGTTTATTTATTTATTTTTATTTTTTTAAAGATTTTTATTGGGGAATTGGGGGATGGGAACAGCGCTGGGGAATCGGGGGAAGGGGAACAGGCAAGTTGCTGTCCTTTTGTTCTTCAGTCTAGTTATGGAGGACGTTGCTTCACTGGCCCAAGTTGGCACCATCATTGCGCTCTTCATGACCTAATCTAAACCTAATTACCTCCCAACAGCCTTGCCTCCTATACCATCACATTGGAGGTTAGGATTTAAACATATGGAGTTGAGGGGCAAACAAACATTCAGTCCATAATAGCATCTTAATAACTTAGTATGAAAATGATGCTATCTGGACAGCTAATTATTGAGAATAGGTGATCAAATTACTCAATTATTGAAGCTATAGTTCATAAAAGGCTCATCTTTCTTAGGGAGTTGATCTATTCAGTAAACTAAATAACACATTAGAAAGTTGCTTAATTAATACAAATTTATTTCTCAATAAAGTTAAAAAACAAAATATCATATTAATTGGAGATAGAATCATATATCCTTGGGGGAAAATTAAATATATACCCTTACATATTTGGACCTGATCATTTACTTTTCTCTGCTACATGGATGCTACTAACCATACCACTCAAATTCTAAAAATCAAACTTCTCCTCTAGTTATTAATCAACTCACAGTATCCATTTTAAAACTGTTTGTTGACCCTCAGCCTCTGATTTCCATATTTCTACCACACTGTGACAACTGCATGACACTTCTACAATATTCAATACCTCAACATTCAATAATAGCCCATCTGTGTTTGCCTCTGAGAATGCATCTGGATTGTTAATTTCATGCATAGTGTATGGATTTCTGTCACACATTCTAAAGGTGTTCTCTTTCTAACCTTACTGGTTATACCTTTCCCTAGTTGTCTACTATGTCTATTTTAGTTTAAAGGCAAGACTGTCCGTTTTCCACAACTACCCTAAAAATCACCAGTTTGAAGCATAGTCTAAATTTGAGAAGATATGATGTTCACTCAATCCAGGTGATCAAAAACTAATCTATTTGTTTCACCTCTTGATTTGAAACAACAAATAACTTGGTAGAATTAAACGGTGACATTATTGAGTAGACATTCAAAATAGTAAATAGTTTCTTTAGATTTGTGAGTAAAGACAGCCTAAAACATGGGAAAATTAATATTGCTTTGAATTTTCAGCACTTTTACTGTCCATAGTACTTATAACAAACTATTGTGTATACAAATGTAAGTTGTTTCACTGTTACATCTAGCTATAAAATAAGGAAATATGGTTTTGTCAGTTTCAAACTGAAAAGGGGACTAAAGTAAAAGGTACTGTAGGGAAGACAAATCCGGTAGATTTGAGCCTAAGTTTCTCTTTCTTTTCAACTGACATGAGACTGCTTATGTCAGTAGGTAAGTGCTTTTCAATAAAAATTGAAGGTCAAAAATTAAACAGAGTTGGGTTTGACTATTTATTTACTAAGAAAATAAATTTCAAATATTTGCTTTGAAATATTTTCCACTTCAGTTTTGTTATTAAATAACTAACTTGGGTAACTCACATAGTTTCTTTATAACAGGTGAGTTGAGAGTATGCATTTATAGTTCTGTAATATTTCTATTTCTAAA
>NW_017732658.1:8236-9306 GCF_001890085.2 Hipposideros armiger
TAATATATCTATTTAGTATTTGAAATCATGTCTAGCAAGTCAGAGCACGTGCAAGTAGTTGTTGAATTAGCAGCCAGCTTTCATATTTGAGAAAGGAAAAAAAAGCCCAGATTGTATCAAATTCATCATTTGTTAAGAAAATGAGATGCATTAAAGTTTTTCCGATAAATCCATGTTTCTGATGATGGATGAGAATTAAATCGGTGCTTGGTTGGAAAGTCTGCAGGCAGGCGGTACCTGCCCTGGCTGTCAGTGCTCAAATTTGTAATGCCAGAGTAGATGTTGCATCTCATTGTCAAGCATTAGAGTAAGCCAACCTACACTTTCTATCAATCATATATGGCATGCGTTGTGTGTGCCCGCTGCCTCCTGAAGCTCTATTAAAAGAATATAACACCGGACGGGAGCTGTCAGACATTTAATCTATCTGTGTCTGCCTCTTTCTGCATCCCAGTTGAATCATAGACTGATGAAAGATATTGGCATGCTGATATCACACAAGAAGGGGAAAACCTGTAGACATCATTCACAAATTTTATTTTATTTCTGTTTGAAAGATTGGAGTTACACAATTTGAATTTCCACATTCTGGCTGCATACCACATATGCAATTTGTGTTAGCAAAAGGAATATGTAGACACTTTTAATAGTCAGGATGTTAGCAATGTGATGTTATTATTATTTTTTTTAAATTTGACTTTGTTTAATGACACTCTATGAGCTTCTTTGTTCTGTTGTGAAGCAATTTAATTCTCTTTTTAGTTGAAAAGAATGAAGGACAAAAGCGTATAAACACATTCTCCACCAGCTCTTCAGTGGGGAGGCTGTTATATTATTTATGATTAAAGAAAGAATTAATGTGAAAATTTTAAGTTAAAATGACAACAAAATGAATATACCCAAATTTAAAAAATAAACACCTCAGTTTATCTGAAGGGATAATCTCTTTCCTGTCATGTCATTCTAGGTTTTTCATGTGAGTATTTAAACAAGAGACACAGATAACAAAATGTTGAACTATCAGCTTTCAAAAGATGAAGCTATTCTTTTTTTTTTTTAAGATTTTTATT
>NW_017732658.1:12461-13375 GCF_001890085.2 Hipposideros armiger
CTGGTTAAACATGATTTCTGGGTATATTTCTAAGGGTGTTTCCAGAATAGATTAGGGTTTAAATTGGTATGTGGGTGAGCATCATTCCGTCTGTTGAAGGCATAAATAGAGGAAAACAGTGGAGAAAGGTTCTCTCCCTCTCTGACTGCTGAAAGTTGGGCACTAATCTTCTCTTGTTCTCAGTGCTCCTTGTTCTCAAGCCTTGAGACTTGGACTAGAGTCTGTACCAACAGCTTTTAGACTATACCACGGGCCTTCCTGCATCTCCAGAATGCAGACACAACCTGATCTCAGCCTCCTTCGTCATGTGAGCCAGTCAGCGCCTTCTAATAAAATCTCTTTGTCTCTACATATATTCTATTGGTTATTTTTCTCTGGAAAACTGATTAATAAGCATATTCATACCATTGAATACTATGTAACTACCAACACTCATGATGCATTTAAAAACTATATTTTCATAGATAAGGACTCAGAAAACATCAGTTCATGTCTTTTATTTTTCATTTGGGGTGACTATTTCTCACTTGCTTTACAGACTTTGATTGTGAGTCCACATTGAGCAGTCCCTGTTCTCCTCTGTGGGAGTGTTGTATGCTACATGTTGTAGGATCTTCCCAGTCTAGTTTAGCTCCTGCTTCTTTGAAACGCAAAGGTTCACTGTTTCAGGACACTAATTTTTTAGCTTGGTAATTTTCCCCCATGTCAGCAGGAAATAATTGATTCCATAACCATCAATTGTATGGATATAACATTTAAATAAATTCTCTGCCACTTCCTTGAGCAAGACAGCCAAGGTCTTGAGTCCTATTTTAACAAGAGGCCTGATTTTCCAGGGACCTTCACTTCTGTCAAGAGGGAATTTAACTTGCATTTTTCTTTCTTGATAATTTTCTTTCTTTATTCCTTTTTTT
>NW_017732658.1:16525-17631 GCF_001890085.2 Hipposideros armiger
CCTTAAATGAGCTGTCAACATTTCATCATAAGGGGATTCCAAAACTCATGGACACTTATTTTCTGGAGAGGCCAACTGAAGCTGTGGGTTGGCAACATGAGGATGCTTGAAAGACACCAGCGTTGCACAGAATGCCCTGTCTCTGGTGTTGATTGCTTCACAGACCTGCTGCGGGTGCTGGTTTATAGTGATGTGTGCCACGGTGGCACCCATCCCTGGGACCATAGAGCTAGAGAACTTTAGATATCAGAAATTTTCAGGGAAAAATATAGATCCCAAATATATTTGATGTATTGATGATCACTTAGTGAGGTAGGGCAGAGATAAAATATTACCTACAAGCAATGATTGCTTAGCTTCTTTATTCATTCATCCATCCATTTAATGAGACACCAAAGACATAGACTCTAGAAGTGGATCCAGCTTTTGTGGGGCCCGAAACATACACAATTTTGTGGCACTTAAGTGAAGACTATAAAATTACAAATATATAATTACATGTGTACAATTAGATCAAAGCCTTGGAAGGGGCTCATACAGATCAGAGGACCTGAAGCTTAACATGAATTAGCTTTTCAGTAAATCCACCTCTTGTTGAATGACTGTATTCCAGCTGCCACCCCAGACACAGTAGATATGGAGAGATGTCAGCACAATGAGACTGAATATCTTACACAAATCCAGGGCTGAAATACACATTCTCATGAACTTTTACAAATCAGATATCCACCATGTTAATTCTGAGTAAGAGAAAAGGTTTTGTTTTCAATGACAATAATGTTTTCAGTGTTCTGAGGCCCTGAGCATCTGTGCACTCCATGCAGGCATCTTCAGCATATCAACTGCTGATACATTCTTTAAAAAGAAAAAGATAGTGGTGGTTTAGGGCTCAGACAATTGTCATCGCAATATAGATTGGAAATCTCTTATGGTTTAATGTCTCAGTGTATGCACTATTTTCTTTCTATTATTCTCCCTGGAACAATTAACTAATTTTTTTTCTTTCATTTTTTTTCCTGACTTTCCCCAAAATGAAATGAACCAGAAGTAATGAAGAAGAAAAGAATGACAGTAAAACATTTTTATAAACCGCGAATAGTATGGCA
>NW_017732658.1:20131-21006 GCF_001890085.2 Hipposideros armiger
TTGTTTGTTCTATCCTGGATTTTATGATGGTGAGCCAGGTCCTGCAGTTTTTGAAAGAAGGATTTAAATGAAGAGCTCCTTGAAAAACTTACCAGTTTAATGTTTTATTCAAGGTAGTTTTTTTACTCTCATGAAGAGATAAAGAATGATTAAACATATGGCAATGTATATATGTGGAGTTGGATTTTGTGATTGCATTCTAGACTTGAAAGTATACATATAAGACCTCATTCTGATACAGAAGTAAGCCATTAATTTTGAGGAATTCAGAAATTCCAAATCTTAGCAGATTTTAGAGAATAAAAAAAGGTCATAGACTGTTGTCTTAGCATCTTCACCTTCACATAATTCCATCTCTTCTATGAACATCCCACCTTTTGCCCTTTGCAAATGTAATTTATTCCTCTGGCTGTTTGCTTCTATTCCCATGAAGTTCAACGACTCAACTCATCTTTGGATGGTTGCTAGTGATCCACACTGCCTTATTTTCTACTATAGCATTTATAAAGCACGTTGTCTCCATTTATCACTGTCAAGAAGGGTAGCCCATCTTTAGACAATGAAGAGAATGCTTTCAACATATTAGCTTATTTCAACTCACCAAACACAGATACTTAGGGTTTTTATGTATCCATATATAGGTACACTCATATTCTGTTTTGATTTGTAGTTTGTTTACTTGCATATATGCTCAACTTAAGACAGACAAAACGAACGAACAAACAAACGAACGAAAAAACCTGAGAAACCAAAAACAGTTCAGAACAATACAGAAGGATTTAGGGAAGAAAGTAAAAGTTCCCTGAAATTCCATTAACTAAGTATACCAGGATAAAGTATACCATTGTTTAACTCTCTTTCACACATTTTTCTGT
>NW_017732658.1:23101-23947 GCF_001890085.2 Hipposideros armiger
TTTTTATTGAATTTTAGGTTCTTATCTTTGTAAAATGTCTTTGTCTATTGTATATTTTAATCCAGTTTCTTATTTGTTTTGCAATATTTGTATCCAATTAGTTGGTCTGGTTGGATCTTAACTGAGAGGAGATGTAGGATTGATTCTGTCTGCAAAGTAGAACTCACATATAAGGCAGGAAAAGCCTGGTATAAGAATAAAATCTCCTTGATTCTCAAAAACATCATGGTCATCAAAGAACAATGGACCTGCTTTCATGAATCTCTCTGATTAGTTGGATTTTTCTTCCTCCCACTTGTCGAGTTCTCTGTTGGTTATGGTTCCCTCATAGCACCAAACTGAGGGAACTGAATAATAGCAATTCCTTCTTTGAAACATCAATATCTGAAATAAGAATTGTGGATCCTCCTTTCAATAGGGAGAAATAAATAAAATAAAACACTGGAAGAGACCACTTGGACTAAATAATATTTTTATTTATTCAGGCACTATGCTAATCATAGCTTTTGTTGGCTTTAAGAAAAGTTAGGGATAGAGAATTTTTAGAATTCAGAGAACTGAAGAAATACCTGATTTACAAATTATTAAAATTGAAAAACTTCAAGTAAGATTAAAACTTGAGTTACTCATAACTGTTCAATTTCTGGCTATTTAGTGTAGAAATAGAATGACATGGTGTCAATAACTAACAAAAATGAAAATTTTCAGTTGGTTAAAAATACTGAAATGTGGGCCAGCCAAGTGGCACGTTGATTAAGAGCTGGCTTGGGATGCCAGCTCTGAGCAGCAGGGCCCCGGTTCGGATTCCACATGAGGGCCAGTGACACTGCCCTCTACAGCTAAGAT
>NW_017732658.1:24197-25276 GCF_001890085.2 Hipposideros armiger
TAATCATGGTTTATAAAATTTACTTATTTTTAATTACTTCATCTTTTGATCAATTTATGTATCTAACTATCTTCCTTCATATCTAGAATGAACTCTTAAGTGTCCCTGCAAAATCAAACTCAACTTTTGTTTTCCAAACTTGTATTGAAAACAAAACAAAACAATACAAAAACAGAACTTTTGGTTTTAGAGACAGCTGTCTTGACTCAATGCCTACCTTTAGCAGAAATTAAAAATATTTTTGAGTTAAATATTTGCACTGCTGAGAATTTTCTGTCTAAAAATCACACTGAGATTTAGGTGGCATTGTGTTTAGCCTCAAAAATTTTGCCCCTTTCTAGAGGCAAGGAGGAATTGAAGGTAATTGGGAAACATGGAGAGTTACAAAAGCCATATAATGAAGAGTTAGATGAGTCCTTAGAGATTATCAAGCTCAAGCGTGTCTTCCTGCAGATGAAGACATGGTAACTCAGGGAGGTTAGAGTACTTGACTAATAATTGATAGAAATATAGGAAATGAAATAAGATAACTCTTTTATCATTTTAAACACAAAGTTCTGACAATACTTATTTATAACTATTTTCCTTTCCACTTATTTCACTTGCATTAATATTTAAAATATATTGAAAGGTCACTTAACAGGTATTGATCAGATCATTTTTAAAATATAGGAACATCACCTCTGGGGGATATGGATTCATTCTCTGAAAAGTATTTAGCATTTGTTTTCTGGTATTCATCTCTATCTTGCTTGAGCATGAATGTCAGATCTGCTGCTTATATGGATGAACACTGGCCAATATAATTTATTAGACCTTCAGTTTTCTCAGTAATACAATGAAGTTAATAATAGTATCTACCTCATAGAATAGGATTAAATGCTTCTTTACTGTATGTAAAGCACTTACAATAATATATGAATATAATAAGTACTGTGTCAGGATTAGTTGTCAGTATCACTGAGCAATGATAATATGTGCCAGGCTCATATATTAGTTACATTGGGTTAGTATTCTATCACTACTCTCAAAGAGCTATATTCTGTAAGGAGACAGACAGACAGACAGACAGACAGACA
>NW_017732658.1:29161-29881 GCF_001890085.2 Hipposideros armiger
CCACTTACGAAACCTTTGTTCTAAAGTGTTGTCAGTTTTACCTGAGACAGGCATTTCACTGCATTTAAAAGGTCTCCTAGGATGTTAGGGAATCTTAGGTGAACCCACAGGCTGGTGGATATAATGAAAACTAAAGTTTTTGTTTTGTGAAGTTTTCTTAAGGATTTTCTCCTGGGCTATGAAATATAACTTCCATTTTGCTAGTCTAACTTCACCATGTAGTGCTGGCAGAAATATTAGGGAAAGAAATAGCTGGTGAACGCAATGAACTAAAAACGTAGGACTCTCCTCACTCACCTGCTGTCCTACTGCAGGAAGTGGTGGGAGAAAATATTGTTAATTTAATTAAAGATAGATGCCAGCAGTTTTTAGAAATGAGAGATGAAGGTTATTTTTCGAATATTTTACTTTCGTAACTTATTTTGGGAGTTAACTCTAAAAAAAATTACCAAGGCATCTGCCAAAGTCAATTTTTTTCTCTCCTTTCAAAGTTCTCTCCTTTCTTGTTTAATGAGTCCAGTGTTTTACCCAAATTGATGATTGAGTAAACCAGTTCACCCTAGGATGCTGGTGGCTTACTGTGTAACTCTTCTCAAAGATATTTTCTGCTTATCTTGTTTTATATACGTGCAACCTTTTATCATCTATTGGTCCGAAAATATGTATTTTGAACATCTGCCATAAACCTGTCACTGTGCTAGGCCCTAGAAATGTTCTCTG
>NW_017732658.1:31316-32233 GCF_001890085.2 Hipposideros armiger
TCTGTGGACCCTTAGGGCTCAATCACCCTATGTGTACTTCCTTGGAGAATAATACCTACATTATGAGACAAATTCATGAGAAGTTGAGCATTAATTTCATTTCCATAGTAATGCTGACTTACACTAATGCATCCCCCATTTGCTGCCTCCCTGTAACTTACAGTAGTGTTCCTAACTTGTGTAATCTACCTTTGCTTCTCTAAGAGTGTCCTCATATTTATATGTGTATTATATCACAATCTCACTGTGTGCTTTGGCTTTTTCTAGCCAGCAATACCAGGGCACTGATACCAAGTGGCTCTCTCACTGGTCTCATAGGCCACGGCAGGAAACAAAACTACTATTGGCCATGGTTTTGGTTGTTCATGGCTCAAAAGCAATTAAAGATGGGCACTGAGTCTAAATAGGTGCCCCTTTTACAATTAAAAACAAAACAAAACTAATTTATACGATCATTGCATGTGATATGCTACACTTTCCATGCACAGTTTTTCTACAAAATTTTAAGGTTTCCACTCAATTTAGTCAAAAGATTAGAAACTTCGGGAGGCATCAGCCCAAGTTATAAGCTTCCTTACTAAATGATTGATATGTTCATCTGCCAGCATTTATTTAATCCATAGAACAGAGCATAACTGCAGGTACTTCTTTGTCACTCAGAGCAACTTAATTATGCTGAAGGTTGGTTGTCAAACTAGAATTTATGCACTCTCCTTTCCATCAAGCTTAATTATTGTTAAAGTCTTGCCCTTATTATTTATTAGTCTAGTTTTATTCTTAAGTGAAGCATATATGTGATGCCTTCCCACAGATAAAATAAAGCCAGATTATTGGGGTTCAAATTCTGAGGTTTCTGCACATGTGGTATGATCCTAATAAGCTATTTAATTTCTTGAATCTCAGTTTCATCGGTAAAA
>NW_017732658.1:32814-103024 GCF_001890085.2 Hipposideros armiger
TATTTCATCCTTTTTTATGGCTGAGTAATATTCCATTGTTAGTGGTTACCAGAGGGTAAGGGTGAAAGAGGGAGACAGAAGAGGGAAAATGGGGGCAAATATATGGTGATGGAAGGAGAATAGACTTTGGGTTCGAACACACAATGTGATATATAAATGATGTATTACAGAATTGTACACTTGAAACCTATATAATTTTACTAACTAATGTCACCCCAATAAACTTAATAAAAAATAGAAAGTTTTATAAGAACTCTTATAATTTAAAAAGAAAGTTTTCATTGTAAATATTTCTTTGAAGATTTTTGAAATTTTAAACTAAAAGATATTTTAGAAAACTTTAAAGCTAACTTTCCTACTTTACTAGTGAGAAAACTAAAACTTAGAAAAGTACAGTGATTTATCTAAAAATGCAAAGCTAATTAGTCACAGAACTTGGACAGAAACCTAAATACTCTGATTCTTGACCCAGTGTTTCTTTCAGCACACCATACTGACACAATTAAATTTTTACAACCAAATGTGTCTATGGTTTCAAATGGTTGTCTACATATTTCAGGACACAAAGTTTAAAGAAAAGAATGCATGTTGTGACTATCAAACCAAGACTGCATATTCTTCCAATTTATAGCTAAAAATATAATACAGGACATCAGATGTGTTTGAGTTTCAGAAAAACAACATATTTAAAAAAATAAGTATGTCACAAATATTACATGAAAAAAATATTTCTTGTTTATCTGGAATTAAGGCATAATTGGGGATCCTGTATTTTAATTTGCTAAATTTGGCAACCCTATGCAGTCCCCAAAGATGATTTAATCAGTGAATGAGTATAACTGGATTAGCAATTCCCATGTGGACAAGTAGGACACAGCATAATCTGAGTTTGTGACTTTTTGTAATGAAAGGGATAAAAATATCTTATTTGTAAAGAACCAATATCATCATCTTTACAACCTCATCATGGACTTGAATATATTTATAATATTATTAGTAACAATCACTAATATCGCATGCTCTCCATGTGCCAGACGCTTTAGAATAACTTTATGGATATTGTCTCATTTAATGTTCACACAACCTAGTCTGTTAAGTTCTATTATTATCCTAGTCAGATATGAGATGTGTATGTCAGTTTGGGCTTATATCCACAGAGATGTAATTTTTGTTCATGCTGTGAGTATGAGGGTAAGTAGAGTCCTGTTTCATGGAACCAGGTAGGGAAGCAGCCTCCATTTTGGACATTCTTAGTCACATGGCACAAGGAAGAGAGATCATGGTGGAACTCTATCATAACTCTTAGTGCTTTTAAGTGGCACATGCCACTTTCACTTGTATGTCATTGACCAAAGCAAGACACACATCCATGTCTGGCATAAGAGAGTATAATTCTCTCTGGTGCAAATAATTTGAACAATAATGCCATGTACCTGATGAGGAAACTGAGGCATTGAGCAGTTAAGGGATTTGCCCATGGTCACATGGTAAGACTTCGACTAGGGTAACTCTGAGTCTACAGCCTGTGCTTTTAACTCTCTACTATCCTGGCTTCTTCTTATTTAGGGATGACAGCTTGGATGTTTACCTATGTCTGTCGGCATGAATACTGAGCATGCAGAGTGTAAAGGAAGAGCCCCGGGTTTGCGTCCTGGTTGCCTCCCTATGATGTCAGCTTCAGAAGTATCGGTAGGTCACATTGGGGACTTTGTTTTCTGCTCTATGTACAGAACTGCAATTGAAATAGAATGTCTTTTTAGTTGTGTTATGTAGGGATTTAAAAAAAATGTGTAAATAGTGCCCTGCACTTTAAATAAGATCCATTAGCAAAGCCCAGATACTAAGCCTGTGAAATGACATTCGGGTCCCAGATGTTTGTACACTGTTTGCCCGTGAATCCCATGATTGCCAATGAGTGGTTACACCTCCTTTACCAAGCTGAATAATACATCACACTTAAACTGACACCTCACCAGAGACAGAGTGCTTCTGCAAGGCCTCAGAGAGCCTGAGCTGTTGAAAATGAATGGATATTAAAGTGAAATATTAGGCCACATAGCAGAGCATAGCTTGTTGCATAAGAATGTTAAAATGATGTTATTGGGAAGTTGGAGAACACACTAAGGAGAAAATGATTATAAGAGCTTGTAAAAAATGACATCTTATGAAAAACTCATTTATTACCTTAAAGGGTTTGTTCATAATTATAACCATTTCCCCATTGTGGTGAGAAAACATAAACTTTTTTTTTCATGCCCATGCTGGTAATTTTTTTTCTTTTTGAACATCCTTTCAAAACTTAGATCTATTTGCATTTCTCTAATAGATAAGAGAAATTTTTTTTTACTGAAATCAGCATCAAGAGAAACAAAACTTTGCATATGGTATTTCTGAGAGGAGATTCTGAGAACTCTTGTTTGGTCATGTAATTTTACAAGTATGTTTTATTGCACATAATTTTATCATAAACAGCCACTTTTCATTTAAGCATTTAAATGATCCAGAGCAAGGCTTTACTGAAGTAGCGTTAGAAAAGTCCCCATAGACCCAAGCTTTGAAACTTCTTCTGGAAATGCATATAAACCTTCAAGATTGGATGGGCTTTGGGCTTCGCATCACATTACATATTATTCTCCAAGTAGGTCAAGGCATTTTTATTTGTGAGTCAATATGTTATGGAATAACTTGGCTCCTCTTTTTAAAAATAAGCCTAGCCTAGAGAACAATGCCAGGAAGTCTGAAGTTATGTGTTTTAATACATCCTGTTCTCCTTTACCAAAAGAATATGCTCATTTAAAAGTGTTTCCAGCATGTTTTAGATGTACTGGGCTTAAAGTGCTAATTCAGAGCCAACAAACATTTAGCTGGTGATGGCGAGGATTATGATGATGAGGGATGGAACTAATTATTCTCAAACTTAGCTCATTTTGGCATCACCTGTAGAAATTTACAAATCCTACTGCCTAGGTTCCATTCCCAGTGTTTCTGATTTAACTGCTTTGGTGTGCAGCCTGGGCACCAGGATTTTAAGACTTCAAAGGTGATTCAAATATACAGCTCAGGCTGTGAATCACGGGCATCAGAATCAAAGGAGAAGAGCACATGGATCAAAAGCAGGACAGACTGGGATTTCGCGGAGGTGTTAATGGCTTTGTTCTTTTCTGGTAGAGTTGCCGAGAGCAGTTACCAGGTCTTCCTCCTTTTCCCCCTCCTGTGGGTTTCTTCCTCTTTCTGTTCACTTTCTCTATCACAGACTGAGTCCTTGCTGTGTACCAGGCTAAGTGCCTACCGGATTCACTCACTGAGTCCTCAACACAAATATATATTTTAGGTAGTAATATTACTCCTGTTTTGCAGATGAGGAAATGATGGCTGGATAGGTTTGGTTACAGGCAATGCTCCACATTCATGATAGCTTTTACACTTGGGTTCCTGTTTTAAAGAGATGAGCCCAGAAATGTATTCTATTCTTCTTATGAGCCTTATGTTACTTGCAAAAGTGCCCAATTCACAGTAAACACTCTTTTCTGAATTTTCATTTTTTGTTGCTTGAATTTGTGTTTCTGAAATGAAAAATACTTTTGAAAGTTCAAAGAGACACTGCTCTTCCCTAATATTCCCTCTCTAGCTTCTTATTTCATAAAAGCCACTCAATAGGCAATTATAAGGTAGGATTAAGTATGATCTTCTATTTATATACAAATATCCCTAAGGAGGAGATGAGTTGGGAACATATTTGGCTGTTAAAACTTTTTCACACAGTAACCAATACTTTCCAAATTCTCACTCTGACCTTTTATCATTGAGGATGTGGGTCAAGTCTAATAAATAGTGATAAGGAGTGTCAATAAATACGTTTGAATAAGACACTATCTTTAGACTCCAGATGGACATAAGGAAATTGAGATAGTTAAAATGAAAGTGAAGAGGACTCTGCCAATTGTTCTAATGATCCCTCTGCAGTCGGACAATGACAACTTTGCAAAGGAACCACCTCCTCCTCCTATGACTAAAGTTGTCTTTGGCAGTCTTCCGCTTACACATGTGTTTGCCGGAATTTTGTATACATTCATGTTATTTTAAAGTAACATTCTTGGTCTCATGGACTTCTTTTTAAAAAAATTTAATAATATATTTTATTTAACCCAATATATTCCAAATATTATTTCATCATGTAATTAAAATAAAAATTATTGATCAGATATTTTACCTTTTTTTGGTACTAAGTCTTCAAAATTCAGTGTATTTCTTTTTTTAACTTTATTTTTTTATTTAAGTATAGTTGGTATGCAATCTTATATTGGTTATATTAGTTTCATGTGTACGATATACTGATTTGACACTTTTTTGTACCTTGCAGTATGATCACCCCACTAATTCTAGTAATCATCAGTCACTGTATAAACTTATACCAATATTATTGACTATATTCCACTTCCCCTTTTTACCTGTCTCCTCAACCCCTCCCTTTGGTCTTTGTTTCTATGCCTGTTTTTGTTTTGTATTATTTTGTTTTATTAGATTCCACATATAAGTGAAACCATGTAGTATTTGTCTTTCTCTCTCTGACTTATTTCACTTAGCATAATACCCTCTAAATCCATCCATGTTGTTGCAAATTGCAAGATTTCATTCTTTTTATTTTTGTGTAATAGTCTGTTGTTATTTATACACACGCGTGCACGCACACACACACATACACACACACACCACATCTTTCACTTATTGATGGACACCTAGGTTGCTTCCATATCTTGGCTATTGTTAATAATGCTGCAATGAACATAGGGATGTATATATTTTTTCAAATTAATGTTTTTGTTTTCTTTGGATAAATACCCAGATGTGTAATTGCTGTGGTATATTTATTTTTAATTTTTGAGGATTCTCCATTCTGTTTTCCATAGAAGCTGCAGCTCTCATGTACTTATATCTATTTTGTACAACAAAACTATTTCCAGTATGCACTTGGACTATAAGTAACTACTAAGTGGATAGGGAGAATATAAATCTTTATGGTGTGGGGACAAGACTGGAAATATTTTATGATGTAAATATAGTGAGACACTGGTGTAGATGGATTATCTGCCTATCTGTCTGTATATCTATCTATCTTACCTTCAGGAAAGAATATGAGAACAAAACTCATCTCTTTTGTTTTGTGTCTCTTTAGGAAATTTTAACATTTTAGTATTATGATTGAAGCACTAGAAGTCATTTATTTTGATTTTGTTTATCCCCAACTGATATTAAGAGACAGCCAGTGATCACTTTCAGAGTATGACCATGTTCACTGCCAAGTGGAAAGCCACAAAATGATTCCCTGCCACTGACTGAGATTCCTGGAATAGTGTTTTTAACCAATGAATGTTATTAAAGATAAAACATGAGGTCATATGATATATATTTTAACAATTGTCCTACAAATGCTCATTGCCAGTAAAAGTCATCTTAGAAACCAATTTAGTCCCATGGGACTTCTATTCTAAAAATTTTGAAAATCATTCTATTGCACATATTTTTTACAATTACTGCATCAAGATTCTTTTCCATTCTAGAATAACTGTGTACTTGATGATGTTGGGATTTCTGGTTTTTTTTGGCCTGAAAATGTTTAGTCATAATACCAACATGCTATGCTAACTTTGAATAGTCTTCGAAAACTCCAAAACAGTCCTCCTGTGTGGAGGACTTATCTCTGTATAGTCATTCTCTTTCTAAATAATCAAGGACAAGTTTGTACCCATAGAGGAAGACCTGATTAGCTTGGAGTAAAAAGCCTTCTTAGAAAAGAGATTGAAGAAGCTGCTACGTATGTTGCAATTCAGGAATCATTCTGCTATGTAATCATCGGTTACAACAGATGAAATCCTTGTAATAGAAAACACCAGAGGCCTCAAGTTCCTCTCTTATTGAAACTCTGTCTTTAATTCATTGTAGAATAAGTATTTGCTGCAATCATGGGAATTCTGAGGAATGCTCCCCTAAGAGATTTTGAGTTGAACTTTTCATTGCACAGGGTTACTATAGATCTGGGAGTCAGAAAAGAGAATTCCTCGTAGCTTTCATTTCCTAAATAACGAATTAGAGCAGGTACTTCTTTTGGCACTGCCCTCGATATAGCTTGAGTCTTTCTTGTTTGCATTCTGGACTCTTACTAGGCAACATTGAGGTCCAGTCGATATACCGTCACCTATATGTTTTGCTCTATCCTGTTAGTCCTTAATTTTATATACATCTATCAGAGGGGGGCAGATACATAGACAAGAGCATTTTACAAAGAACCAAGGATGCCAAGTTATTTTAATGAGGCAGAGTGAATCTGATTATAGGAAACTTCCCAAACTGTAAGATTCACTCATCTAATAAAATGGGAGATCATTAAAATGGGAGGCAAATGCAAAAGGAAAATTATGAAAGAATTTTGAACAATAAAAATTACACAGGTATAAGAATATTATTTGACAAGGTAGTCTTTGAAAGGCTACCTTATGCACACTTAAGTTATGCAATGTTTCATAAAAATATACATCACAGTCAGTCTTTTTATAACCCACCATATGATTGATTTATTCATTCCATAACTATGATGATTCTTCTTAATTCATATAGTCATGTCTCTGACAATACACAGTTATTTAGTTGATCAGGAAAGTTCTGTTTAATATTTATAAATTTAACTAAGATCATTTAAGCTGAAATAAGGGGTGATGGTAATAATGACAGTGGCAGAGTGTGCTGTTTCCAGTACTCAAGGTATCATCAAATATACAGAAAGAACCGATGGGAAGCAAGTGTGACCTCTACGGGCCGTTCAGCTTGGTTTTACCCAGGATCCTCACTGACATCTTAGATGTATTTGTCTTAATAGCCAACGATTTTGTAGTAAGGCTGTGGGATGATACTAATTCAGCTTTATATCACTGAAGGTTGAATTTAAAAGCATTACCTCTTAGGAGTGATGTCAGCAAGATGTCCAAATAAAATATCTCTTTCTCATATCCCCCCAATAATAACAAAAATTTGGCATCCATTCACAGACTAAAGTGCCTATGGAGGAGCTATGGGGTTCAGGTAGTAGATTTTGGAACCCCGGTGCAGTCTAAGGATGAGGAGAGCTATTTTGAAAAGAGAGATCTGTATCCAGGTAGCTGGCACACTGATCACTGACTCAGCTATAAACTTGGAAACACCTCTGTCCCCTGAGGACTCAGCCACAGCTGAGTCTGGCTCTGTCACCAGCATCATACACAAAGGGACCCAGGTGGAGTTTCACCCATAGGCATACAGAACTTGTTCCCGGCTATGGACCCTGAAATAGCTCGTGAGCTCTAACTCTTCTCAGCCATGGTACAGAAGTCCCTGAAGAACACTGACTTAGAAAATTATGAAAAGACAAAAAACTCAATAATTATGTTAAATGTACATGAATTCTACAATCAAAAGACATGGAGTGGTTGAAGTGGTAAAAAAGAAAGTATTGGGTTGTCGGAAAATTCATGATGCATTTTTGCAATGAAAAACATAGAAAAAGTATGTCATGACATTCCAACAACCCAATAATTATATTAGATGATAGAGGTATTAACTAACCCTATTGTGGTATTTATTACACACTGTGTGTATATCAAATCATCATTACATTTGTGTATGCCATAAACTTACACAAAAATAATAAAGTAAATCTTTTGTAGAGAGTGAAAAAAGCATTACATCTGATATCATAGATTTATAATTTTCTTTTTCAGTGGTTATTAATAGTAACATGTGGACGATGCTATGATAGTTACTTTAGTAAACTTTCTTATTTAAAAATGCTTAAACTAATTTAAACCTAGCATTAACCTAGGTCAATATGAAAATTGTGGTATTGGCCAGGAATGACTCTAAATTTGGGGGGAGGGGGGAGGGTTATGCTGAAAGACAGAGACTAGAAGAAAAAAGTTAAAGTTCTTTTAGGTAAGAATTAGGCCACCTGTTTTATTAATAATTGAAAAAAAAGTTGATATAAAAGTCTTGTCCTCCCTCCCTAGCACTGAAATACTTTCAAGATCTTAAATTTGAGTAAATTAGTCCAATTCAATACAAATTTTTAAATATTCTGGTATTCTATAGGTGCTATGGTCTCTGGAAATGCAATAATAAACATAATGAATTTTAATCACAGGATCTTGTCACTTGAAAGAATACTTGGCTCATGTTAGTACTAATATTCTAGCCAAACAGTTTCAGCTATTGTTTATTCTGAAGATGTTCCCAATCAGCATTTTTTTTTAAATTATTAAGTTTATTAGAGGGTGACATTGGTTAATAAAATTATATAGGTTTCAAGTGTACATTTCTATAATATATCATCTATACATTGTATTGTGTGTTCACCACCCAAAATCAATTCTCCTTCCATCATCATGTATATATCCAATCACCAATTAAAAGAAAATATGTATGGTTGCTAAATCTGTGCCTATACTAATTTTTGTATTATATTTTACAGGGAAATGCTCCATTTCACATTTTAAATGTATCATTTTTAGGTTTGTGAAGAGTGTTTTCTGTATAGGCTGGCCAATTAAATGAAGCCTGTAAATGTTCTAGGTGTTACAAATGCTATAAAATTCTTAAATCATACAGATTCTCCTTTTCCATGGCTATTGGCTTTGGCGGTTATAAGACTGATTTTTTTTTGGAGGGGGGGCAGTTCTTGAATCTGATTCAGCATCCCAGCTAATTGGAAACTCATGCTCATGACGTAGCACATCTTTCAAGTGGTCAAGATAGCAGATCGTCTCTAAAGCAAGTTGAAAGCTAGCAAGCCCAGCCTGGGCATGTTTAACAGCAGCATTTAAAACAGAGGGAAAATGGACAAAGTTCTATTACCCTGATGATGATATATTATATACATCTATTTCTATTTTGAAAGGAACCCTGAGGCATATGCCTTTCAGCTAATAGTCTCTCATTAAAGCAAAGCTTTCTTCTAGTATCTTTATTAAGTCTCCTCTACAGTCCTTCGTCTATGGTTTATATATGCAATCTTTAAATTCTTTAAAGTGTTTTTATGATCTTGTAGGGCACACTTAGGCTATAATAATAATTCTTTGTCCTCTCCAACACAAACAATAATTTCCTGGCACCTCTTTTCTCCCTGTTATCTCTATAGCACACCCTGGTGTCTAACAAACTAGGATATAATTAAACTATGGGGAGGAGGCTGTCACACCTGTAACTCAGTCTCACTGCTCTAGGTGGATAACGCTAATCAATCAGACAGGCAGAGGGCTCTGAGCTTTGTGAGTTGTGTCAGAGACACCAAGGGCTGTTTCTTTTTATTAGCTTACTCAGTATCTGGATGAGACATGATAGGCAACTGGCAGATCAAAATTCTCTTTTCCCTCATGCAGGTATCATGTGGCTTTCACTGGGAAGAACGATTCCATTAATTTAACAACGACAACAGAAAATTGACAAAGTTACAGGAACCTCCCGTGGCTATTTTGTGGGAAAATAAGAATAATACATTTGAGGGTCAGGGTTAGTTGACCACCAGACACTCCCCTGCCTTGGCCTGAATAAGGGAGCTAGCTAGCTCTGTTTGCCTGTATTCATCACTAGAGGTCTGGATAAACACTTCACAGTATTCATTTTACTTTGATGACATGGTAATCATCAAGATGCTCAGCTCTTTAGATTTTACTTTAGCATCATATGAAACATGCTAGACATTTCTTTGTCCTCCAGAACCTATATAGTTTGTTAGCAAAAATTAATATATCCATTCTACATCTCACATCACATACTAGACATGTAGTACATATTGGAACATTGATTGACCAACTGGTTATTTTACAGACGCATGACACTCTTAGTTTTATTAAATGATCATTGTTACCAATTTGCCAGTATGTGAAATATCTTAAAATGTCTCTGGACATTTCTGGTAATTCATTTGATTTTGATATATTTAGTGTACTTCTACCTACCAAATAGCTGCAAAAATCTGAATATTTTAAATAGTATTAGTCAGAGATCGAATGTTATTTAAGGAGCATCTAAATGATTAACAGCTTTCATTTTTCAGCTGAATACATTTTATTGTAATGCAGGTGTGCCTTCTTTTGGAGAGTCTATCAGTTCAAGGAGACAACATTTTAGTTTGAGTTTTCCATTATTTTTCTCAAAGCCTAGGTGAGAAATGCCTGCCACTAATCATGTGGATAGAAATAATGATTTGCCAAGTACAGCTTTAAAAAAAGATGCCCAATTTCATCCATTGTAGAATGCATGTACTTCTTTGCAACTTAACAGTTGATTTGGCATAACTTGTGTGTGTATTAAAATGAAGAAATAGACAAGGGTTTTCTGCTGAGTACAAATTCTTGCTTTACTGCCCTTTACATTTCATGAATTATAATTTTTTTTATTGTTTGTCGCTTGTATTATATCTGTCTATGTGTTTCACAGCTGAGGAAACAGACGCTCCAATTTTTAATTTGTTTGGCCAAGGTCATTTAGCTGGTGAAGCTGAGAAGTGGACCAAAGCCATTTCCACTAGGCTCTGATGGTAACATTCTCTAAATTTACCCAGAAGCATTACTATGCACCCTAAGTTCTGCATTTTATAGCTCTTGGGTGTTGCATTTTTATAAATGACTTTGGAACTTGTTTGATACATGGGGGAAGCAGTCATCTTATCCTTGCTGAAAGTGAAAGACCTGTGACTTTTCAGATCTATGCAAGCATCATGACTGTGCAGTCAGGTCTCCTGTGGGTCCCTGTGTGGTGCTGCCTGGAGCTGATGAGGGCTATGGCCTCTCTTGAGAGGAGGAGATGCACTTATTTTAATAGTCATTTACTCAACTATGACAGGCTCCCTCCCTGGAAAAAACTCCCAGAGATGGTTGCTTTTACTAAGCAGATTTGTGTTTTGTACAAATAATTTGGCAACTGGAAAATATACAAAAGAGGAAAATTCAATAACTCCAGAGAGGGAAGGAGAATCTTGAAGAGAAATATGTTTCTCTCCCTCCCTCCTTCCCTCCCTCCCTCCCTCACAGGTACTAAAATATGTTTCCCTCTCTCCCTCCCTCACAGGTACTATTGACCTTTTTTTAAATCATGACATTGAGATTTGAGTTTGATGTCAAAACTAAGGGTGAGAGTATCATCTCTGACAAGTTAGGCTTCTGCCCCTAGGCTGGCAATCAATCTGAGCTGTGTTGCCAGGCCTTTAACCTATCCATCTTTGACACAGCAAAAACGTGGAATGTAGCAAAAATGTAATTGTGCGGAAAAAATGTGCAACGCTCCCTTGCTTTCTGGCACTGGAACGCTGTGGAACCTTGGGTTGTAAGGGAGCATTGTAAACTTTTCTAAGCAATTTTCCACTATTTAATTTCTAATACAGGTCATCCTAATGAGTTGGGAATATGCTCCCTTCCAGTTCAGCCCCACATGACTAGGAGGAGACCCACCATCCTACCAAAGACTCTGAGCTTTTCTCCAGACCTAGTTAATCCTTGGAATTTCTCCATTGTGCGTTTTTAGGGGTTTAAATGGTAGTAAATGCCATTTATTAAGCACCTACTATGTGAATTACTTTATAAACACAACCCCACTTAAATCATACAACATGTTTATGAGGTAGATATTTTTACAGATAAGGAAACTAAGGTCCAGAGAAAGTAAATATGTTTGCTGCTTATTACATTTAATAAATTGTGGAACTAGGATTCCCACCCAGATTAGTCTCACTGGAAAGACGATGCATTTTCTATCAAATTATGTTGTTTGAATGAGCTTAGCTTCTAGAAAACTAATGTTTTTTTCTCCCATAATTGTCATACTTTTCTCCCCAATTGAAGTAACATGTAACTGTTTGCCCCTCACATTTTACTAAAAAACACCATATTGTATATCTTTGCCAAAAATTTTTAGTCTGAGTGGATATTTTCTTTTCTTTTATGGCTGAGCCATCCTGCCACCTGTTGGCAGTTCAGCAGCAGCTCAGCTCGGGCTGGAAATTGAACCACTGTTGCCCAGAGCTCGCACTCTTGAGCTAGCTCTTAACCAACTGAGCCACTTGGCTGGCCCTGAGTGGATATTTTTAAGCAAAGCCTCATTCTTGCATTCTTTCCTAGACTTAAACTAATTTAATATGCACAATTTAAATCCAGAAGCCCAGTGAAGCTCAAACCTGTGTACACTAACAGTTTTCATATCATATCCTAATTGAGTCCTTTTATCAGTGCTGAGATTTCTTGTACTAGAATGGAGAACGACTTTCACTTAGAGAGTTAGTCTCCTTAACTCTCCTGATATCTACCCTGAGATCCCAGTTTTACTATTTGTGGTCAGAGTAGAGAGGAGAAATCTTCCTGAATGTTTCTGAAACATTTTAAAACCTTATTTACTAAAATTTTGAATGGACTTGGATTTTTCCATTTGAACATGTTAAAACTACACCAGTGAATTTATATCCAGTTTTATTCCCTGAAGACATCAGTCTGCCCTCTTCCCAGGGCTTGGTCTATCTGTTTTCTTATGCCTGAAAGCTTCTTCCCACTAGTTTATTTTGAAGAATATTTATTCCTTCTTCATTTTTCTGCAGAGGCATTACTTCCCTAGTCACTCTCCCACGACTTTCTTAGTCCTATCTCTGTTTTCGATTTTATTTGCATCTGACTGCAAGTCTGTGTATTTCTGAAGGTATGTATTCATCAATCTATGTAACAAGTAATTAGCTTGGCACAATTTGGTATTATAAGAAATGATTACTTCTTCCTTGTTGAATCCAAGAACCAAGCACAGTATATAACACATAATAGTCAAAACTAGACACTCTAAATTTCAGAATTATATTATGAAATTAGTTTAAGAGATTTTTGGTGGGTTTCACTAAAGAGAAAAATGTACTTCTCAAGGAAGCAGATTACTGAACATTTATATTTTGAGATAGCTAGAATATTAAAGGGATTTTTACAGTCATTGTTTATTAAAGTAAAATTTAGTTTTTGTTGCCTACTTCTTAAGAAAATTGTGTATCTTATTATTTTAAGAACTTGAAAGGAATACTCACTAAGGCAGTGTATAAATGATAAAACATTCCATCTGGATTGCAGTGTCTTTTGACATACACAATATTCTTATTCAGTCAATTAACAAAATATTTTTTTTTTGCAAGGAATACTTTCTTCTCCTGTAAATATTCTTTTGTATTCTGATGAGATGAAAAAAATATTGGCTGGAGTACTCACAGGAAATGTACTGCTTCCTTTGAAATCCATATTTTTAAGGAAATATAGTGCCAGACCCAGTGCTAGATGGCTCTAGATGAGGCATGGGTAAACTCGGGCCTGTAAGCCAAATCCAGCCTACACCTGGTTATGTACAGCCTATGAGTTAAGATTTTAAAATTTGTAAATGGTTGAAAAAGTAAAAAACAATATTTCACAGCATGTGAAAATTATATAAAATTAAAAATGTAGCACCTCTAAATGAACTTATGTTGGAACACAGACATGGCCATTTATTCATATATTGTCTGTGGTTGCTGTTGTGCTGTAGTGGCAGAGCTGAATAGTGTTCACAGAGATGATATGGCCCACAACTCTAAAATATTTACTATCTGACCCTTCACAGAAAGTTTGCCAATCTATCCTCGAGAATAGATGCTTCTTCCATTGCCAGTTCATCTTGGGGGAAATACACAATCAATCAACATTTCCATGCTACACTGGCCAGTCTGTGCTCAGGATCTTATATGGTTATATGAGAAATCAATGTGATTCAGTTCATGAGTTTCCGATAAGTCTAGCTTATGTCATAAAAATAAAGTTTAAACATAATCTCCATTCTTGTTTGTGTTGCACATTTTAATAAACAAGGATAGATGATGGAAAATGTTCCTATAAGACCTATTAGTATGCCACAGAGATAACAGGAATTTATTAAACCAAAGTATTTTCATTTCCAGTAACTCACTAATTATTCCTAGTTGTCATCCTGCTCTGAGCTCATTAAAATAAAAATATTTTTATAACTCCAGGAAAAGGGTGGCTATAGATTGGAACAAGAAATTCACTATCTAGCTTTGCCTTTCAAAATAGTCTTGACAGATTTAAGCATCAATGCAGTCTGAAGCTTTTGTTTTGCAAAAATGAGGTTTTGCTGAGAGAAAAATTTTATAAATCAATCTCATATCTGAACCTTATGGTAAAAATAAAGAGGCAAGCCTTATTTATTTTTATTTTTTTGACTTTTTTGCTATCAGCTATTCAAGGAGAAGGATATACTACAATCACAATTCCTGTTAGAAAAGGAAGGAGAACTAAGAAGCCTTTTTTGTTAAAGGGTGAAGGAGTAAGAGAAAGAAGGAGTAAAAGAGAGTAAGAGAAAGGCAGGAATTCACAGCCTATGGCAATATTTATGTTGATTCCTTACCTCTCCTATGCTTTAACCTGTGGTTAGGTGGTGGGAATATTCAGTTAAGTTTAGGCAAATGAAAGAGCAAGAGTCTTCCTCCCCAATCCTTCAATGAAGCTTAGAATGCCTGTGTTCTCAGGGTACCATGTTTAACATGGCAGAACCCATGCATTCCAGCACACACTGTATCCATGGACAGACAATTGGTGGCCTTGTCTGGGAAGTTCTTTCTGTCCTCTTATGCTACACAACAGGACCAAAAGGATCTCCAGCAGTTTCAGATAAATAAAGTAAGCAAACCAAAATAATACTGCAAGAGCTCTGAAAATTAAACTTGAGATTGGAACCACAGCAGCCATAACAGGTTAAGACACATACAATAAACCAAAACAGAGTGACTTCTTACTAAAATCAAAGATTTTAATAGGACTTAAAGCCTCCCAGTATAATAAACAATATGTACAGGATACCATTTTTAAAATCACTTATCATAATAAGAACCAGGAAACCAAAAATGTGACTGAGAAAAAATATTGACACTAAAAATATTGAGATGACTCAGATTTAGAATTATCTGAAAAGGATTATAAAGCAGCTATTAAAAAATGCATGAACAATCAAGTACAAATCTCTTGAAATAAATTTTAAAAATTAAAAACTCAAAAAAATGAAAGTTATGTAAATATTACAAATAAAAATTATAGAACTGAAAAATAAATAACAAAAATAAGAAATATGTTGGTTTTAGTAGTAAACTCTGTTTATTTGTTTGTTTGTTTTTTTAATTTAGAAACAACATAACTATTGGAAAAAATGGTAAACTTGGAAATAAAAAACTTAAGTGAACATTTTCCAAGGGGCAATATTGCAATATGCATGTTTGGTATAGTTACTGGGGGTAGTCACCTATGGCTATAGGGAAAGCAGTCCAAGCTCAGTTCTTATTGCCCTCACCCAAGGTGAACTTGTCAAAGAGGTACCCTGCCATGCCAGCTTCTGGAGCCTCTATTTTGCACAGCCTTATGACACAGATACTCAACTTTTTGATGAACTTGACCTGCTTGAACAGGTACTGACTCTCCAGGAAGTGACACAAATGGGCATCACTCTTGTTGGTGGTCAGCTGGTTGAGATCTCAGGGACTTGTGAGACAATAACAAAAGATCCAACAATTATATCTTCAGTGTCATAGGAGAGGAGGAAGAAAATGGGATTGAATGAGCATTTAAATAAATATGGCTCAAAACTCCCCAAATATGGTGAAGCACACAAAACTGTATATGCAAGAAGCTGAGTGAACGCCAAACAGGATGATCTCAAAGAAGTGCATGTCAAAATACATCATCATTAAACTTTTATGAACTAATGATAAGGAAAAAACTCTTGCAAGCCACCAGAGTTAAATTGCATTACCTATAGGGGAACAGTTATTCAAATAATAGAATGTTTTTAATCAGAAACAATGGTGACCAGAAGGAAATGGCACAATGTTTTTTAAGTGCTGAATGAAATGTTAAAACAAATTTTACATCTGGTGAAACTATCCTTTAAGAATGAAGGGGATGAAAAGGTGTTTTAAATTATGTAAATTTAAAAGAATTTGTCTCTAGCAGACCTACCCGAAAAATTGGCTAAGGGAAGTTTTTCAAACAAAAATGAAATGATAAAAGAAGAAATCTTGGAGCATCAAGTAAGTTTAATAATTCACATTTGATGATTGAAGCAATTGTTATGTGTTGGGAGCCGGCTGCACCTCAGTGTTTGACATGGCCAAGCGCACTGCAATTGTGACAAATTCTGAAGCTCTGACTGAGAAACAGATGCTGTTTTATGTTTTGGAAAATTTAAATTCCCCTTTGGATGCCCCCAGTAGGATAAAAGATCTGACACTCCTTCTTATATTGATTGTTTTATTTGCTTTACCCAAATAAGTGAGTTTTGGACATATTACGATAATTCTGTTTTACTGTTAGTTTCTTAAATGATAGATTCTTAGTGATAGACAAGTTATGCACCTTATAATTCTTAAGATCCTGTTTAGCCAGTAGGATTTGAAATAATTGCTAGTAGTAAACATCCTTTAGGGCCAAGGCAGGAACTCTGCTCCAGCCACAAAGCTGTTATAGATAGAAATTGAAACATTGTTAGGATAAGTTAGTCATTAGCATAGAACAGGTCAGGCTGTACCCTGTAACAGAAACATCAGGAGGAAGAAAAGTTCTGAGAAAAACAACTTCCAAAAGGGCAAAAGTTTAACTCTGGAAAAGGTCAACTGCCCAGTGTAAAAGGGACATGCTGTAAGAATAAAGTGAGACACTTCTCTTCTTGAAAAAGCGCTCCTGTGTCTCCGCACGTTTTTTCTTTTTTCCTCGTTTTTTCCTTTTTCCTCGCCGACTCGGCCTCCACCTGAGGGAACCCCTGGACCTGCAGGAGCTGGTCTCCTGCAGTTATGACATCAGGAAACACACAGGACCATAACATTTAAAAAATGGGAAAGAGAAGGGGAACTAAGTGCAAATGTCATTTCTACACTTTGCTCAAAGTGGTAAAATGCTGATACTAGTAGACAGTTTTGTCACAAAAGTATATTGTAATACCCAAAATTGCCACTGCAAAAGCTATACAAAACACTAAGAATAAGAAACAAACAGAAAACAAAAAGATAACACAAATGTGTTAAGTGGTAATATAGCAATACTTATTTACATAGAAATGCTCCAAATATAACAGTCAAAAGACTAAGATTAGCAAAGTAGATTTAAAAAGAATAACCACAGGTGGCAGGAAGGCTCAGCTAAAAAAATTAAAACTAAAAAAATAAAAAGAATAACCACTATGGAAAATAGGATGGAGGTTCCTCAAAAAATTAAGAATAGAGCTACCATGTCACCCAGCAATCCATCTTCTAGGTATCTACCTGAAAAATTTAAAAACATTTATTTGTAAAGACATATGTGCCCTTATGTTCACTGCAGCATTATTCACAGTGGCCAAGACATTGAACCAACCCAAGTGTCCTTTAATGAATGCTTGGATAAAAAAGATGTGGTACATACTCATATATACTACAGTGGAGTACTACTCAGTTATAAGGAAGGATGCAATACTGCCATTTGCAACAATGTGGATATATCATGAGAATATCATGCTAAGTGAAATAAGTCAGATGGAAAACGACAAGAATCGTATGATTTCACTCATATGTGGGGTATAAAACAGAAAGCAACAAATGAATAAACAAAACAAACAAAAAATAAAAACCCATTGACACAGACAATAGTATAATATGATGGCTACCAGAGAGAAAAGGAGCTGAGGAGAAACTGAAGGGGGTGAAGAGGGTTAAATATATGGCGATGGGAGGAGGCTAAACATTGAGTGGTGTGCACACAATGCAATATACAAATGATATAATATTGACACTTGAAACTTATATAACCTCATTAACTAATGTCACCCCAATGAATTTAGTTAAAAAAAATCCAATTCTATGCTGTCTACATTAAACTCATTACAAATATAAGGATATAGGTAGATTGAAAGCCAGGGATTGAAAAAGGTATAATATGCACACATTAATAAAACAACAAAAAAATTCGAGTGATATCTTATTATCTGATAAAATCAATTTTAAAACAAAGAAAAGTTACTGGAGATATAGAGGAACATTACATAATCATTCATCGAGACATAATAATCCTAAATTTGTGCACACTAAATAACAGAACCTCAAACTAAATAAAACAAAAGCAGAGCTGAAAGGAGGAGAAAAGTGTACAATTATAGTTGGGACTTTAGCACTCCCTTCTCAGGAAATGATAGGACTCCCAGACAGAAAATCAGCAAGTATATAGAAGATATGAACAATGTGTTCGACCACTGGGAACTAATTGACATATATTGAACCTTCACCTAATGCCAGGAATATACATTTTTCCCCCCAAAATATTCATGGAACATTTATTAAGAGGTGAAATATTCTGGGCTATATAACAAATTTCAACAAATTTAAAAGAATTGAAATCATACGGAGTATGGTTTCTGATCATAATGGAATCAAACTAACAATCAGTAACAAAAGACAATAGAAAAAAATCACTAAACATGTGGAAATTAAACAATACTTCTAAATAATCCTGAGGTCAAAGTAGAGGTCTGGAAAGAAGTTTTAAAATACATAGAATTGAATAAAAATGAAAATACAGCATATCAAAATTTATGGAACACAATTAAGCAGTGCTCAAAATGACATTTATAGCACTAATTTCTTACATTAGAAATAAAGTTTCAAATCAGTAATCTCTTACCTCAATAAAGTAGAAAAAAGAAGGCCGAAATAAACCCGAAGCAAGCAGAGGGAAGGAAATAATAAATATAAGAGCAGAAATAGAGGAAATTGAAAATAAACAGAAAAAATTAAAAAAACTGGTCTTCAAGAAAAATCGATGTTTCATAAACCTATAGCAAGACTTCCAAAAAACAAAATGAGCGAAGACAGAAATCACCTACATCTGGAATGAAACAGATATCACTACAGATCCTGTAGCCATTGAAAAAATAATGACATACTATGAACAACTTTATGCTTATAAATTTGACAACTTAGAGGAAGTTGATTCATTCCTTAAAAACTCAACCAAGATCAAATAGACAATTTGAACAGTGCTATAACCATCAAATAAGTTGAATTCATATTTAAAAGCTCCCCAAAAGAAATTTTTAGTTCTGATGCTTCTATTGAAGCATTTTCCATTTTTTTAATTAAATTTATTGGAATAACATTGGTTAATAAAATTACATAGGTTTCAAGTGTAAATTCTATAACACAGTATCTATATATTACATTCTATGTCCATGCCCCAAAATCAAATTTCGTTCCATCTACCAAATATTTAAAGAAAAATAACGCCAATTTACAAAATGTTTTCCAGGAAATAGAAGAGGTAACACTCTCAACTCTGCATGAAGCCAGTATTACTTTGTCACTGAAACCTGACAAGGACAGCAAAAGCAAGCAAACAAACAAACAAAAACTACTGACAAATATCTCTCATAAAATTAAGTGCAAAAATTCTCACTGAAATTTTATTAAACTGAATTAAAAATAATTATAAACCATAACCAAATGGGTTTTATTGTATGTATGAGAGGCTAGTTCAACATTTGATAATCAATCAGTGTACTCTACCATATCAACAAGTTAAAGAAAAAAATAATCTTATAATTATATCAATGAAGGAAAAGCATTTGACAAAAATCTAACAGTTATTCATGATTAAAAAAATATTTGTCAAACCAGGAGGAGAAATGAATTATTTCGATAAATAAAACAAAGCAAAAACAAACAACAGCAAAAACTCCTACAATAAACATCATGCTAATGGTGAAAGACTGCATATTCCCTCTTATCAAAAAGAAGACAAGGATATCTGCAATCACCATTATTACTCAGCTGCATTCTGGAATTTGTGGTCATTGTGATAAGGCATAAAAAAGAAATAAAAGGCACACAATTTGGAAAGAAGGAATAAAACTATCTCCATTTACAGATGGCAAATTATGTAGAAAATCCCAGGAGCTCTACAAAGAAGTTCCTTGTATTGTGAGTTCAACAAGTTCACATAAGATTAATACAAAAAAAATCAGTCAGATATCTGTATACTAACAATGAAAATGTAGAAACCAAAATTAACAACACAATACCATTGGCAGTTGCTCCAAAGAAAATGAAATACTTAAGTATACACTTAACAATATGTATAGTATCTGTTTGCTGAAAATAACAAAGATCGTAATAAAAGAAATGGAGAAACATACTGTGTTTAATGAATTGAACCACTCCACATAATAAAGATGTTAGTTCTCACCAAAGTGATCTAGAGGTTTAACACAATTCCTATCAAATCTCAGGAAACTTTTTTTTTTTAAGATATAGACAAGCTTATTCTAAAATATACAAGGAAAGTGTATAGGCCCTAGGGTCGTTAAGACAACATCTTGACAAAGACTAAAGTGGGAGCAATCACTGCACTGATATTAAGTCTTCATGCACAGCTACAGTAATCAAAACAGCATAGAAATGGCAGGATAGACTGATGGAACAGAATAGAAGTTATTCACTACCTAGAAATTGACCACTGAAATATGCCTAACTGATTTTGATAACTGTGCAAAAGCAATTAAGTTCAAGAAGCATCAACTTTTCAACACATGATACTAGAGCAATTTGACATCCATAGGCCAAAAAACCAAAACCTCACACCTTATACAAAAATTAAGTCAAAATGGGTTGTAGACTTCAATGTAAAATGTTAAGCCTATAAAAAGAAATAGGAGAAAATCTTCAGGATCTAAGACTTGAAAAAAAGTTTTTAGGCACATTAAAACCACAATCCATAAAAGGACACAATCAATAAATTGGACCTCAACAAAATTAAAAACCTTGCTGTGTGAAAACCCACATGAAGAGAATGAATGGAAAGCTATAGCATGGGAGAACTACATTTCTGACAAAGTACTAGTAACTACAATATTTAAAACTCAAACAGTAAAAAAACAACTTGACCGTAAATGGACAAAAGACATGATCATAAGTTTCACTGAAGATATATAGAGAGCAAATAAGCATATGAAAAGATGTTTATCATCATTAATCATTACACAAATGTAAATTAAAATCACAGTAAGCTAAGTCTATACACCTACCAAATGGCTAAAATATAAATATTTACAAGTCCAAATGCTGGTGAGGATACAGATAAACTGGGCTGCTCACACATTGCTGATGAGAATGTAAAATAGTACACTTACTTTGAAAACACAGTTTCTTAAAAAAACTAATTGTGGAAGTACAACGAGACCCAGAAATTATACTCCTTTTTTCATTAATCCCAGAAAATTGAACTTTATATTTATACAAAAACTTTATATTTATACAAAAACTTTATATAAATGTCATTAACAGCTTTATTTGTAATAATAAGAAACAGCAGTCAGCCCAGATGTCCTTCAACAGGTGAATGGCTAAGCAAATATGGTACACACAATGGAATACTACTCAGCAATAAAAACTAATAAACTATTGATACATTTAACAATTTGAATCACTCTCCAGGGAATGATGCTGAGCAAAAAAACTAAAACACCACCAAAAACAAAACAAAACAAAACAAAAAACCACCTAAATTTATGCGATTTCATCTCCATAACATTTCTTAAATAATAAACTTTAGAAATGGAGGACAGATAAGTGCTTACTCAAGGTTAGAGATCTGGGAGTAAGAGGGAAATGGGACAACACAAGGGTCCTTATGATTTGGGAACTCTTCAGAATCTTGTCTGTGGTGGTGGATACATGAACCTACACAGGTGATAAAGTTGTATAGAATTTATTATACACATACATATGAATATAAGTAGAACTAGGAAAATCTGAATAAGTTTGGTAGATTGAATCCCTATCAATATTCTGGTTATTTTATTATACTACAATTTTGTAAAATCTTATCGGTGAGGAAACTAGGAAACGTGAACAAAAGATCTCCTGGAATTATTTCTTACAAGTGTATCTTGAGAATCTTCAATTATTTCTCCAATTAACAATATTCTGAGACATAACAGTCATTGTTGATAAACAGTTTCCACAAAGCGGTAAAAAAAAAAAAAAAGTTTTGGAGTGTAGGAGCCTTGCAAGATTGTAGACTTTGTCAGGCTCCTCCATCATCGGAAGTAAGTGCCCACACAGTTACCCAGAAGCAGCCTTTGCCTTAGAAGGTACCAGTGCTCAGGAAACAGGCTCAGATCAATCTGGAAGAGACACCTAATGAGACCAGAAAGAACCAGATGTGTGCTCCTTCCCTGGAATTGGGCAAAACTGCTCTCCCCACCCTTTTCTAAACTCAGATCTTTGCCAGAATGAAGGGGAACTTGAGAGAAAAGTTGAATTCAGTTCTACAAAGCAAAAATATATATTTTCATATCTGACTCACAGTTTATACATTTCAACCTTACTAAAATAATTTCATTGAACTGAATGTATTTGAATATGGAGCTACATGAGTGATGAGGAAGCCAGTAAATCTTAATAGGTCAGTTCCCCCTAAGCATCTGCTTCAGAGTGTCCTAGACAATCTGCTCTCTCCCTTTAGAATGACCATGTCCTTGAAGACTAGGCGACAAATGGTTGAATGGATGGAGACAAATGGTTAAAGTCCAGAAAATTTCCTGCTCACAAATTACTTAATCTCAACTGAGGTAAATGCAGCCCCTTAGTCATAAATTAGATTGACAATCTGTGTTTCACAAGTAACTGGTGCGGAACTAGCAACCGCAGAGCTGTGGCTGGATAAGCAAAGCTAAATTTTGAGCTGTCTTGGGATATCTAACCTAAATAGAAGGGGCACTTTCTGGATCTGTATAACATAATTTTTGACTGAGATTTCTTTTTCACTGTCTCAAGGGATCTAGAATCTTTTATCAACTTCTACTAAACAATGTAATAAGAGCTTTACCCTTTTTTCAGTACTTTTAATATAAGCCCGAATTTTTAGCTAATAAAAGTAGTGTCTAATCTAATGGTTCCCCATCTTTCTTCTTTTGTTATTCTCCCCTTTGATTTTATATATGAAGGTATTTCTTCCTCCACATACAATTTTCATGGCTACACATTGCTGAGTATGCAGTAAAAATATTGAATAGCAATAGTCCAATTTTCATTATGCTTTTAAAAATCACCAAGCCTACTTTTTGGAACTTCATTACCGCCTTTTTTGAATTCCTTGCATCTCCAAAACCACAGTATTAGAACCACCATGGCACTAGGTGCTTTCTTTCCGAACAATTCTTGAGTCACCTTCATTAGCATGGCAAAGTAACATGAGAGCCATATTCTACAGTGGTAGGATTTCTCCACAGGAGACATACTTTATGAACAGATATTCATTTAGGCTTAGCTTGAGCTTCTCGGAAGTTTCTCCCCCAGTCATCTCGGCATTATCCAGAGTGAGACATGGGTCCTGACAGGATCGCTTTATGCTAACATTGTGCTTCAGCCGGCTGACCTGCAGAGGCCTCAGCAGAAGTCTTCTTGGCGCTTGACAGTGGCTCATGGCTCAGATATCTGCATGTATTATTGCTCTTCTAGGCTTTTAGACAAATGTACATTGGTAAGAACCTGCTGTTGCAACTCATGAGAAATGACAGCTTTAAGGGGATGGCTGGAACAATTAAATTTAAGTTACTTTTAAAATTCCAACCAGATAGCAGTCATTATAATAAGCATTTGCAGAGCAAAGATGAGTCAGGTAGATTCTCTTCTCTCTGATTTCCTACAGTGCAATATATCATGTTTAAGCCTTATATTATAGTGTACATATTTTCATATTTATTTTGTCTTTTGACCCTCAAACTGATTCCATAGGATTGTCAGTGAAGTGCTAATGATCCTATTTATAGATGAGAAAATTAAGGCTAGAGAGCTGTGACTAAAATTATAACAGAACTAGCAAGTGGATAATGCTCAGTCCTGTAGCCACGTGCTCTGAACAACTAACCAGGCCGTTGTTCTTTCTCCAAACCCATTTTTCAGTTAACATTGTCCAAACCTGTCTGCAATTATTTATTTATGTATTTTTAAATTTATTTTTATTGTTAGCTGCTCATTTTTTATTTTTTTATTTTATTTTTTTTAAGATTTTTAGTTTTTTAAAAAGCTAACATACAATGTTATATTAGTTTCAGGGGTACACCAGAGTTAGTCAACATTTATATACATAAAGAAGTAATCACTATGATAAGTCCAGGAACCATCTGACACCATACCACACTATTACAATATTATTGACTATGTCCCTATGCTGCACATTACAACCCCACGGCTTATTTGTTTTATCTCTGGAAATGTGGACCTCTTATTGCCCTTCACCTTTTCCCCTTTTTTAATTTTTCAATTACAATTGACATGCAATATTATTTTACATTACTTTCAGATGTACAGCACGGTGGTTAGACATCTATATAATTTAAGAAATGATCCCCTTAAGTCTAGTACCCACCTGGCACTATACGTAGCTATTGCCATGTTGTTGACTATATTCCTTATGTTTTATTTACTTCCCCATGACTATTTTGTAACTACCAGTTTGTACTTTTTAAACCCTTTACCTTTTTCACCCTGTCCCCCAATCCACTCCCATCTATTACCCAATAGACCTAGTAAGCATCTGACATCATTTATAGTTATTACAATATTATTGACTATATCCCTTATGCTATACCCTATATCTCCATAACTACTTCATGACAACAAATTTGTACTTCTTAATCCCTTTCTTTTTTTTTTTAACCATACTACCAATGCCCCTGCCATATGGGAACCATCAAAATGTTTTTTTGTATCTATGAGTTTGTTTTCTGTTGTGTGTGTTTATGTTCTTTAGATTCCACATATAAGCAAACTCACATTGCAACTATCTTTTTCTGTCTGACTCCACTCAGCACAATAACCTAAAGGTCCATCCATGCTGCTGCAACTAGCAAGAATCGATTCCATTGAACTCATTCCATTCCATGGCTGAGCAATATTCCATTATATATATATATATATATATATATATATATATATATATATATATATATATATAATCACCTCCTCTTTATCCATTCTTCCAATGATGGACACTCAGGCTGCCTCCAATTCTTGGCCAGTGTAAACAATGCTGCAATGAATATATGGATGCAAACGTCCCCTTGAAGTAACATTTTGGGTTTCTTTGGATAAATACCCAGAAGTGGGATTACTGGTCCTTCTTTGTCTCTTACAACCTTTGTTTTAAAGACTATTTTGTCTGGTATAAGTATTGCTACATAAGTTTTTGTTGTTGTTTTTTTCCATTTTCATAAAATATCTTTTTTCATCCCTTTACTTCTGTCTGTGTGGTCTTTCATTCTGAAATGAGTTTCTTGTGCCGCATATGTAAAGGTTTTGCTTTCTTATCCATTCAATCCCACTATGTCTTTTGTGGAGCATTTTATCAACTTACATTGAAAGTAGTGTTGATAGGTATGTAGCTATTGCCATTTTGTTGTTCATAATTTTGATTTTTTTAAATTCATCTAAAGGAGGCCCTGTAACATTTCTTGTAATAATTTGGTATTGGTGAACTCCTTTAACTTTTTTTTTTTTTTTTGTCTAGGAAGCGCTTTATCTGTCCTTTGATTTTAAATGATGGCTTTACTGGGTATAGTACCCTTGGTTGTAGGTCCTTGATTTTCATCACATTGAATATTTCAAGCCAATCGCTTCTGACCTGCAAAGAAAGTTTCTGTTGAGAAATCAGCTGACAATCTTACAGGAGCTCCCTTAACTAGTTGCCGTTTTCTTGCTGCTTTTAGGATTCTCTTTTTGTCTTGAACATTTGCTATTTTAATTATAATGTGTCTTGGTGTGTGCCTGTTTGGGTTCATTTTGTTTGGGACTCTGCACTTCCTGGACTTGTATGTGTATTTCCTTTGCCAGGCTATGAAAGTTTCAGTTATTATTTCTTCAAATA
The DNA here is from genome assembly GCF_001890085.2 of Hipposideros armiger. Taxonomy (NCBI): domain Eukaryota; kingdom Metazoa; phylum Chordata; class Mammalia; order Chiroptera; family Hipposideridae; genus Hipposideros; species Hipposideros armiger. The sequence goes on from NW_017732658.1 coordinate 58,785, forward strand.
TGTTCTCTATCCCTTGCTTTCTGTCTTCTCCTTCTGGTACCCTATGATGTGAATGTTTTTACTATTGAAGTTGCCCCAGAGGTCTCTTAAACTATCCTCATTTTTATGGATTCTTTTTTTCCTTTTTGCTGTTCCAAATCTATGTTTTCTGCTACCTTGTCTTCCAAATACCTGATTCAACCCTCTGCTTCATCTATTCTGCTGGCTGGTGATTCCTTCTAATGCATACTTTATTTCAGCTATTGTATTTTTTACTTCTGACTAGTTCCTTTTTATGGTTTTTAATGTCTTTTTTTATGCTTGCTATCTCTTTTTTGAAGTTCTTACTTAGTTCCTTGATCATCTTTATAACTATTATTTTGAGCTCTATCTGGTAGGTTGCTGGCTTCCATTTCATTTATTTGTTTTTCTGGAGTTTTCTCCTGGTCTTTCATTTGGGGAGCATTTCTTTTTTCCCTCATTTTGGCTGTTTCTCTGTGTTTGTTTCTATGTACTAGGTAGATCTTCTATGTCTCCCAGTTTTGGAAGGGTGGCCTTACACAGTAGGTGCCCTGTGGGCTCTGGCACAGTCTCCATGGTCGCCTGAGCCAGGTGCTTCAGGAGTGTCCTTTATGTGGGTCATGTATGCCCTTTTGTTATAGTTGAGCATTAATTGATATTGGCATGTCAGTTGGTGGGTTGCCCCTCAGGCTGATTGGCTATGAGTTTTGGCCATGTCCACAGCTTCTGGGCTGCTGTGCAGGGGGCTTACCCCACTGAGTGAGATTCACCCCAACAGGCTCTGGTGCCTGTTGAAAATGCCCTTTGTGTGTGCCACTTGTGGGGTTACTTGGGTTGTGCTCTGCTGTGGTCTGAAGCTAACCTCTAAGCATGTTGAATCTGGGACCTCTTGAGGGGGGTTCCTGTGCAGGCTCAGGTCACCCACTGACTATGACTGGCCAAGGACTACCTGGTGGGAGCCACAAAGCAATCCCTAGTTGCTAGCAGACTGTGCTAAACCTGGAGGCATGTGGGAGAGGCTACGCTGCAAAACAAGACCATTTGCCACTAGCACTGGGCCTGGAATAGTTTTGAAAAAAGCCAGGATATCCTGAGGCCTGCTGTCACCTGCTGGCTCTCTTAAAGTTCAGCCATTGATGAACCTCATGTGGTATGCAAGTTGGGTGAGGCAGGGTCTCAGGGAGTCACTAGAGTGAGAAGCATTTTGGTCACCAGGTTAATGTAGATTCTGATTTGGTGTCAATGCTAAGCCTGGAGCTACTCAGCAAAATTCTCAGAGCACACCAAGGCCAGTCACCACCCACCTGAGACTTGGGCACTCCAGTAGTTTTCCAAGAAAGAGTGCAATGCGGTCAGGGCTGTCTGCTTGCCAAGAAAGTGCCTCCTGCATTGGGGGAGTTTGGTGGGGTATGGTCCGAAGGAGTCACCACAGTGGAGCAGGGGAGCCCACCAGACTAATCAGATTTAGATCTGGCCATTGGCATGGGGGGAAGTTTCAACTCAGGAAAGATGGCACCTGCCTGCCAGTGGCATGGGTGTAGGATCTCACAGGGAAAATGGGGACTGTCCCCCAGTCCTTGTCCCATAGCCACACACATTTGTCTGCCCTCTGCATGCCCCCAACATCCCCTAAGCCACTGTCCCTCTGCTGGAGCTTAGGGTGAGTGCCTGAGAGTGGCTCTGCATGCAGGCCCTTTAAGAGGATATCTGAGTTTTCTGCAGCCTTTTGTTTCACCAGGATGGTCCTAATTCCCATTGTCTTTCTCAGCCAGATGTTGTGGCAGCCCCTCTTCCCAGCACCAGTACTCCAGGCTGGGAAGCCTGGTGTGGGGCTGGGATCCCTTGTTCCTTGGGGGAGAACCTCTGTGTTTGAGATATACCTCCTGATTCTCAAATGCCATGAAGGTTTGGGGTCAGCCCCTTTTGCAACTGTACCCCTCCTAACAAGTCTTGGTGTAGCTTCTTTGTATTTTTAGTTATAAAACTTCTATTGAACTAGACTTCAAATGGTTTATTAGATTGATTGTTCTATAATTTAGTTGTAATTTTAATGTGTTTATGGAAGGAAGTAGGCACAGTGTTTACTCTGTCATCTTGGATCTCAACCTAGTCTGCAAATTTAAATTAAGGGCATTATAGTCTTTTTGTTTTGTTTTAGTATATTGTATTTTATCAAGTAATATATACTTGATATGAACAGTATCTGAAAATTCTGATGCCAATAATTTTCATATGACAGCATCCCAGAAAAATCTGTACTTAGTGTGTTAAGCTTGTTTTATCTCTAAAGGTGCTAGTAGATTTGTTTCCAGGTGCTATCAATGTTTCTCATAATTAATTGAATACTGGTAACCTGCTAGAGTAATAAGTATTTGATTGAAGCATCAAAAAGGATGAAATATTTATTATTTTAATGGCAAAGTATGTTCTTGATCTCCTTTCCACCATCATCTCTCTCATTATCTTTCAAAAATGTTTATTAATTATCTTATGAAAATGTATTCTTACTGCCACATATTTCCATGACAGAAAAGCAATACTCTGCATTTGTATTAAATTGCACTAAGATACTTTAATGAAGTTGCACTGGTAAGCAATTATTATTAATTAAATCAGTGTGATATTTTGGGGGAATGGATAAAATAAAAAATGTAAATAAATGCAAATAATTGAAAATGGGCTGGAGATTCAGAGATTTCTCTCTATATTTAATAAATTCCCTTTGTATTTAGTAGAATTTCTTACAAAATTCAAATAGTTTGTTGTATAAAAAGCTATTATCTTCAAACATAGAGACAAGAATAAACACCAGATAATGCCTAACCCTGAAAACAGTTCAAAATATGAGCAGAAGAAGAATGAATGTAATTGCTTTTGTTGCAGAACCAAAGGTACAGTGACTAAAGGGGACTTGTGACAGATTATTGAGCAAATTAATGGATTTAAGTAGTGGGAACTGGGAAGTTGTTCTTCTGAAGCAGAAAAATTGTGAGGAGAATGTGGATAGAACAGAAAATAGAGAAGGAATGAAGAGTAGAGAAATTAATTGCACAGAATGGGGAGATTAAAAGAGAAGTTAAAGCAAACTCAGAATACTTCCTCTTGACATTGCTAAGTCTCTGAAAGGAATAGGCCATTCATACATGATTTCATATATTTAGATGAAAAGTAAAGAGTGAGGTCAAATTGTCAGCAAAGATTAAAACATTTTGCATGTAGGTTAAACATCTGTATCATTTAATTTTTCACTTTGGCAATATAGACTTTGGTGTATTTTTGACGTTTTTCTTCTGTTTTTATTTATGCAGCAAAGGTTTCTTTAAATAATGAAGATTCTACTGCACTTACAGTAATCTAACTACATTTCATTGATGAAATGAAACTTTTATAACTCTCCAGAGATAATGCTATCTTTCTGATGTTATTTTCAGAATATGATTATAGTTGTTACTTGCAAATGAATGATGTATTCTGAAAAGCAAGATGCATTTGCTATTCAATATAACTACTTTCTTGTACTGAAAATAAAAAAAGGAAATTTTTTAGTTGATGATAAATGTATTTGAACTATTATCTTGAGATAACTTGCTTAAAGATTTAACTCTCAAAATTACAAAATAAGGCAAGCTAGCAAACAAAAGGTGTTCCTATTCTCAACAAGGGAAGAAAACAAAGTGTTATTTTTCTTCAGTGTCCCTGGACAACTTAGCCTGAGTAGCTTGTATATATGAATCACAAACCTGATACAACCAAATTCACAGGTAGTTGAATTTTGATCATATTGTTTAATTTATTGTTGAATTGAATGAAACTCAGTGGTTATTATCTGCTTTGTAGGAGATCCTGAATCCATGTTGGGACAGGTCAGCTTATTATACCATTTGTTACTTTCCAAGTATCTTTCATATTTCATTGCACAATGCCCTGCTTCCACTAGCTAATAAAATACTCTGTTCTGTCACAATTGTTTTAACTTTGATAATTTTTTTGTCTTTCTCCTTTTCTTCTCTCATTTTTTTTTGCTTCTTTCTTTTCTTTTTTAAAACTCTCAGCTATTTTCAAGTCATCATAGCAACCATGCAATACATCTTTTAAAATGACATGAACTTAAGGTATTTTTTGTTAGACTTTGGGTTTTATCCTTATTCCACAAGTTTTTGTTTTCCTTAAGTTAGCACAATATTTTAAAAAAAATCCTAATTCATGTTAAATTTTGGCATGTGAGTATTTTTAATATGATCTTATCCAGACAGAATTGTGACAAATTTAGAAACCTTTTTAGATAATTTGCTCATTAAAAATAACAGTATAAAGCCTCAGTTTCTCTTTTGTATTTTGTCAGGAGAAAATTCTAAATAATGTTGCATTGTACTGCGTATTAAATACATTGAATGATGTTGTAATTTTATCTTTTATGCCATTTATTATAATTAGGTGGCAATCTTTCATAAATACTATTTTAACCATATTATACAGACATCTTAAAGTTTAAAATTTCTTTTTAATTGTCCTACTAATTTCCCCTAGAAAGTGGGCAATTATTTCCTCTTATTATTTTTAAACTACCTCCTTACCTCCATTCTCACTTAGCACTTTCCATGATGATTCTAATTGTATACTTCAGTAATGTTCCACGTTTGATGTATTATTTTACCCTTTTCCCTATTTTTTTCAAAAGTACAGATACATGTTTGAGATTTCTTTGATAATGAGGAATGCTGTTCTATTTGCCAAAGCATTTAATTAGAATAATAATGAATAACAAACAAAGGAGTCAAAGGACAAATTCTTTCTAGATCATTTTGTCTCTCAGTGTTATTTTTTATCATGATCAACAATTTCTTTTTCCCTTTGATATATAACAATGTAAACAACCTGTTGTCTGTGGAAAGTGTTCCGTAAGAACTGTTTTGATCTTTTCGTATGTTTGTATTTGTACACTATAGCTGTTTATTCTCTAGTATTTGTTCGTGACAGCTCAGACAAAGTCTTCACCATAGATCTTGGACTATCTGGCTTTCAAACCATTTTTTTAAATCAGAAATGCTTTTTAACAACTCATAGGTACTATTTCAAAGCCTCATATCTTTTTTTTTTTCTATCATGTCAACATCTATGACATGTACAACAGCTATTTCCCTGGATGTCTTTGACTGGTAAATTAGATACCTCTTATTTGATCTTCTTAAATTTACAAATAAATTCTTCTCCTCTTCTTGACAAAAACCTTTCTATATAACTACAATTTTGCAGTATTATTACTCTAATACTCTTTTTAAGGAGGTACACCATTCAGTACATCAGGGTATCTTGCTTATTTTTCTGGGTTGGAAGGAGCACAGAAAACTTTGAATCATTCAGTGAATCATAAACCTGTGCTAGTCTTACGTTTTACTCTTGTGTAAACATAATTAAAAGGGTAAATCATATCGTTATGAATAACATTTTTTGTTAATTTGACTTCCTCAGTATGACACTCCAAATTTAAATGAGAACAAAATTGCTGCCCAAATCCTGCAACTGTGTAAATTATAAATACACTAGTGTCCATGCAAGGCTGGATATTTTATAATGTTGTCCTTCTCTCCATGAAATAGAAAATAAGGGCAAAGTCTGTAACAGAAAAAGCAAATTGCTGGCCCATATCAAATGTCCTCATCTTGCTTATCCTGATCTTATTCAGGACAGCAACATGCTCAACTCAAACACATTTTCCACCTCCTTGTAGCTTTGTGAGTCTGTGTTCCTAGCTCAGTCAGATTAAGTGAAAGTAAATATAAGGTGTGGGGCTTTAGGAAGAGCATCTAAAATTAAGCTGACTAATCTCCTGTGTGCTTCTTGGAATTCATACATGATGACTGGATTTCTAGCAGCTATCTTGGACCATGAAGTTTTCTCGATTATTGATAATCCTGCAATAACCATGGAGACACCATACCACTCAGCTGCTTACTCTCAGACTTTTTTTTTTATGTGAGGAATAAATATTTGAATGTTTGTTGTAACTTATAGAAAATTGTAATTTTCAGATTTTAACTGATAGAAAATCAAAACAAAGGAAAGTGTGATTAAGGTCTTTGAATTTACATTTTCACTTGAGTTAATTTTTATAGCATGATTTTATAATTAGTGTTGTTATGTTTCAATTTATATATAAAATACTCATTCACATATAAATACAAAAATACAAATGATTTTGAAATTATCAACTCAAATTTTTTATTCTCAATAAAGCTAAGTATTTTGATTCCTATAGAAACTTTTTCATAGACAATGATAATAATGGTTAGTATTTGTATAGTACCCCACATTTTATAAGGCTGACAAGATGATACTTAATAGCTAATGATAGTAGTTTAAAGTCAACCTTTCTGGAGTATTGTATTAGCTGTTGTTTAGCAGGGGTGTTTTAACTAGAGTCAAACAGACCTGGGGTCAGTTTCTGTCTGTGCTGTTTATTAGCTGCATGGCCTTGAACAAGTTACTTAACTTCTTTAAGCGTCAATTTTAAAATGTGACTAATAACATTTATTTCTCTGGATTATTATAATATTAAATAAAATCATGCTTCTAACGCATTTAGAACAATACCTACATAATATTTTAATAAGAGTATATAATATTCTTTCAATAAATAATGATTATTGTGATTATCACTATGATCTATTCCTTTGATTACATTTCTGTTCCTTTGATTATACTCCGTATTTTGAACTTTTCTTAAAATGTCTAATTGCTCTAGCAGACAGTAATTTTGAATGTTTTATGGAATACAATAATTTCTTACACGTTTAATTATTTACTATTACTGTTTATCTCTTGTATTATTATTAAAACATTTATGAATGTATTTTCTATCTTCCATCTGTATTTTAAGCTCCTTTAGGAGAATCACTGAATATCATGCTTCTTTATAGCTCTCCTAGCAATGGACAGTGCTGTCCAGAGAATGGACCCCCAAAATATTTTTGTGCATAAATAAATGAGATACTTGAGTCTACTAGTATACCTTCTTATGACACAATTTTCTTAGCTTAAACCCTGAACATTATAACCTTTTTGTTGTTGCTTTAATAAATTTATTGAGGTTTCTTTTTGCCCAAAGACTGAAGTTAAACTTTTCTTTACCCACAGGATTTTTTATGATAGTGTGTTTCCACTGTTTCATTCATGATAATTGACCTGCACGCATTTCTGACTTTCTCTGTTTCATCTTCTCTCTCACAATTCTCCTATCTGGGTTATGGCTTAGAGATCCTCTGAAAGTTGTTCCATGAACCCATGCTGATCCGTGACTTCTTTGTTATTTAGTGGTCTATGATGGCATGACCAGAGAAGCTGAGATAAAGCATTTGGAAACTTTTATAAAAACTTGACATTGGCTAGATATCCAAGTGTATGATCTTCACACTCATCTCAAACTGAGTATAGTTTAGTTTGGGTATTGCATAATGAATACAAACTATAAATAAGTCATGGACAGTTGAACAACCTGGACTGAGAATGAAACACACACAAACATACATGCAAACAAAAAAATAAAACTAAAAAAGACCCTTCACAATAGATAGTTTGGGATGCACTACATTAATGGACCCAGAAATATGTAGGCTCTAACATGCTATTAGGTTCAGCGCTTGCTGTATCAAACATGTGTAGATGTCTATGGCTTTAGAAAAACACAGCTTCCTTTGGCCAAAGACTCTTAAAACATAGCCTAATTTTTCTTCACTGTTCCTTCTTCCAAATAAACTGTACTGAACTGTGAGTTAATGATTATTTTCAGGTTTTAAAGTCAAATTTTCAAGAAAGTTTGGTTCATTAGTATTGACTGTCATCAACATCATGGTGTAGAGTAATGAAATCTATGTGTTATGGACCCTAAGTTGAAGGAATATATGACTGCCCCTGTACCTTTAATCTTCCAGAGCTTAACTGGTGCCCCTGCCTTTCTCAGCTCTAATGTTTTTTTCTTCTCCTTCTGAATACCAGAGATGTCATGGAAGCTAACTTCAAATTAACATTAACCAATCATACAATAGTTCTGAATCATTGGCTGCTCATATTCTTTCCCCTATACTTCCAACAATATGGCTAGTGATGTTTGGTTAAGTTTCATTATGAACTGGATTCCTTTGATTACTTAATATAAACATGTTTTTAGGGCCCTTTTGTCTTCTGATAGAACTAAATGAATTCTTATTAAATCCAAATATGGATAGTTTTTCAAGAAATAAGTGAAATTAAATCCAAATAAGGGTAGTTGTTCAAGAATAAATCTATTGAGAACTTATCATATGCTTAATATGGTGCTAGCCACCATTTCAAATATTAAAAATGTTGCCTCTTTGATCACTTAACCTTTAGCTTCATGTTCTGGTGAAGGGACTAAATAGGAAATATGCATTTAGTATCTACTTACAAGGCACCATGCTAAATGGTGTAGAAAATATAACAAAAACATATATCTCTTTAAGGAGAATATACTCTAGACACATGTGAAACAAAAGATGAGGGTAAATCATATCCATGCTGCCAAATCCATATGTGGACCTTAATGTTTTAAGATAAGTGAATATTTGCTTCTTAATTCTTTGCATGTTAAAAGTTCATTTTAACTTATGTAATAATTGATTCTTTTATTTTTTTAGTTCAAATTTATTATGTCATTCCTCTGTATAATATTTTTCTTCCCCCCTTTTTAAATTTTTCAATTACAGTTTATATTTAGTATTATTTTATATTAATTTCAGTTGTCCAGCACAATGGTTAGACATTTATATTATTTAAGAGGTGATTCCCCTAACTAGTTTAGTACCCACCTGGCACTATATATAGTTATTACCATGTTATTGATTATATTCCCTATGGTTTACTTTACATCCCATTGAGTATTTTGTAACTTCCAATTTGTATTTCTTAGTCCCTTCACCTTTTTCCTTCTCCCAAGCTCTTTCCCATTTATCACCCTGATAGATCTAGTACCCATTTAACTGAGTATTAGTTTATTTATCTACAAGAAGATGAGAAAAATAGTAATTAATCAAACATCTTGCAGATTAAATAAGACAAGTAATGAAATACTTGGACAAGTAAAAGCAATGTACCAATATAAGGCAACATGATATAGTAAAAAGAATAAGGGTTTTGATATCAGGCAGGTAGAGCTCAGTGGTTTAGTGTTGAGGCTACTGACTTAGATGACATTAATTCAAGTCTTGGCTAACCACTTTCCTGTGGTACAGTCATGGGTTATTGCAGGATCTCTCTAACACCCTCTTTGCTCATCTCTAAAATGCTAATAGCTTTATCAGCATTGAGGGTTTTTCATAATTTTTAAATGAGAAAAATAAATGCCCTTAATATAATATTCTAAAATAAGCCTTTGTTTCATTACATATTTACAATAGTAGATACCAGATAATATCCTCTATGTTTTATAAGTACTGTCTTGTTTTGTCTTTAGTGTAATCAAGATGATAGGTACTGTTATTATCTGCATTTTATATGAGTAAACCAAAATAGATAGAGTTAAGTGAGTTGTCCAGATTCATAAAAATAATAAATATTGGAACAAAGATTGGACCTTACATTGTGAGTCCAGAGTTAATGCTCTTAATATTCTGCTTTACTACCTTAATGATGAGGAAAAGGGTTCAGAATAAGGAGGAAAATTTATTACCACAAATTTCAATTTACTACTTATATGAACTTAGGCAACCGTAAACACTCTGAATCTGTGGAGAAGTATAGCATATAACTTGCATATGCATATACATAAGCCTAATTATATCATAATTATTAACTAATTGAGGATTATTAATTATTCCTTCCTAAAGAATTATTCCTTAACCAGCATAACTAAGAAAATAGATATCACCTCAGCAGGATTGGCTCTTTTAGTCCTCACAATGTGCTGGTCCCAGCATTTACACTGATCCAGAAGCTTCCTTTTTATTAAAAATTTTTTTCAGATATATGTTCCCAAAATTTAGCCACTGATGTTCAGCGATGCTCTATATTTAAACTGAGACCTCCGCATCTGTGTTATTTCCATGGACTGCTGTTGAGTGGTACACTCACAGGAAATGTTTTTAAGCATTGTTGGGGAAAAAATAAAAACCAACAAAGAACACTAAAAGCTCTGAGATGTGGAGATGAAATCAGCTCCCTCATTTGTTCTTCTGCCAAGGCTCTTCCGGTGTATCATACTCAACCTATGCTCCATTTCATCCTTTGCAAAGGTATTTCTTTTGGACACCAGTGTTACTTCTCAACACCAATGTAGTATGATTTTAAAATCTCTTAGTATTTTGTAAAAAGTATTTTATTAAAATATTGAGAATTCCCAACATTGAGAAAGTTAAGTGGGAAATGAACCCTCTTACCTACAGCTGATATGGTGCTTTCAAGTCCTCTGACAACAATGAAAAATTGAACTGTTTATAAAACAATCACAGCAGTGCTGCCAAAAATAAATTAGCACCTCCCACACTATGAGACACAAAGTAAAATTTTCTTGGACTTTAAGTATTATTTCATGGTTTTGTGTAGTTTTTTTTCCCCCTGAAAATAGAAGTATCCAAAAGATATACATATTATGTAACATTTGGAAATAAAAAGAAAAGTCACCAGTATTCCACCCAGGAGCAATCACTGGAATTGCCAGATAAATATACAATTAAATAATTTAAAGATGTGTTTCTTTATTTAAAAAAAAATATTTCCTTCTTTCCTTCCTTCCTTGCTCTCTATTTAACACTTAAGTGCAAAAAAGAAGACTGTATTGAGCAACACATGCCACTCGTCTTCTTTGGATATAGATATCAACTCAGAGAGCTCTCTGCTTCACCCTGTTCTGGACCACTGTGGTTTAGTGGCTGTCCATCTTCTTAAAAGACTCCCAGAGGCCTCTGCCTTCTGCTATTTATGCCTCTGTGTGTTACCTTCTCTTTTGTGTTGTGGGACCTACTGACTTACTTCTGAGGCATGAAATCCAGAAAAAGTGAAGGGATGTTACTTTGATATCTTGGCAGCATGAAAGTACAGCCTTTTCTAGAAATGGGCCAGGATACAGAAAGCAGAACAAACAGCAGAAACAGTATTAAAAATATTATTTCAAGCCAAATCAAAGCCCTGTCCTTAAACAAGGTTTAAGCCTTATTCTTTGGCAAAATGTTCATCATCTGCAACCAATCGTCCTAAATGATGTGTTAGTGCCAGGTTTTAAACCTATGAACCAAACATCACAACCCAAACTGTCACCATTATCACTGAGCAAGTATTTATTCCATGATTATAACATGTGCAACATACATTTGAATCTGCAACTGATTTAACTACTATCTGTTTTTAAAAAATAAGACCAAAAATGAAATATTACTGATTCAATGTTTACATGCCATTTAAGTTGAAGAATTTTCCATGAAACATGATTTTATATGGTCCATTTTTCAAAATAGTCTGTCCCAAAGTTAGTTAAATAGTTCCAATTTAGTAATTCATTATATATAATGGTCACAAAACTCTTGCTGGGTTAGAATTCAATCCCTCCTTTGGGTGTTTAGAGGAAAATTGTAAAAGGATGTTGGCACCATTTTATCCATTTTGAAGTCAGGCAGTCATAGTAACCTTGTTGGCATTCTAAAATATCATAAGAGATTTAGAAAAGGCTTTTACTGAGAAAACAAGGCATTTATCAAACATGGTTTTGAATTGCTTTAGGTTGTGTTTAATACAACTAAAGTCCTTAGCTTCTGGCTATGTTAATAAAATTTAAAGGTGACCATAAAATTTTGTTCTGTAGAGCTAACCCTTTGAAAGCTAGTGGCTTTTCAAATTAATATGAATAATACATGAAATGTAGATGGAGATTTTTCTGAACTTAGTCTATTGCATCATTATCAAGATATGGCAAATAACTGCCAAAGAAAGATGTTCAAAAATAAAATAGAATAGCATCTATTATGTATTCATATTATTGCTGCACATCAATTTTTTCTATTCACTTTTGCAGTATGACTACTGAAAAATGATATAAAATATTGATTTTAAAATACATGTCATGCTTTAAAAAACTGAACAAAATCCTTAGTTGGTCAGCTTGATTTAACAATAAGATGCTCATTAGTTATGTGTGGAGTTCTCACATAAAACTTGCCGTGTCTAATAATTAATTACCATAAAAATGCTTTAAAATATACACTATTTCAAGCAGCATTAAATCTTTCTTTGATATCTTAGCAGTCATATTTGACATCAATTTTCTTTATTCTATCAATATTTATTGTAATATATAAAATTCAGATAAAATTAATTCTAGGCTTTTAAATATTTTGATAGGACTGATTTACTGTCATTGAGTTTACATTAATAACATCTGGAGCAAATTCATAGAGTTTAAAAAATGTATCTTCAAAAAAATGTTTCAGAACAACTGTTTGATTTAGGCAGATATCCTGAGGAATCTCAGAAATACTTGGTGAAAAGATTAGACTTCCTCTATTCAAACTGAGTAACAATTCTGGCTATGTTGATGATTATAAAGTGGTAATCCTCTGATGTATGAAGATACTAGGGACACATGGATTTCCTGAGTTACATTTTAGGTATAAATGTACAGGTTAGTTAGGCATTATCCTGAACAGGGGAACTCTAGCATCCATGAATCACAGAAGACACATATTGATCTATGCATACATTGGACATACTAGTTCTGTAAGGAGAATAAAGCACTACATACATATATGTGCACTTATTTATGTGATATATATATACACACAATACATACACATACCTTTTGATTAATAGGTCTAGAAAAACTTCAGGCCACATTTTTTTAACTAAAATTATTTTCAAATGCTAAAAATCATAAGGAATTTCTAGTTGTTAGCTTATGAATCTCCTTCCCAGGGATAATATTTCTAAGAGATAACATTTAGTTCTTATGGGCCCAGAGGGTTTCACTGGGCAATTCTACAAACTTTCAACTTTTAGATTATTGCAATGCTACTTATCTTCTTCCAGATAATAGAAAAAGGTAACAAAAGACTTTCAAAACTGTCAATGAGAACAACAATGGGGCCAAAATATATACTTAATGGAGGAACAAGAGGCATCTCCATGGAGTCAGGAGCAAGATAGAAATATTCAATATTTTCACTACTATTTGATATTATATAAGAGCAGAGTTTCTCAACTTTGCACTATTAACCTTTGGGGCTGGATAATTGCTTATTGCAGGAGTTTTCCTGTGCATTTAAAAATGTTTAATGGCATCCATGGCCTCTACCAATGAGATGCCAGTAGCACCAACCCACCCTTACCCCCAACTGTGACAACCAAAAATGTCCCCAGACATTCCCAAATGTTCCTTGGGATACAAATCACATTTAATTGAGAACTACTATACTAATATTATCAAATGATGAACTAAGACAAGGTAAAACTGTTAAAATTACAAGAATTGGAAAGAGTAAGATAAACTATATTTACTTGCAGATTAGGTATGATAATATACCTGGAAATTATAAGGGCATTTATGATAAAAAAAATGTTAGCAGGATATTAAAATTACTATGCAACAATACAGTCTTCTTATAAACACATAATAACTTTAGAAAATATAACAGGAAAGTAATTTATAATAACAACAAAACATATAAAAATGCTTAACAATAAACATGCATGAGGAAAATGATAAAACATTTCCAAAAAGTGTACAAATTTAGTACAAATAATAAAAGGCCTAAAACACAGTATTTATGACAAAGCAAAGATGAGAACTAACTCACATATAGCAGAGATTTTAGAATTATCAGAGAGGAATCTAAAATTATTATGATTAATATACTAATGGCTCAAATAGAAAAAGTGCAACAGGTGCAAGAACAGAAGGGTAATGTAAGCAGAGTAATGAAAATGCTAAGAAAAGATCCAAAGGAAATGCTAGAAAGAAAGAAAGAAAGAAAGAAAGAAAGAAAGAAAGAAAGAAAGAAAGAAAGAAAGAAAGAAAGAAAGAAAGAAAGAAAGAAAACTGTAACAGAAATGTAGGCTGGACATGGCTGAGGAAAGAAACAGTGACCTTGAAGAAATGTATAGAAAGTATCCACATTGAAAAGCAAAGAGGAAAAATAAATTAAAAATAAAGAACAGACTATCTAACATCCACTTATGATTAAAAACTCTCAGCAAAGTGGGAGTAGAGGGAACATAGCTCAACATAACAATGGCCATATATGACAAACACACAGCTAATACCATTCTCAATGGGGAAAAGCTAAAGGCATTCTCCTTAGATTGGAAACAAGACAAGGATGCCCACTTTTACTGCTTTTATTCAACATAGTACTGGAAGTCCTAGCCACAGCAACATTAACATAGGGGGATTCAGTCACAACTGGCCTCTTCATGAAGGTGAGATGTGGGCCAAAAGGTGAAGAAAAGGGAATGAGGAGCCATGTCAATCAAGTGCTGAAACAACTGAAAATTCTGTGTTTTATTTATACAAATTAAAAAATAATAAAAGTAAATAACAATAAAAATGAGGAAGCATTTGAGCTGATAAGAACAAATTATTTCCTCCTTAGAAATACAAAGTAATCATTCTCAGAGACAGTATTTCACATTATAGAAATATTAGTAGAAGGGTCTTCTAGAATGATAAAAATCAAGCATCTAGAAATATGCAGCAATAAATGCTAGCAGAGGGATGAAGGTGGGGATGGGGTCGCTATAGGAGAAATTGTTTATTTTTTCTGTGATGAATATTTAAAGGAAGCATGACCTGGAGAGGAGTACTTAGCAAAAAATCAATCAGTCCATTCATCAATCAATAAGTAATTAGAGACTGTGCTGTATTTGCAGTAAGTATTCACTTGCACAAACAGGGAATACCATAGACGTAATGATATTGGCTCTTCTAAGAGCTTATTCTCAATTGGATAAAACAAAAATGTGGTGTAATTATTTATAAGACAACATGCAAATAAGACCTAACTAACTTCTTAGTGTGACCACAAGTTGAGGAACAGCAGAAGTGGAAAACAACACAGAGTGCAACAACAAAGGAAATCTTGATGGAGAAAGTCTAGTTGAAGCTGGTTGTGAAGGGAGTAGCAGAATTAGACTACGCAAAGGAGATTTAAAAGCATTATGGAAAATGGTAGCACTGTAACTAAGGAAACCCAGTATTCTGCTGGCAGCTTCAGATTTAGAGATGAAAGCAGCAGCAGATTAGAGGTGAAAGTATGGCCATGGGAATATGTTGCTAATTCTCTTAATTTCTTTTTGTGGCAAGCATGATGTGGGATGGGAATGTACTGTTCTCTATTCCTCCTACCTTGATTCCCTCACCAGTATTCTATCATGAGAAACAAACAGCAGACATTACTTAATTTATAAGCACTAAGTTCTATTAGAAAGGCATTTTCTTAAATATACAGGCATAAGTACAATGGATTCATGCTAATAAGTTAATGCATCTCAGAAGATTAGAATATATGTAAAAATAGTATTCAAATTCATTATGGTTCTCTACCAGAGCTACAGTTTTTTGAAAGATAGCTACGAGTATATTTTGAGTTAATATTTTCAGCAGCCAGGACAATGGCTATCATTTTGCTAAATGGATTACTGAATGAATGATGAATGAATGAATGGCACTATAGTTTATATAATCATGTATGCTTTTCAGCAGGTGGTAGAATTTATGCGTGCATTCCCTACCCTTATCATTCTTTTCGAACCCTACAAACCTCACCCTGATTTCCTAATGCCTGTCCACATTCTCTTAAAATATACTGTCTCCAGGTGCAGCCATGTTCCAAAAGAAATACCACCAATTAGAGTCACAGCAGATTAAATCAATTGATGTATCATATTCTGAATGAGTGTTGGCAAACATCAAGATTGGCAGACAGATGGGGTTCCACAGAAAATGTGCAGATCGGCCAGTCAGCCCAGAAGGAAAGTCTTTGAATGTTTGGAAAAGCAAATGTTTCCTTTCAATACAACATTCATTGTTGTTATTGTGTAGTGGATATTTTTAAACCATGACAATATCTTTGAAAATATCAGACTTATTACACACACCTCCTTATCGTGTATCATTTGGTCTTGATCAGACTTCCAGAAGAGGGTCTTTTTGTTTGTTTGTTTGTTTTTTTAACAAAGTAGTGCCTTGAACACTTATCTGTATCCTATTAGTATTGTTATCCCTTAATTTAGAATAAAGATTCCTGGACTAATGATCATTAAACAATTTTGTTATACCATAAGAAAGTTTTTCTGAGTAGATTTCTAGAGTCAGACAACAACAACTATTTAAGTTCCAGAGAGGGAAACTGGAAATTATTCCAGGATTAAAAAACACAATGTTTTCACTATTTGATTATTTTCAGAAATATACAGTGTGCAATCAAAGGTGCTGATTGTAGAGAAAAAAGCTTTTCATTGTATGAGCATTAACACCCAGAGAGACTAAATTAATTACTTAAGGATGTCCTGGTCCAAATGGTACATTTTATTCTAAATTTGTGGGTCTTGTGAGCTAGAGCTGAGTGCACTATCACAGGTGTTATTGTTTTGCATTGTCTTTACTGCTGTCCTGGGAAGCAGCAGAATCTAACTCTATGTTTTGTAGAGTTAGCACTTGTTAGTACTCCATAAATATTTAATAGTACGATATGTTACATATAATAGTGTATTGAATATTTTAACTTTTCCATTCCTCTGTTACTTTGCATATTCAGGGAAACTTTTTGTATCTTAAACTTGAGTAACCAGAGATCTAAAACTAAATAGAGAGTGCCAGCCACATGGTCCTCTCACTCTTGGAAAAAGTAAGTTGTTTAAATGAGCTGATTAGCTCAGTGAAATAAGTTTACTCATGTGATGATATTCATACTGAAATTCCCGATTTTTAGAGAACAAGCCATCGAAGAAAGATCTTCATTTAGAACTCACTCAGTGTGGAGATAATTGTTCCACTGCCATTGTGAGAGTTCATAGTGCAGATAAAATTTCAGGATGATCTGCTTGTTTTAAGTCAAAGCTACTTATTTCATCAGGTCTAACTATAAAATACTGCCTTTTACCTCAGTGTTTTCCATACTTAAGTGCACATACATATCACTGGGCACCTTATGAAGAGGCACATTCTGACCCAGGTTTAGGCTACAGCCAAGATTCTGAAGTGCTAACACCCTTGAAGGCAATGCTGCTGTTTCTGCTGGTGTAGGACTACGCTTTCCGGGGCAAGAATCCAGAACTGGTTCTCCATCCTGGACATGCACCAGAGTCATATGTGTGGCTTTTAAAAATTACTGATATGATTCCAGAAGTCTTGTGGCCTTATTTATGTTTGTAAAAGTCTCCAGGTCCTTCTAATTACTAACCAGGTATGAGAAATCCCATGGTGAGAGATGCTTACCTTTCTATCTAAGAATCTGTCATTTTCTATTGATCATTTTGAAATTAGAATATCATGGGTATGCATATGGCATCAGGACCAGGTAAAATGTAATCTCTCATCCCCCCGAGAATAATAATGAATACTTTTTGATTTGCCCCCTTGGTAACTCAGCCATTTATACCTTGATTCAAACTAGTTTATTAGTTTATCTGAATGATTAGAAGCGGGGAAGATAACTTAGTTCTAATAGATGAGGCAGCAGAGAGGATTCTGAGAAATGCATTCTGTTCAGCTCAGTCACAATAAACCGAAGAGAGGTGATGCAGCATTGGTGTTGATCTGGGTGGATGGGAGAGAGAATCCAAACATTGTAAGCAAGGGAGCATGGTTACTTTTCTAAATTTTTCCAGAGCCATAGGTGGAGGTAGAACAAATTATTCAAAGCTTGAAAAAAAAAATAAAATAAGTAAAAAGAGCTGAAGGTCTGTGTTTATGGTTCCCTGTGTTCAGACAAGTGACCGTCCGACAAGAAGCAGAATGGAAAAGCACAGGTCTCTTGTATCGCCGGCAGAGATCCGTTTCCTCTTCACCTCCACTTCTTCATTCCAGAGCAGCATCGTTTTACTCATTGTGTTAGTTTAAGTTCAAGTGATAAAATATGTGGTTAGTGCTAATGAGAAATAATAGTGAGCATTTGCTGTATGTGACCTTTAAGTGATTCAGACACCCATCTCTTGGGACCCTACTCCTGAACGTCCAAGGTTACTCTCCCTATTATGCACCTACTATGTATCTCTTCTAATGTGGGTGAAGGCAGGAGGGAGGAAAAGTTTCAGTGTTTTTTTTTTTTTTAAATGGAGTCCAACATGAATGCAAAATAACCCATCTAAACCTGGAAATCTGTCCATCTGGAAAATTGCTAGACAATACTGAACTATATGGACATTTATTTCTGAAATTATACCAATCATTTTATTATTTTGAGGTGACATTCTTGGACTCTCAAACGTATAATAAATGTACAATGGGAATTTATTCTTAATGGAATTAGGACAACGTTCAGCTGCAAAAAATTATATGATATTCTTCCTAACAGACTGTCATCAAATTCAACTGTATATATATTTTCTTTGCCTAAAATTACATGAATTCTACACATTTTCCCACCACTATGAAGAATACTAGATATTAATTTATAGGATGCTTCACTGCTCCCTTTGTTCAAGCTGGTTTATTTCCTAATTTCTGGCAGGAAGAGCTACTTAGAATGCACCATTGGATGTGATTTTCAGGGAATATTTCTAATGGAGAGAGAAGGGCAAAAGACTGGCAATTTGTTTTAAATAAAGTCAGTCATTTAACTTGTTATTCTGGGAAAGAAGTGACACAGACTTTCCTTGGTTCAAAACAGAAAGAGAAAGCAAAACTGTGAGATTCTATTCGGTGAGAAAGAGGCAGGTCACCTGTAATATTTATTTTCAACTGCTGTCTTTTGGCAGGTCCCAGGCTTTACGCTGCTAAATTACTAAGGATTCCAATACTTAAAAAAAAAAATGTTTTTAGAATGAGAACTTTTAAAAAGAAATTTGCCATTAAAAAAAGATTTTATTATCTGCCTTATTAGAATGTTTAATTATGCAGACAAAATATTTAAGATTTACAAATAAATTTATTACTAACACTCCATGTCCTAATTCATTGTTTTAGAAATGATAAGTTAATTTCTCTTGTCATCATGAATTCTCATGACATATGGAAATCAGCACTTCAAACTAGCTCTTAATTTGTCTGCGGTGAGAAAAAAGTCATAAAATCTTTGGTTCCCTCCCATAAATTATACTATGTAATAGTTTATACTTAGATGAAAGACAGAATGGCAACACTGTAGGATGTAAATCATATGGGAGATGATTTTAAGTAACCAAACAGTGGGACATATAAATTCGGGCTTCTTGGATGAAAGGCTGCTTTACTCCATTTGGTTGGATTACAAGGTTCTAAACTTGACTTAATTCAGCGTGATCAATGTTTGAATAGATTGCATAATTGACAAATTTAATAAATATCACTATTTAAAAATATGTCACTATTTTTAGGTTTGAAATATCATAAAATGAATTTAATTTCAAAACTTATTCAAAAGCTTTTTAAGTATAATAATCTTTGCTATATCATTACTGATTAATATGATGCCATGGACAGAATCTTTGATGATTTCCTTGTAGTTGTTAATTATTATGTGGCCCTAGATATAAATTATAAGAACTTGACAGAATAATTTTGGCTAATAAACTACTTTTTATTATATGGTATTTGCCCCAAATGGCCACTACTCATTTATTATTGTAGGATACAAATGGGTAAAATAATCATTGGATACTTATCTAATCTTTGGATAGAAGAAAAAAATTAATTGTTTATACCCTACCTTACACTACAAAAATACCTCCAGATGACTTAAAATGATATAAAGAATAATAAATAAATAAATAAATAAATAAATAAATACTTAAAAGTAGTAGAGTGAAATAATAAGAATATTTTATAAGCTTAGGGGAGGGCGTTTTAAGCAAGGTATTAAATGAAATAAAAGAAAAAAGACTGAGATATTCAATACTGCAAATATTTTTTACTTTTAAGGATCAGATATATTTTAAATTAAGATATATTTGCAACATACATGATCAGGACCAATAATTACTATTCAGTGTATTTCTACAAAAAAAGAAAAGTAAAAAGGAGAAAGAAAAGGAAAGAAAGAATCCAAGAGAGTACAGTGATGTCTCTGTACAGAACAGATACAAAATCCTGAGGGGCATATCAAATCCTATTAGATTACTGGTGACCAAAAAATTCAAACTAAAAAAAAAATATAGGCCACCAATTTTCATTTTTTAGAACGAGAAATTCTAGTGAAAATAATCTTTTACATTGTTCATAGGAAACTGAATAGGTACTAGAGTTTTGAAGGTCAATTTGACAGTATCCAGCAAAGTAGGAAAAAAACCCAACTATCTGAATATTGTTGTAGCTAAAAGCAATGACAGCTGCTGAGATCAGGGTCTCAATAGTTTCTTCAAAAACTATGGAGAAAAACAAGAAGCAAAAATAAGCCACACAAACTATTCCTACAGCAAAACACAAAAACGGAGAATACACAAACTTCAATATTACCATAAATAAAGCAATAGAAAACACCAAATCACTGCAAGTGATCTCTCAAGCAAGACTTTTTAAAATGAAATTTATTGGGGTGACATTGGTTAGTAAAATTATATAGGTTTCAAGTGTACAATTGTATAATACATCATCTATATATTGCATTCTGTGTTTACTATCCAGAGTCAGTTCTCCTATCACCCCCTTTTTCCTTTTCTATGGCCCCTCCTCCCCACTTACCCTCTGGTAACCACTAAACCATTGTCTTTGTCTATGAGTTTTTGTTTCTGTTTCTCTGTTTCTCTATTTGTGTCTCTGTTTGTTTGTCTTGTTCATTTGTTGCTTTCAGTTTTATATCCCACATATGAGTGAAGTCATATGGTTCTTGACTTTTTCTGTCTGACTTATTTCACTTAGCATAATAATCTCAAGATCCATCCATGTTGTCCCAAGAAGACATGCAAACAGCCAACAGATATATGAAAAAATGCTCAACTTAACTAGCTAGTAGGGAAATGCAAATCAAAACCACAATGAGATATTACCTCATATATGTTAGAATGGCCATCATCAACAAGACAAATAACAACAAGGTTTCAAGATGCTATGGAGAAAATTGAACCCTTATACACTGCTGATGGAACATAAATTGGCACAGCCATTATGGAAAACAGTATGGAGTTTCCTCAAAAAATTAAGAATAGAATTACCATACGACCTAGCAGTCCCTCTTCCAGGTATCTACCTCCAAAACCTGAAAACATTTATCTGTAAAGATATATGTGCTTTGATGTTCATTGCAGCATTATTCACAGTGGCTAAGACATGAAAACAACCAAAATGTCCTTTGATAGATGATTGGATAACAAAGATGTGGAACATATACACCATAGACTATTACTTGGACATAATAAAAGACAAAATACTACCAAGCATGACTTTTAAGGCAAGAAAAACTGCTGAAATGAGAGAAGAGAGCTGCTAATCTAAGACTGATCTAAGGAGTATCTAAGGATACTCTAAGTCTGAAAATATAAAAAGAATGTCCTGGTAGATTAAACTATGACCTGTCAAAAGAGACTTAAAAAACACATAATGATTTGAAGGGGAATTTTTGAAATGCATAGATTTTGTGAGAGAAAAATGGACGGAGAGACAGGAATCCTTTGAGAGTTGGGAAACATTTTCACTACAATAGAGAACAACGTAAGGATATTCACTCTTTACTATTCAGCTTTGTGCTATAGGTGTTAGTAAACACAATTAGTTAAATCAGTTAAAGCATAACAAAGGGTAAAGAAGTTAAACTATCTCTATTTTCAGATGATATTAATGTTTACCTAGAAAACTCCAGATAATTAATGATAAAACATCTCAAATAATAAAAACATACAGTGATATACCAGGGTATAAAATCACAATATAAAAGTCAATGATCTTCACATACATAGACAATAAACAGTTAGTGAACATAATGGTAAAGAAAAACCTCATTTACAATAGCAATAAAAATTGTAAGCCCTTAGGTTTCTATTTAAGAATTCTGTGCAAAATTTGTACAAAGAACTCTTTAAAACATTCTTAACAAGACCCAAAGCTAGATTTTAATAAATGGAAACTGTCTATTAATCTTGGATGATTTAAAATTATGAAGATGTCAGTTCTGCCAAATTTAATTTATATATTTAATTCAATCACCAAAATAAATTCAATAAACTTTCTTATGGGTTTGTACAACAGGATACTAAAGTTCATACAGCAAAAAGGCATGCAAGAAAAGCCAGAAAACAAAACATTGAAAAGGAAAAACTTGGAGAAAGGTTATCCCAACCACACATTAAAGTATACCATAAAGCCTCTGTAATTAAAATGGTGTGGCACTGGTACATGATAGACTAGTGGTACGGAAAATAAATCTAGATATAAACCTAAGTACATATGGAAAATTAGTATTGGTAAATGTGGCTCCTCAAATCACTGAAGGACTTTTAAAATAATGGTTCTGGCACAACTTGAAATTTGAAAAAAAGATAAAATTAGATCTATACCTTATACCACACACAACAATAAGCTACAAATGTTTTATAGATCTAAATGCCAAAAAACAAAACATGCAAATTCTAGAAGAAAAACAGATAATCTGTATTTCACGTTTTAAATAATCTAATAATTAAAACTAATTGAGGTCAATCTGACTTTATGACAAATCATGTATTTATAGCATTCAGATTGGGCTTAAAAAATGTTGCCTAGTAACACTATTTTGCTGAAAGTTTAAAAAATCAAATCACACACACACACACACGCGCGCAAATATAATTTGCTGTGGAACCTTAAGTTTGGTGATATTTTTTCAATTTTTTCCACTGTCCATTTTTTCCACTGCCCATTATTTTATGTAGCAAAAGTAAACTTTAACAAACTCATTCTTTTACAAAGAAACAAAAAAATAAATCTTAACTGATATTTTAATGAATGAATTTAACTATAAATAAAAGGAGATTGACTAGATCAGTTGACTAACTCTTTAGGGGCAAAGTATTTGGGTAGCTATGCGAAGATGTGAGGTACATATAGTTTCTACCCTCAAAGAATTTGTGAGATAAAGAAGTCAGTGAGACCTCAAAATGACTAGCCTGCATTCACAGTACAGTAAAACCTTGGTTTGCAAGCCTAATTTGTTCCAGAAACATGCTTATAATCCAAAGCACTTGTATATTAAAGTAAATTTCCCCATAAGAAATAATGAAAACTCAGATGATTCATTCCACAACTCAAAAATATTCACATAAAAATGACTACAATACTGTAATGTAATACAAAATAATAAAGAAAATACAAAATATAAAGAAAAATAAACAAATTAACCTGCACTTACCTTTGAAAACCTTCATGGCTGGTGTGAGGGAGACAAGAGAGAGGAGGATTATTGTGTAGGACTGTCACTATCGCTAACAGAATCACTGCTATCTATTGGCCCAATGGAATCTTTTTCTTTTTGTGCAACTTTAACAAGGAACTTATCCAATGACACTTGCTGTTGCTCATGGAAGATCCAACAGTTCATCAGAGATCTGCTCCTGGCCATGTTCCTCCACCAGCTCTTGAATGTCATCTTCATTAACCTCCAGTCCCATGGTCTTCCCCAAGGGCACAGCATCATTGACAACTGGCAGCTCCTGTTCATGAGCAAGCCCCTCTAAGTCATGTCCAAGAGTGTAATCAGGCCACAGTTTTCTCCAAGCAGAATTGAGGGTTCTCTTGGTGACCCCATCTCAGGCTTTATCGATGATCTTGAGGCAGTTCACGACTTCGAAATGATTTTTCCAAAACTCCCGGAGGGTAAGGGTTGTTCCTTTGGTCATCTCGAAGCATCGCTGAAATAGTGCTTCGGTGTAAAGCTTTTTAAAGTTCGAAATGATCTGCTGATCCATGGGCTGGAGGATTAGAGTGGCATTGGGCAAAAGGAACTTGACTTTAATGAACTCAAATTTCTGCAGTAAGTCGTCCTCAAAGCCTGGAGGATGAGCAGGAGCATTATCTATAACCAGCAAGGCTTTGAGTGGCAGATTCTTTTCTAAAGGGTATTTCTTCACTGCAGGACTGAAGATCTCATTGATCCATTCAACAAACAAGATAGAAGTGACCCAAGCCTTGCTGTTGGACCTCCACATAACGTTTAACTGGCTCTTCTGCACCTTGCATTTCTCATGGCTTCTCAGAGTGATACATGAGCAGGGGCTTGACTCTGAAATCCCGCTTGCATTAGCACAAAACAAGAGGGTGAGACAGTCTTTCATGGGCTTGTGACCGAGCACTGCATTCTTTTCTTCTGTAATGTAGGTCCTCTATGGCATCTTTTTCCCAAAAAACCCCGTCTCATCGCAGTTAAAAACTTACTCCGGCAGGTAACACTCGGAAACCATGAGCTTCTGGAACTTGGTAGCTAACGCCTCAGCTGCCTTAGTGTTCCAACTTGCAGCCTCTCCATGCCTCACAACACTATGGATGCCACTTCTCCTCTTAAAGTTATCAAACCATTCCCTGCTCGCCTTGAACCCTTCTTCATTTTCTGTTGACGCACCTGGCAGTTTACTTACGAGGTCGGTGTACAAGGTCTTTGCCTTCTTGCAGATAAAGTTCTCGGCCACAGTATCACCTGCTAGTTGCTTCTTGTTTATCCAAACCAGAAGCAACTTTTCTACATCTTCCAGAACACATGGCCGCTGCTTTGATATTCTCGTGACTCCTTTTGCTGCATCTAGGCCCCCTTATTTCTTCTTTCTTCTTTGTTGTGCAAATGGTCGACGTAGGCTTCTTATAAAATCTTGCAATTTCGGCCACTTGCATACCTCATTTGTACTTCTTGATGATTTCCCTCTTAACTCCCACCATAATCATCTCCTTCTTCTTACTTTTTAACCTTTTTTTTTTAGCCTTTCTTTCTAACCTTTTTCTGCATGGGGGCCATTGTATACACTCGCACGAATGTTGACTACATTACAGTATTAATAAACTTGTCATATGCTGTATTAACGTAACTGGCAATAAGGCAGCAGAGGAAAAAGTCTGTATCTGCAGGCAGCCTGACTTAGAATGAAGCAAAACATTCCTAAGCTTACTGTTGTATGGAAAAGCAAAGGACTGTCCATAGATGCTTTGAAGTCACAAAAAATACACTAGTGCCAGTTATGGGCACCTTCCAACATTCAATGATTTCTGCCAAACGTCATGTCCTGAGACCAAGCATGGGAGACGATCACCCACAATCCTGCAGCAAAAGAGAGAGAACCATTGGTTCAGTTGTGATCATGTGATGTTCGGCATCATGTACTACTTGTATTGCAAGACATCGCTAGTTTATCAAATTAAAATCTATTAGAAATGTTTGCTCATCTTGTGGAACACTCACAGAACAAGTTATCCGCAATCCAAGGTTTTACTGTATTTTGTTCTTAAGACAAATTGCTCTGATTTCTTGGATCTGTGAAATACTGAACTTAAGAATGTCTTCATGATCTTGTAATGGTGACAGTGTATCTTTTATTTTGAGATTTAAACCTCTAGTTTAACTCAATTTAGCAGTAATTAATAGTAATATTCATAGATTTTTTTTTGGTATCCCAGAGATGTAACCTTAATATAGGAATTTGGTGATAAGCAAAGAATTTGTAAGACATTTTTTAAAAATGATGAATTATTACCTATTTTATTAATTTATAAAATACTTCAACAAAATTTAAATTAGTTCCTTTAGCTATAACCAAATAAATAACACTTTCATTATTTAACTCAGTACTATATATACTATCTATACTGTGTGATTTATCTTGTTAGCTAGAAATTATCAGAAGGATCTGATTAACTTTCCCTTTGTCTGATTTTAATAAAGAATTCCTCTAGCTAATTCTAATCCAAACAATGAAAAGCTTTTATCTATCTTAACATGTTGTAATTTTGAAATTTTGTTATTTGCTATGGAAGAGCCAGCCGCTTAACTAATGAATGTACTTGTATGAACATTATTGAGTCTGTAGTAAGCGATAAGGCTTAGAAAATTACTTAGCTCGTTACCAGAGAATAGAAGATTGGGACATACATTGAGTATTAGGATGGAGTTCACCATAGTTCAGGAAAAGAGAGGGAGGAACTTAGGATGATGCAAACAAAAACAAAAACAAAAACAAAACCCAGAAAACCAAATTGATAAAACCATTTCAGCAAGTGCTGGAAAAAATTTCTTAATAAGAGAAAATTATTTAGTAGAATTCAGAAAGTGGTAAACTTGAGTTGTGAGACATGCCCGGAATACCCATATATTCCTGTGGAAATGTAAATCAGGATAAAACTGGAAGTCTAGACAAGCAATTCCGTAATTGTTAATTGAATGAGCAGTTGTATAATTTCTCAAAACAGCCATGGGTTCCATTTTGTAGAATTTTAATGGATATTGCTATTCTTTCCTTCCTCACCATTTTAAAAAACTTTTTATCACTAAATTGACATTTAAAACCCATGACTTTACTTGGTTGCCCATTTGTACTTTTTAAGCTGAGTTAGGTTTGGGTTTATTTGATATGGTTAACTTCTCTATAGTAGAAACTATGTTCTTATAGGTTTTTTATTTTTTTATATAGCAAAAGCTGCTCTCAAATAGGTAAAATTATATTTTTGATGACACTAAAGAAAAAAATAAGTGGTGAATTTTTCCTTTGAAGGGATATTCTATTTTGCCCAAGAGTGGTTCTTTGAAAATTATCTCAGTAGAATTACAACAATTCTTTTCTGTTTATGAAGCCAAACTAAGCTCTGACATACTTTATAGAAATGCTAGAATTTTTTCTCCAGTTCATTTTAGTTATTATAATAGATCTTTATGCAAGCAGAAAATTACCATGACCGTTAGGCTTCTTCTATATCTCCAATATTTTTTTACCCCCAATAAAGTGAGCTCAGAGTTATAATTGCCAAAACAAAGTGAAGCTAGATAGGCATTGAAATTCAAAGGCTGAATATCTCTTAGAAGTAGGCTGTATTACAGATTTAGTTATCTCAAGGGATTAACTAAGAAAGACTACACAAATCCTCTTAATTGTCCCAAGCTCTTTGATATGGATCATAAAATGTTTCGAAGCCTTCAGAAAGAAAATGTATATTCTCAAGAGGTCGCTCAGTTGATATATTTCAATATAGTCTCTTACATAAAAATAAAATTTCAAAAACAAAAATTAATTTTTAATCTTTTTTAAGAACGTCACTGTATTATTTCCACTTTGCTCTTTTATACACACACAAACTCACACACACACACACACAGACTCACACTACATTTATCTTTTACAGTGTCTAAATAGTTACTGCTAAAATTATCTTTCTCCACAAATCACAACACTGGTCTTTCAAAACTAATAATTTTTCTCACTGTCTTGAACTTTTATTGCTTTTCCTTGAATTACTGTACTGTATGACCCTTTCTCCAAGTTCTATGTGTTCCTTTTTCAAACCTTTTTATTTTGAAATAATTATAGATTGACAGGAATTGGCAAAGATATTACCAGAGAGGCCCCATGTACTGTTGGTCCAGATTGCTTTAATGGTTACATTATATATATATATATATATAATTATAGTGCAATATTCAAACTAGGACATTGACAATGGTATAATGTGTGTGTGTGTAGTACTATGCCATCTTATTACATGTGTAGATTCATGTAATCACTGATGTAATCAAGGTATATAACCATTCCATCACCATAAAGATATTCCTCATGCTCCCCCTTTATAGGCACACCCAACCTCCTTTCTCCCAACTGTTCCTAACTACTGGCATCCATTACCTTTCAGTTCAAATTTGGTTTGCCTGTTTTCTCTTTGTGAGTTACATTGGTAATGTCTGTTATTCTAATTTAAAACCAATGATTCTTTCTTCTATCTTCTCCATTCTGTTGTTTGGCCCATTTACTTGGTGTTTTATTTGAGTTATTATCTTTTTTAAATGCTAAGATTTCTATTTGATTTTCCTTATATTTTCAATTTCTTTACTTAGACTTTATTTTTAAAAATTTGTTTCAATCATGTTTATAATTGCTTATAGCATCCTTATGATGGTGGCTTTAAAATCCTTGTCAGATAATTTCAACTTGAGTGCCATCTCAGTATTGGCACTTCTCTACAGTATTTTCTCATTCAAGTTGTGATTTTCCTAGTTATTGGTATGATGAACTTGGTAATTTCTGAAAATCCTTAAGTTTTTGGTACTATGCTGAAACTCTGATATTATTTAAATTTTCTGATAGCAGGCCTTCCTGGACCCTAAACTATGCTATTATCTTATTTTGTTTTATTTATTTATTTATTTATTAATATGCATGTGTGTATAAAATTGTGTGTATGTGTATGTTTTGTTTTTGAGATTTCCTCAAAGACATGAATCACAATTTTATTTTTCTCTTTAAATCTCTGACATGTTAAGTTATTCTATCCTTCAGTATGTGTTGTTGATGGACTGACTGTTGAAATGAAAGCCAGCTGCCAGAACTCAGTCCAGAAAATTTATTACACTGTTATATAACCAGATGTTAAAGTGAAAGCCTGGACAACTGTAGTGAGAAAGTGAAGACAAGAAGATATCAAAGCTATGCAGAATATCTCCAATAGATAAAATTCAAAAATAGCTTATTGAGTAATAATAAAAACATCTCATTTAACATTCAAAAAATCTCTGGAGGTTGATATTTCATTTTTTCTCTCCTGTCTTAACAGCTAAAGAAACTGAGATGTAGGGAAGTTAAGGATTTCCCTGATTACTGAAAAATAGTGCTGATATTTAGAAATAGGATGATGGTCTGAGTCCAAAACACACATTTTAACCCTATGTCTTTATGCTGTATCCCACAGTAGAAATTATGTTATAGACATTCAATATCCAGAAAATAAAGTGAGATTTTATTATAATGTTTTTCTTTGGTAAAAATCTTTTAGTTTTCTAAACATGTGACTTTATATTGTGTATAGAGGAACCAATAATAAAATATCAAATAATGATGAGGTCTATTCCTGATTCTGCCACTCTCTCTCTCTGTGTCATCCAGCAGTTACTTTAGTCTTTGTAAGGATCATCTCTCATATACTTTGGTGAGAGTTTCCACATAGGGACTCAAATATATTGATTGTGAGTATAATTTACATGCATTTAATGTGGTCTTTTTCTCCTCCTCCTCTTCAAGCTTCCTTTTCATCATATGATTTTTATTATATGATTGTAAAATATTCTTTCTAATATTTTAGGAGTTAATGCTACTCTGTGTTTTAGTGAATGATTACACTTGGCACTTGACATTTTTGTTTTTAAGTCAACAGTTTTGTGATTGTGAATTAGCCAGTTTCTCATCCTAATTAGCAGTTGTGCTGTGACAACATTGATTTGGCATTGGAAAGTCGTGAACAACCAATTCATAAGATGCTAATCCAAGAAGAACATGCATGTCAGGTTATTATTTTAATTAGATCTCATGAGCTGAACTTTCTGAACAGCTTTTTGCCAAAACATTTCTTTTCTTCCCAGGAGTGATTAAGAGGCAGGCAGATGACTTCTGCACCAGATTTTATGGAGCAGAAGCAACTTTTAAAACATATTTTGTAGGTAATGTTTGCCAAAACCTTGGACAGAGCTTAAGCACAGAAATTGCCCTCCCATAAAATGTATAAGGCAAGTAGAAAACCATTATGAACATGCACAGGAGACATAAACATACAAAGTTATATAAACATATATAGTTATCAAAATGGGAAAGATGGAGCAAGTGTACAACTATAAATTAAGTAGTTTAAAAGGAACACAGTTTTACAGACTAGGACAGGCATAAATTCCTCATACATTACCTAAAGAATTCAAGCAAAGAAAAAAATGGAATTTTAATGCATTAGAAAATGACAAATTATGAAAATTAGAGGTAGTTAATATGTACATATTAATATTATCTTAGAGGATTTTATAATAAATAGAGACATGCATGATAACTTTTAATAATATAAATGGCAACTGTATGTCATAATACAGAAGATGTCAAAAATGTATACACATTTTAAGAAAGGCAAAAACTGTATTAAAATTATGCTGATGGTAATCACTTTGAACATCTCTTGTAATTGCAGAAGTCAAATGTGTCTTGTTTTCATGTTTTGTTACTGGTATGTATGGAGTATTACAAGAGTATTACAATTTTAATACAGTTTTTTCCTTTCTTAAAATGTGTATACATTTTTTTTTGCCACCCTCTGTATAAAACTCTGAGAGTAAAACTACAAAATCAATATCTGAGAAATATGATTAGACATATGCAATGGTAAAACAGAACTATAATAATTATTCAGCATATATTTTATGCCAGGTGTTCTAATAGTTTCTGGAATTCAACATTGATTGAAAAATAATTTCTTCCCTGATAGAGACTTCTAGTTCCACTTTCCTAATAGACAAAGGGAACCAGCAAGGGTGACCAGTCATTAGTGGGGCATGTTCACCAGGAATCATGGAAAGTGTTGTCAGGACTCAGCAACCACTGTCCAGGAGATAGATTACCTTAGCGTGAGGGCCAGAAGTCACATTATGTAACTTCTAGCTTTGATTTATATTCCTATTGCAATATGGTTCACTTGAGTAGATTTATCTATGAATAAATAGTGTCATTATCTGAGAACAAGAGTGGCTAGTCATCGTAGCCTATTTCTCAATGTCATTTACTGTGTTATTTTTGTTTTTATTTTTGGTTAATGCACCAGGCTTTTGTGAGTTGGGTTAACATAAGTCTATCTCTTTGAAACAGGGCCAGGATGAGAATGAAGCTAATGAGGTCTAGGGCACAAGTGTCAAAATTTTAAATCAAGCCGGAATCAGTACTGTTGATGCTTCCTTTTGCCTCAGGCTCTGATAGGCCTCTGTTCTGTGCTGGTATTGATCCTGTCTTTACTTTCATTTTGGCTGTTTTGTTCATTATGGATTTTTGCATAAATTGTGATATTATAAATATTGTATTAAAGTACAGTAAAACCTTGGATTGCGAGTAACTTGGTATACAAGTGTTCTGCAAGAAAAGCAAACCTTTCTAATGCATTTTAACGTGGTAAATGAGCGATGTCTTGCAATACAAGTAGTTTGTTTCCAGATGAATTATGCTTGCAAACCAAGGTATTATTGTATTATTTATATTGCTTACTGACTTTTTGGTGCTTTCTTAATTTTGCACCAGAGACGAGATGATGCATCCTAATTGGACCCTGCTCTGACACCCCTGAATCTAATATTGCATTTCTGATCTAAATACTGATTGCTGGAACCGAGTGTCTTCATCAATGTATACAAATCTATGCACTGGCCAAATAAGTTGGCAAAATACTGGATTTTTGGTTTGTTTGTTTTTTTGCCAGTATTTTTAACTTTTCAGAGATTCTTTCAAATAAATAGTGAATTATGATTAAAATATAGCAGGGAATTACTTCACATCATCATAGTCTTTTAAACTTTCTGTGCTTGATTAGTGTTTCTAGTTTGCAGTCTAAGATATATGATACGGACCTAGACAAACCCTATCATACACATTGAAAGAATATACAGATAGATGAAATCATCTGGTCGGAATTCATTATTGAAAGATAAATGAATGGCAAAATAAAATTAATTTTAATGATAAAGAACATTATTTATAAAATACCCATGAAGAACACAATTAAAACACCAAGTGTTTTTTATTTTACAAAACAAAATGAGTATTAAGGCTGTATGCACCTTTATGCCTATAGATTTAGCTTTGCAACAGCATCATACTCTCACTTGTCACTGTTTAAACCTTGGTCATCTGTCTATCATCAGCACACAGTGGAACAGGGAGTAGGTGCTTGAGTATAAAACAACTTTCTACCCTCAGGATCTGAAGCTCTGTGATGTAGCAGGTATCTGTTTCCATTAAAATGTGCCAATTCTACTAAATTGCATATTTCACTCTTTCCTACCCTTGGCATCAAACCTCAATCCCTAGAAATTGATCCTTAGAAGATGACTGCAGTTGATTCTGAATGCAGTTGAAGATGCTATAGGACAGCCAAATTGAAAGACAAGAGGAAAATTGAGAGTTAAAGGACAATCAAGCAATCACATTGGGAAAGAGAATAAAACAGAATCATTTGAGAGGCCATATAGAAGACCAAGGATTGAATTTTGTCTTAGGCAAATTAATTTAGCTGCTATGAACCTCAATTTCCTCATTTGCAAAATGGGAAATAATAAATTCATATTGTCGCTGACAGGACATATGAAGACAGTGTTTGTAAAATGCCAAGTACAGCGTCTGGCAATTGCAACTGCTCAATACACGATAATTATTGGTAATATTGCTGAAAAATATTAAACTTGAATAAATCACATTGTATATAATGTACAAATACCACATCTTTCTATAAATATACATGTGGGTACGTTTATGCACATGTTTATATATATGTATGTACATATGCACATGTATAGTGTATACATACCTGTGTGTGTAGGCATGCACATGCATGCATATATGTATACATATGTCCACACACACACACACACACATTTTCTCCCCAAAGGAGGCCCTAAACCATTGAAATTATAGAAGTTAGATGGTGTTCTTATGCACAGATTTACTAGTAATTGTATTTATTAAGTTAGTTTTCTTTGAAATTACTCTCAAATATTTATGTCCAAAGCTTTATTTTCCTGTAATATGAAAGGAGCACAAACATCTTTTTAAACCATTTAGTGGAGGTGGTATCTGAAAGTCTTTCAGAGGAGTCCTAGAATCAAGCTTGCGCTTAGTAATTGAAGTGGAAGGACCTGATTGGAAAATCACAAGGCTATTAATTTGAGTCTTCACTATTGCAATCAAGGAGAGCAAATGAGCCCTGGTACCGAGGCTCAGGGCTGTGATGGCTACGAGTAGCCTTCAGGGCTGTTACAAACAGAGTGCTCAGGACTGACGCACCTTGGGTGTTGTTAGTTATATATATTTTTTGTCTCTGATGTCTCTCTTTAGGAAAATGTCTCTCCTTAGTAGCTAAAATAAGAGGACAAAAGAAAAGAAAGGGAGAGGAGAGGAGCTTGCTGGAGTCAAACTCACATTTAGAAAGCAAACTGCCATTTAAACTGAGCAGAAACTTGGAGGAACTTAGTATTAACCCACTAAACTTGATAAAAACTTGTGCCACAAAATGGAGTACCATACAGAGGAACTAATGAGCAATTAGCTGAGTGGCATTGATGGCATGTACTTGTATGATCTGGGCATTGTAAATACGTAAAAATATAAATCAACTGAAAACAATTCAGAATAGATGATCTTTCTCAATGTTATTTCAGCTTTTCCTTCATATGTGTGTCTACTGAGCACTTGCTGTATGACAGCCATGGCCCTTGATGCTGTCTGGGATATGTATGTGGGTAAATCTTTTAGGTAGAGACCATATCTTTGTATCTACTTGTCTAAAATATCCAGCATATGATGTGGCTTATAGTCATTCTCTAAAGTTATTTGTTAAGTTGTAAAATAGAGTTACTGTTGCTATTAGCAGGCTGTCAGATGGCAGAATAAAACATAAATATATGTAAGAAGTAGCAAACAAAGTAAGAACTTGTAAAAGGTGAAGATAACAGGTGCCAAGGTTGGGGATAATCGTCTGAACTCAAAGGTGAGAGAGAGGAAAACATAACCTAGACTGTGGGTGTGGCAAGAACAAATATCCAAAGAAAAGAATGCGTGGTTTGTGCTCAAGAGACAGTCCAAGAGATCAGCAGGGGTGGGAGGTCCCTGGTGGTAAGACATGGAAGATACAATTAGACAGCTATCGTGGGACCATATTGGGGACTTCAGATTTTTATCTTTGGGGGACCTGGAGCATTTAAATTTGGAACCATAATATGGATAGATTGAAGTATAAGAATATTAGAGGCAATAGGAGATTTCTTTGGTAATTTAGCAGCTAATTCCATAGTTAAGCCAACTTGAAGTGATACATGTATAAGGATCTAACTTAAAGTATCTTTAGCAGAAAGAGGATGAACTTTGGAGGCATACAGACATGGAACTTTTTTTTTTCAGACATGGATTTAAGTCTTTCTGAATTTCTAACTTTGGGAGAATAATTTAATTTTCCTGAACTTCAGTTTCTTCATCTGTAAATGGACATAAAACTTCTACATTGTAGGATGGCTAACACAGTACAGAACAGAATAGATGCTCAATAAATGTCAACTATCTTCCCTTCACCTGACCATATCCCTGTTTACTTTTTGTAACCCAGGTAATTTAACCCTTATCAAAGATTCAGTCCACAGAAAGCTCTAAAATTAACCCTGCTGTAAGAATAATTAAGGAGAGTTAGTACAGTATCTAGGCGTCTCTGCACCTTCACACTTTTGTGCTCTCTCTCTCTTTCTTTATGTGTGTCCTTTTCTTTATTCTTTCCTCTCAGGGAAACACATGCACACACAAATACACTTACTATTCATGAATACTACCCAGACCATTCTCAATGTAAAAAAAAAGAAGCATGGTTTAGCATATAGAGCACAAAATTTGGACAGATAGTCTTGAGTTCAAGTATTTTGCAACTTATACCAGATATAAAACATTAGAACAACTTAAAAACAAGTTAGACTTTTTGAGCCTTGGTTTCTCCCCACTAAAAAAGGGGAATTGATAAATTCTGCTTTGCAGAGTTATGAGATTAAGTAAAGTGTCTTATATAAAGCTCCTGACATAGTATGAGTGACATAATCTAAATGGAACTTGATTGAATCTAATGCGGAAGGCATCTGCTCATGCAATAAACATACCTTCTTTCTTTAGCAATGTGAAGCAGAGAAGGTAGGTGATTTCTTAGAGCTGCTTACTAGGCTCCCATAGATTCTCAGTGCAGCTGAGGAATTAAGCTTAAGGTATACTTGAATATTACTCAAACAGGGTCATGTTAGCTCCACTCTGAGCCCACCCCTATCTTGTGACCATTCCGCTTTACAACTTCTCTCCTCTGTTTTTCATGGTTCTCTCTTCCAGGAATTCCCCATCATTTGGCTGGCAGAGTAGAACCATGGCTGAACATGGGAGAGAAGCTCCTGAGGAGACACTTGGTATAGACTGGGTTCCACTGAACATCCATCTATGGCCGAAAACTTGTCATAGTGGACACAAGTGTGGGGTCCGCTCCAAGCTCAGGGGTGTCAGTAAATGCTTTGGCAGCATCAGCTTTGTTCACAATCTTAGGATTATCTAAAACATAATTTTCAATAAATATTTGTTCTCTTCTCTAATGCTCAATTACTTCTTGCCATAAAATTGTGGATTAGGATCATCACAAGGATTTCTAATGAAGAGCCATCAATGTGTCTTCTTCAAAATAAATCCAACTTAATAGAGTTAAAGTAAAACTTTGCTTTAAAACGTTAATTGATCCATTACTTAATTGTTTTTTATCATTTAATAGGAAACAGACGTAACAGACATCATGGAAATCTTTATTATAGTCATAATATTTCCAAGTTTTGTACTCAACAAAACTGGGAAATTACAGTCCACATATTGCCAGTATTTCATAATGCCCAAGAATGAAGCCTGTGGAATCAAAGTACTTTTGTTTAAAACACTAGCTCTGCCACTTATGAGCTGTGTGGCCTTGGGCAATTTATGGAACCTCTGTGCATCCTTTTCTTCACCTATAAAGTGTGCAGAATAATGTAACCTACCTCATTGGATGTTTGTGTTTACTAAGTGAATAAACACAAGTAAAGAGCTTAGAAGTGCCTGTGCTAAGGCATTCACTGAGTACTTCCTCAATAAATGTTAGCTATTGTTATTTCTTCACTACTTTTTCTATAGCTTTGCTTCTAGAATTCAGTCTTCTTCTATTCTCTTTTTTAATATTACTCTTGCCCTATCCACATTTCTTGCCTGCTCTGATGGAATATGGCCTAGGTCTGAGCTCCTAGACCTTATCTCATTCTTGCAACATTTCCAAAAATGTCTTCCCCACCCCTACACCCCCACCCCAGAGATTAGCTTAAGAACAGAAGCAACCACGGCTCTGGGCCCACCTAAATATCAAGTTTTTTGAGTTATTAATCAGAGAAGTTGCTGGCATCAAGGGTTCCCACCTGCAGTAACGGGTGATCCAGCGGTTAGGTGGGATGCACTCACACAGAAACCCAGGGCCCTTCATCATCCTAGGCTAGTTGGCTGGAGGTCCATGGCAGGAAAGTCTGAAAACAGTAGGTAAAATGGCCTCAGGTAAGGCACTGATGCTCAGCGTGTGGACTCCAGTCCTTGCCTGGGGAGAAACCCGCAGGAATAAACCATTCTCTTCATTTGGAATTATTAATGGGACTTGGGATACAATCAGTTGTAGAACCAAGGAAGCTTGCTTTCCAGAACTACTAACAAGAGAGAAACAGAGAGGCTGAATTCCCATTTATCGAAGGTGATTCATGAGGTTATTTCGATTTAGTGAGAAATCTACTGTCTACATAGGCCTCTAGATTTGGAAGGAATAAGATAGAAGGAGATGGAAGATCTGCACCACCTGTAAAACTAAAAGAGAAAAGCTGAATAAGGTTTTTACATCTGGGGTGGATCAACCTGTCTGAATAAAGAGGCTTAGGCAAAGACAAATTTAGGGAGCATTAAGCGGAAGGCTGCATATTTCTCATTTGGAAAGCAGGCTGCCATTACAATTTTGAGCAGAGGGGTGGCATAAGGCAGGAAGGAGTTGAGAAAATGCTGCTCTGCTGGTGTATATAGCATATATTAAAAGTGTGAAGGACAGTGATACCAGTTAAGAAATTATTCTGTCAATAGTCCAAGTTTGAGGAAAAAGTGCGTCTTGCATTGCTGAGTTGAAAATGAAAAGTCTTGAAGATACATTTGGATTTTAGCTTATATTCAGTATTTGTAAATTTGAAAACATAACCAAAATTTATTAGCTTTTATTCATAAAGAAGCCTTTGAGAAGTAAATGCATTTTGTTCATTTAAAATCATTTAAACTCACCAATCACTATTATGTTAAAATAAATAACAAAACAAAAGCTTTGTGTAAGGATGAAACAGGCAACAAGAGTAAGGAGAAAGAGGAAAGTTAAGATATACTAAGATGCTATGATATACTGTGAGGTAAGAGTTACTCTGTATGACAGATTGAGTGAACTATACTATTGAATCTGTTAGTGACCTATAGATAAAGGGTTCCCAATGGCTTGATTATGCAGCCCTAACTCTAGCCTGGCAACTAAAGGAATCCTGTTTTTCATAACTGTCTTGTCTCCTTTCCTCTAAACCCTGTAAAATGAGTTTCCTTCTTTGTATTTGCCAAAAATATACCCAGTAACCCCAAATATCTTGAAAAAGTGTTTATTACTCTTGGCAGAAAATACC
The DNA here is from genome assembly GCF_001890085.2 of Hipposideros armiger. NCBI lineage: Eukaryota > Metazoa > Chordata > Mammalia > Chiroptera > Hipposideridae > Hipposideros > Hipposideros armiger. The sequence goes on from NW_017732658.1 coordinate 96,305, forward strand.
TATTTTTATATACCAGGGGTACCAAAAAAATGTATACACATACAACTTGTATTCATGTTTTGTTATCGGTATATATTGAGTATTACCATTTTAATACAGTTTTTTCCTTAAAATGTGTATACATTTTTTGGCACCCTCTTATGTATTATATTAAGAAAAGAATATGCTTTAGATAAAGACTGGGTTTTCATTTTAAGCTTTATAGAATGTTAGGTTCTTTTTCAACAGTTCCTCGGAGGGAAATATGTTTTTGGCCTCCAGAGTAAAGAAAACAGTTAGGCTTATGAAGTCAGTGATTAGGTTGTCTTCAGACAGCTGGAGAGATTTCGATTGGCTTTCAGCATTACCATGACAATGAGCTTCCACAGCAGACATGGAGGAAACGGAGTTCCATGCCATGAATCACCCAATAACCCCAATAATGGAAGCGTCTGGGGCAGTGTTTCTCACAGTGTATATATATCCTGATGATCTGAGCTTCTTAAAGTGGATTAGACTCCCTGGGGTTGGGCCATGGCATCTGCATGTTTAATAAGATCCTCAAATGATTTGAATTTGTGATTAAATTTGAAAATTATTTATTTATCATTTCTTGAAAAACATTCTCCTTTTTCTCCTAGGACTCAATAACAGTGATTTATTCCCCCATGTATAAATAATGACTTGCTAGTATGGAAGTTTCATCTGAGACATTTAAAATTGTAAATGCCAAATTATATGTGTGTGTGTGCGCGCGCGCTTGTGTGTGCATGTGTGCACACCTTGCTGTTACATGTGCCTTGCTCAAAAGGTTAAACTTTGTTTTGCAACTTTCTATATAACGTTTTAAGCAATCAAAACTGGATACACCACATAAGGACTAAATTTATTAGCTTCCCTTGCAGGAAATGGAGGCCTTGTCACTAGGTTCTGGCCAAAGAAATAGAGGGGGATGTAAGTGCACCGTGTCCAAGTTTGGTTCATAAAAGAGCTTCATAACTCTGCCTCTGTGTTTCAGGGACTATTAGTGGAGGACTCCAATGTGGAAGATCTTCACAATCTGTGACCTATCTTTCTTTAAACAACCACTTTTTCTTCTAGTCTTTGAAGTTCTTAAGTATTCTTAATTACTCCCACAATACACAGGAACTTGATTTTTGCATACAATACATTATTCTCCAACCTTTCCATCAATGTCACCTTCCTTCATCAGAGTGTAATTTCCTTGGTTAAATTTGTCTGTGTCCTTGTTTATCAAGGTAAAGGCTAACTAGTCTGATAAGCTTAATGGTTAATGAGAGTTAATGGCTTACTTATCTCTCATTATTTAATTAATATGTTAATTATCTCTCATTAACTAAATAATAAATAGATTTAAACTAAGTTCTTTAACCTGAGGCTCTTTGGATTCTTGACTTTTTTTCCAGCCCCAACTCCTATTAAAGCACACACTTTGTTCCCATGTTCTAGCCACATACTTTGTTCCAGTCAAATAAATGAGTCTTCTCTGCCCATTTTACCAACATTATCTGTTTATGTTTTTCCAACTCTAGACTTTCTTTATGCTGGCTGGAATATTTACTAAAACTTTCCCCAAAATATAATTTATTTCTACATGTTATGGTTCATCTCCATTCTTAGTATATTCCGTGATGATTCCTCATTAAAGCAATCTCTTTCTCTCTTCCAACCCTCTTGGAACCTACCTCTATGAAATGCACAAACCCAAATAAGCTTGCTGGACAATGAGATAGGAGGCTCAATACCCACTGTCATCCCCGATGAGAGCCAGTCCCCAGACACTCTGGCAGCTGACAAAAATACAAGAGAAAGCCCAACCGAGATCAGCAAAGTCTGGCACAGATTCCACAGAACTGCCCAGCTGACCTTAGACTTTGTAACAATAATAAATCATTTTTTATTTAAGCCACTAAATATAAAGGTAGTGTGTTATTGAGCAAATACTAGATCATTTATACACTTGACTGGTAGTTAAAAAGATTTAACATAGGAAAAGATGATGTAATAATTATTAATAATAGCTCACATTTACTAAACACTATATATGAATTACTATATGTACATGTAATGAATGTTACCAAATATGTGTGTGGCTGTGTGTGTTGTGTGTAAGCCACCCTGGATGGTATTCTTCTCACAGATGAGGAAACTGAGACCTAAAGTAGTTAAGGAATCTGATTAACATGACAGACCTCCAAGAGGGCAAAGCCAGCATTTAAAATCCCCCTTGTTAAACACTTCTATCTTTCTTCTATTTAATATTGCCTTTCATTGCAAAGAGCAGATCTGACCAGTACAAATGTGTGTTAGAATGCTCCTCTAATGTGCTTTTCATGGGATGTCTCGATTCTGGTGACTTTTAAATGAGTCATGTGAGCCTTGATAGCCTCCATCAAAGTTCCCATCCCAGTTTCATGTTCCAATTTCTTAATCCAAAAGAGAGACTGATGAATGGTTCACGGGCAAAGGCAAACCTCGGGGCAAGACTGAGTAGGCTTGGCTTGAACTTCTTCAATACATGGTCACTCAGTTAGAACTATTCCACTTATACCCAAGATAGGCCCTAGTGTTCACTAAGGTAGCTCTGGAGTTCTGAGATAACCAGGTAACTATATTGACATTTCTCGCAAATGGAAACTGGTATATAGTTTATCCTAACACTAAACAATTAATGTTCTATTTACTTTTTAGTGAGTAACGGTTTGACTGGGGGGATAGTTGATATCTGTTCAAATGAGTTTTCTAAGAATATCCTTTGATTATGTTAGTGTGTGTTTTTTTTGGGGGGGTGGATTTTTTGAGGTACGATTTTACTATAGATGTACACTTTCATATATTTTAGTAAATATGTATAATCATGTAGCCACCAATGCAATTAATATATAAAATATTTTCATCAACCCCAACTTTCCTAAATGCTCTTTTGTAGCCAATTTTCTCTCCTAACCCCAGCTCCTGGCAAACACTGATATGATTTCTGTCCCTATAGTTTTGCCTATTTTGGATGTCACATAAACAGAATCACATGGTAATTGCTTTCTCTGTCTGCCATCTATCACTCAGCACAATGCTTTTGAAATGAACCCACATTATTGTATAGATCAATAGATTGCTGTTTTCATTGCTGATTAGTATTCCATTTTATGATTATATCACAAATTGTTCATTGCTTCTTCAGTTAAACACATTTGGGTTGTTTCCAGCTTTTGGCAATTGGCAACAAAACTGCTATAATCATTCATGTACAGATCTTTATATAGACATAAGTTTTCTTTTCCTTTTTATTTTTTTATTTTTTCTGGTGTTTGTAAACACCTAATCATGAGATTGCTTAGTCACAAGGTGTTATGGACTGAATGTTTGTGTCCCCTCCCAAATTCACTTTGAAACCCTAACTTCTAATGTGATGGTATTAGGACACAGTGCCTTTGGGAGGTCATTAGGTTAGGATGAGGGTAGAAGCCCCATGATAGAACTACTGTTCTTATAAGAAGAAAAAGAGAAACCAGAGCTTCTTCTCTCCTTCTTGTGAGGATACAACTAGAAGGCAGCCATGTGCAAGCTGGGAAGCATGCCCTCACCAAGAACTGAACAACATCTTAATCTTGGACTTCCCAGCCTCCAGAACTGTGAGCAATGAAATGTCTGTTTCTTAAGCCACACCATCTATGATATTTTGTCATAGCAGCCCAAGCTTACTAAGGAATATAGTAAGTATACTATATTTCACTTAGGTTTTTGACATACTTATCTTTCTATATTTCTGTAGGACTCCACTTAATTTATGGTTATCAATTATGTTTTATTTGGACCTCAAATTTTAAATCTTTTCAAATTTTTTAAATTAATTTTAAGTGTACAAAACAATGCAATAGTTATACTTTTCACCCCTCACAAAGTGACCACCCTCCTTCCCCAATCAACTGCCAGCTCCCCTGATATCATAATTTAAGCTAAATATACTTTTAATATATTTTAATTGTCTTCCTTGCTTTACTAATGCTCAAAGCAGCTCTTTACACTTAAACATTGGCTCACGCCTATAAAATAAATATATGACAAATTCTATTTTTCAAGAAACTGATAAATTATTTTATTTTATCTCAAATATTTAATTTATAAATTAAAACACATGTTTTATGCACTGAAACCAAAGTAAACATCCTATGAAATACAGTGGCAGTCAGAATTAGTGGATGAAGAAACTTAAATCAATGTAAATATCATTCAGCTATTCCTCATGAGGGCCTAATTTAATGCACCTGCAGTTGATTGCTATCTTTTAATGTGTGTATCATATATCACATATAGTGAGAAAAGGAGGCACATCGCTGTTGCACCTTCAAATATGAATAAAGAGATAAAAATAGGAAAGAAAAAAGAAAAAGATTTAGAAGCATGATTACAACATTTTTCAGGAATTTAGCCAGACAGGCTTTAAATATATTTTAGATATATTGAATTAAACCATGAATGAGTCACTGTCTGGGAAATAATTTATTTTAAAGTATCAACTTGTACCTTGTTGGCGTAGGAATCAATTATATAATGCATTCTATAGCAATAACAACAGAAAGTTCTTTGGAAGATAATTATATTCTAGAAAGGAAGGTAGGGGATGCTTTGCAGAAGGAAAGAATAACAGATGGATACCATTAGAATACATTTTACAGGTATTAAACTGCATTAAACAACACTAATGAATCTATCAATTAAGAGATAGTCAAGGATCACTTTGCCCTGAAATAAGAGGAAAGCCAAATTAATCAACTGAAATCTATCTATCTAGTATCTATCTATCTATCTATCTATCTATCTATCTATCTATCTATCTATCATCTATCATCTATCATCTATCTATCTATCATCTCTCTATCTAGAAGACTTCCCTTAGGAAACTGTCATGTTATCCTACTTAGCTCTAGGGACCACAGAAGATATAAAGTCTCTGTTTTCCCTCCCATTCCAGGCTGGATGGGGAGCCAGGGTGATAGCTGTCTTTGGGACAATCAAGGCTTTGGAGTCCCTGACTTATTTCTAGGCATGTTTTAGAGGCCGACATTTGTTTTTCCTTGAAACAAACTTGGTCTCTGTATGCTGGCAATCAGTCCTTTCATATTACAGTCTATGACACGAGGAACAAACATGACAATTTCTCCTTCTCACTACCTTTTTTGAGCATGGACTTTTGTACCTTTATATGTGTCAGGCTCTGTGCTAAATAGAATCCATACGTTATTTCTAATCATCACAACCACACTAAGAGGAAGAAATGTAGTACCTATTTTGCAGATGAAGAATTAGTTCCAGAGGTTGATAATTTGCCGCAAGTCAGTGAAGTTCATAGCACATGGCTTGTTTGATTGTGTCCTTCAGGTTTGTCTTGATGTTATTTCTGGTGGACACTATTGATTTCATACAAGAGTGACCATTTTCCCCTTCTTCCTCATTAAGGGGCACCCCGATATTTTTCAGGTATTCATTATTACTCTACTGATAGCATTCCAGATACAGAGTTCAGTAACTTTAAACCTTTGTAGGCATAGTGTTTCTCTGGATTCTTGTGTTGGATAGGAAGTTGACATGTGACTAAGGCAGGCTCAACCAGGTCAAAGAAAAAGATCGATATTGAATGCTGAGGTCTTTTCCTAGTGCTTATGAACAAGGACGTTTCTACCTCTGTTGTTCTGGGGCAGACATCTTGTGATAATAAAGCCAAACTAGTCTGAGGATAACGTCAACGCTCTAAAAATGATGGGTAAAAAAAGCCAAAAAAAATACTGTCCTCGATATCACCATTGGGCAATTGAATCAACTAGCCCTAGAACAAACTCTTTCCCTAAGTTACTTGTTATGTGAAATAATAAATTTATTTGTATTGAAGGCCAATTTTCTAGTCCTTGAATTTCAAAGCATGCTAACGTACATCCAGTATATCATCTTATCCTCAATAATTAATCTGTACCTATCTGCATCCCCTGTATAAAAACACATTAACTGTCAGTAATGTTTCTGTGTATCTCTGAAAATAGCTAAAAATGTAGATGTAGCATGTGGCCTCTCTGAATAGTAAAGCAGTTTAAGTAATGACTGCCTGCCCAGGCTTCTCATTTTATGACATTAGGTAAAGCCTTATACACATGTTTAGGGCTGTAGCCATACATTACACTTTATTCCTGCACAGAGCTCTATGCAATTTGAAAGCAGTAGCAGAGGAATGATGAAGATTGCTCTCCTGGAGTATAGCTGCAATGAAGATATCCAGTTCCGAAGCCCTAGTCAACAGTGGACCACATAAGGTGAAAGCCTGAAAAATTAATTCATCTTGGAGCAGAGGTTGTCATTCCTTGCCTTCAAATATATTCAGTTTATCTGTCATCACCTGTGGAAATGAATCAGTGGGCAACATACTATCCCCAGAAACATTTTCAGATAAGATGATGATTTTTCTCTAAAGATTGTATTTTTATGTAAACTGCAGCCAAAATATAGTTGAATTGCAGTCAGAGAACACATTCGTCTCCAAATTATGCATCGAGAGGCATCTGATAACCTTGAAAGTATATCTGTTTGGAAGGGTTTAGTGCCATTCTTAAATGAGTCTATATTTTTAAATATATTATGTTTCTGTGTAAAATATAACAAAATATGTGTGGCTATTAAAAAGTTAAAATCAATGCTTCAAGTTTAATTTTATAAAAATGAATTTTCATAAAATAT
>NW_017732658.1:110052-115322 GCF_001890085.2 Hipposideros armiger
GAGATGGAGTTTTCACTGGCTGTCAAGACAGGTGGCCAGGAAGCAGCTGGTACAAGTATTTGCAGCTGTGAATAAGAAGGATGGGCTAGCAGTTCAGAGTTAAGAAGGGCTACTTCAGAGTGAGTCAGGTTGCCAACAGTTCCAGTGCATATGGAGGAAAAGAAAAATGGACTGGTGCATGGAATGGCACTATCATAAGGGGAGGTTTTTCAGAAGAAGAGGATGTTATGTGTCCCCCCCAACCCCCTCCCAAAGCAGCTGTCATCTCTGCTTATGAAGGAGAGAGTACTGGCTGCTGAGAGCTGGACTCACCAAGACTCCATCTGCATCACAGTGGAGCCCTGTAGCCCTAGGAAACCTTCCAGGAAACCTTCTAAAGTTTGGCAGAAAGGAATGGCCCAGCCAATGTTGATTCAGAAATTTTCTTTTAATCATTTCAGTGCAGAGTACACAGCCCAGAGATTCCTAATCAGTAACCTTGAAAGCAGGCACCCACCCTTCTGAACTCTTCTCTCTGGCTTCCATCAGGGCAGGTCACATTTTCAATGAAAAGTTCTTCTATCTGACCCCATTAACATTATCCAGTAGATCTGGCATCAATAAATTATTATTTTAGTCTGCTAGAGAATACATACTCCGGTCCATTAAAATGCCAGAAGATTTAGATTTTGGCCTGTGTTAGTCCCTGAGACTTTATTACATTAATTGTCTCACTCTGCTCTACTTGTCATGATGTTCACGATGGAAAATGATGCCTTGATGCAAACGAATGCAGCATTATCTATCTTCCCACTCAGCAGCCCATGTCTCTCCTCCTCCTCCCTTTCCTGTTTTTGAATGCAATTTATTTTAAGTACCCTGAAGAGATGCTTCAACATTTGTTGATACTAACTAGTTCTGATCTTTCCCGCCCCCCTCCACATGCTCTGTGGATAAACTCCAATTGCAAAATAGCAAATAAAAATGTTATCAAATCTCTTAGGGAAGCTAAATAAATGATCAGATGCTCAGGCAGCAAACTAAATTACCAGAATCCTCTCAGGCATATGGCTGACTTTGACAATCTTCCTATTCCTCTCACTCTCCTGTTGAACTGACCTCTGGACACCAAGGCAAATTTATGTCTTTTCACACAGAACCAGAATGCCTCATTATAACTGGAAGCCCCAGCCTTGGATTACCAGAGAAACTGGAAAACACCATTCATCACTCAATTACAAGTTTAAGTACCATGCAGACACTCTCAGGATACATGATCAGAAACTGTCCCCAATTGGAATTGACAGTATCTTCATTGCTATATTTGTGTTTACCACTTTGGAGTACTGGGTTATACAATAAAATTATTGAGCAGGTAAGTAGATTAAAGCAACTGNTTGGACTGAAAGGGAACAGTTTGGAAAAAGCTCTGGGGTGGGATGTAAAGCTCCTGAAGGTAAAACATATCCAAAAATAAAGTGGAAGGGAGATATCTCATTTAGGGTCAGCTCATTCTTGCAACATGTAAAAGTGCAGACACCACATACTTGGGATCACAGATTTGATCTTTGTGTGTTCTGTTAGCTTTGATCTGCTCCACAGTTACAAACAGAACTCTCTCCGTTTCAGCCAACCCTTTTATATATGTATGCACAGTGGAAGAGTGAATATACATTTCCCACGAATGAAAACAAAGCAAAACAAAAGATATTCAATCTCTTACCCTCTTGAGAACATAAATGTCTATTATATATACAAAGGGTTATCTATTCTTAGAATTAACTTTTGTTTTTAATTTTAAATTTTTTTCAAATGTTAGATAACTAAAAAAAAATACATGTTATTTCAGAGGCCACAAAATAACTGCCATTAAATATATGCCATTTATTTAAATATATATTGTCTCATTTAGCCCACTCTATAAATCAACCAAAGGTGATTAAGGACAGATGTTTTCTGTCCTAGGTCATTTTTGGTTCAGGGACTGAAAAAACCAACCCTGAGGTATACTGAAGGGAATCCTTTACTCCTAATAAACAATTTTCTTGGTTCAACACAAGCATGAAGCACTCTGATTTAGTAAAAATACACTTTTAGTAGAAATACAATGTAATACATTTAGAAAAAAAAAGTATTACCAGATATACAGAAGAAACCGTATTACTATAACCATTTTCTTTTCTCCAAAGAATCCATTTCTGATTCCCTTGCATTTATTGAGGCCTTTTGACTGAGTTTCACCTAATGGAATGTAAGTAGGCAGTTTATGCTCCAATTTTAGACCAAGTTGGTGGAAATCTATCACACATTGTCCACCCAGCTCTTTTGCCATTGGCTGACTGTGTATCAAGTCAGGGCAACCTTGAAAATGGCAGAGCTACCAGCAACCTGGGTCACTGCGTAGGACAAGCCCCACGCCTCACTTCCTCCCAATCTAGACCCGCATCAGACTGTTTTAAAGCAAGAAATAAGCTACTATGTTCAGCCCCTGTAATCGTGGGGATTTTGAAGAGCAGTTAGTCTGCCTTAAGCAATAGAACCTCAAAAAACACTTTTCTGTTATGAACAGTGACTCTCAACCNGGGTAAAATATAAAATGTTTATATTGTCATTCTGTTGTTTTGCTTTTTTACTTGAAACCTTTTTTCTCCCTAAAGCTGCTGAGGCAGAAGAATATATTTTTGTTACTGTTTTCTAATTTTGAAAGGAATGATAATGTTGTAGGCAGTATTGGCAATTAAACTGAACTCCTCTTTTTCATTTTCATAAGTCAATAATTAATTATAGTGATTTCATTTCCCATGCCCAGGAAGCTACAGGTTCTAGGGTCTGCTTTTCTCACCAGAGCCGTGTGGATGCTCATGTTTATGTTGAGAGAAAAGTTCATCAACAATTAAATTCCCATAAATGACTGGTCATTTTAATAGTACATTGACTTCTGCCATTTTCTTTGGAGAAAAGGTTTTCAGTGAATATATTTAGTTTTGTTTTCTAAGACAGTTGAAAATGAAGGGTTAATTTTTCTCTCTAGCTATGAATTAAACACTTGTTGCAATCACTAGGAAAATGAAACTCATCTATTCTTTTATTGCCTTCTGTTAGAAGAAAAAAAATAACAATTATGTTCTTAAGCCCCTGAATTGTGACGGTGTCTATAAATCCTTAGAGAATGCTGAACTCAGTCCTTTAGGCACCTTTTAAGGACCCTTCAGTAAAAGCTTTCTCACTGAGATCTAAAGGAGATATTACTTACAGTAACTCACACAGATGCAAACAAGTAGTCTTCTGAGGCAGCTCTAAGCGGATTAACCCCATGTATTGCAATTAATTGCCATATTCTCACTAAGGCTTTTACTCCATGTTTGGGAAATGCAATTCCATACATGCAACTGACATACAAAGAATTTCCTAAAAAGGGATGTTGGTCAGAATATTTTAGTAAAGTTTACTTATTTTATTTTATCAATTAAATATGCCCAAGATAGTAAAATCTATAGTTTGTGGTTTTGAAAATATGGTATGAGTACTATATCAAGCAGGCCAAGCCTCTAGTCTGTCTCACTGAACAATTTTAATTTGGAGTTTATTTTTGTTTTTATGAGCTCACTACATGTTTCAATAGCTCTTTTGCCATTCCAGGATTGTGAAATTTTGTGATTCTTGCCCAAATCTCTTTATTCACATCAACCATTTATGCATGTCAACCCTTTATTCACATCAAATATTAGCTTGGTTTGTCTACTATTAACAGAGAACTCTCTGGAAACAGGCAAACAAAGGAAAGATAAGGAGATATTCAAAGATTAAGAATTGTGAAAACTCTCCATGAAGTAATCCCATAGGCCTAGGGGTTCCTCTTACGCTGAAGAAGGGTTTACTTTGTGCTGTACACTGCTCTAAGCATTTTGAATATATTAGCTCAGTTCAGAGTTCTATGAGGTAAAGTTTATTAGTATACTTCTACCACCTATTATAACCCAACAAGCAGGTGAGCAAACTGAGCACTTAGGTAAGTTGGTAATAAGAAAACCAGGATTAAATTCCAGCAACCACTTCCCAAGTCTATGGATTTAATCTGATTATATCTATTTACCTAAATTGCCCTTTATATATCTTTCTCTAAAACTAAACTTCCTGTATAAGCACAACTAGAAGATTGTGTAAACAATTTTACACTTGTGTCAACAAAACTAGAAAAAGTGTATTTGTCCTTAAAATTCTTTCTTAGTCCTGTTCTATTTTAAAAATAATCTTCTATGCATGCCATCACTTCAGAGTTTTTAGATACATTCCATGAGTTAAAGGAGACAGTATCTTCTTTTTCTTGTGAGGTGACACAGAAACATCCCTCTTAGCATATCTTCCTGGTGGCAATTGCAGTTGTCCTGAATAAGAAAATGGGTTAAATGTATATAAACCACTGTGCTAGGTCAAACCATACATAATAGGCAGAGGGACATTTAATGGTGGATTTAAGTCCAAATGCAAGATGAATCTTTGCTACAGGTATCTATTCTTTTTTGGCTACCATTTTAAAGTTGCAATTAGATACCAAAGCTGATCCTGTTATTACCTTGAGATTCTCACCTATTTAAGTGACAGTTTGTTGTGAACTAACTACATAGTGATTATATTCATGGAAGCAAAGAATGCTGCCAATAAGTGTAAGTCATGGTTGTTGCCCGTATGGATCTCGTAGTTTAAAAGAATAAAGCACACCACACCTGCGGAAATGAGAGAATATATAACATGAATTGATTTGCCCTTAGATGGTAAAAAAGTGGTCTAGGAAGAAAGAGATGGATATATGTGAATTGTGTTGAGGGCCAGGTAGAAGGGAGTTGCTATCAAAGAGAACATCAAGAAGAGATGCTAAAGTTGGCTAAACATATATTTAGAAGGTAGGATATTTTCATTGGTGTAAAACTGCTTAAGGAGAGCTATGGAAATGAGAGTGAGCACAATTCATTTAGGGCATGTTTAAGGAAACAGAGGGTGTGAGACTAAATAGGCATAGTGGAGCTAGATGAGATAGATTGATAAATGCCTTTAGCTCAGGATCTTGGGCTATGCTAATTATCCTGTTCCCAACTACTCAGCCTTCCCTGAGCATACCACATATACAAATGCACTTTGCCACCTTTGATCAAACTATTCCTTTAGTCTACAATTATCTTTCTCCATATGCAGCCTAATAAAAGTCATAGATCTTCATGTTTCCACTCAAACTCTTCTCTGTGAGTCATTTGCTAATATTCCCACAACCAAACTTCATTATTTCTCAACCTGTA
>NW_017732658.1:116902-118423 GCF_001890085.2 Hipposideros armiger
AAAAACACATTGTCTTTATCTTAACATGAGTTTTATTGCAAATATATTAGTAATTAATGAGCCTGATCTAATAGAATTTGAAATTTAGAACATTCTTTGTTATGAGTTAACATTATATCACAACAATTACTAAAAAAAAAAAAAGAAAAGAAAGAAAGAAAGAAAAGAAAAAGTAATGAGTTTGTCATTAGAGCATTTCCCATTCTCCTGTTGTCTTTCTGAACTCCATTTTCCAGTGCTTCTTTATCATAGTATCACACATGCATGTGTACAGAAATGCTTGATGTCCTAATGCCTTTATGTTTATTCTTGACAAGCTGTGGCATCTCAATAAAGAACCATAGTTAAGAAAATGGTCAAGGATAAATCTACATTGTCTATAATCCAATATGTCACTCATTATACATCTGGTTATCCAGGTCTCATTCTCTCAAAGTTGCATTTTAGTAGGATTATAATACAACAAACAAAATGTAACACATATTAATGACTTCATGTTTTCTTTTCTGCCCTGAAAATACCCTAACTTCTTAACAGGGTCATATTATTCCAGGAGGGCAATGCTGACTTATGAAAACCGTCATGAATTGTGCAGATCCATCCTGCAGGCTTAAAGTACTAATTAACTAGAAAACGAAAAGTTAGGCACTGACTTTTCTATACATCACTTTCATTGCTTGTAACATGAGGAAATTTAACTACATGGTTTCTTTCTAAGTTTCCTTTTAATCAATTTGCTTGAGCATATATTCATTCCATAAATACTTACCAAATACTGTTTTATACAGGAACTGAGCTGATGTTGGAGGCTAAATGATAAATTTGGTAAACATGGCTCTTTCCCTAATGGAACTTATACTCCTCACCCCTCTGCAGAGCACCATTTAAAGTACTACATGGGCTACAACAACATAATAGACAAAATACTTTTAAAGACTGGAAGAGCACTACAGAAAATGACAAACGTGATTGTTTGAGAACTGTGATTGAGAAATGAGAAAATGTGATTACAGTATGTCAGACTGTGGTAGTTTACTAGAGTTACAAATAAAGTTTTATTGGTGACCAAAAGAAGGAGGATTTTCAAGTTTAGGAATGCAGGCTATTTTCCAGAAAATGGCAGCATCTGAGTTAATCATTCACAATAGCAACAAGGGGAGGCCTAGGGAAAGGCATTAAAAATGAAAAAGAGCATTCAAAATGCTGAGGGAAAAATATCGTAGTGACGTCTCTGTACCTGGAGAATAGTATAGTTTTACTAAGTTCTAAAATGTGTGTATTAGTTTGGTAGGGCTGCCATAACAAAATACCACAGATTGGATGGCTTAAACAATAGAAATGTATTTTGCAACTGTTCTGGATCCTAAAAGTCCAAGATATAGGTGTCAGCAAGTTTGGCTTCTTCTAAGGCCCCTCGTCTTGGCCTGTGATGGCCTTTTCCCTGTTTCCTCACATGGGCTTTCCTATTTTTGTGTACATGTTTGTGTTCAAATTTTTTCTTCTTATAAGGACACTGGAGTG
>NW_017732658.1:120993-123738 GCF_001890085.2 Hipposideros armiger
TCATCTTTTATTCTTAATTGGCCATAATAACCTAGACTTTTGGTCAGCCACAGAAAATATCTTGGTTTAAAAAAACAAATAAACAAACAAGCAAAACTATTACTCAGAGCAAATGAAAGTTTTCTGTTGGGAGAAAAAAAATGACAAATAGGTAATGGAACATAAAATTCTAAATAAAAATCCTTTTAATATGTCTTGGATGTTGAAGTGGAGGGAGTGCAGCAAGTGGAGTTTGTGTGCTTTGCAAGCAGTTTCTGAAAATGACAATGCCAAGCCTATTTAACTCTTATAATTACCTGTCACCATGCTTCCAGAGACTGGCTGGAGACAAGGGAGCTGCACACTTGGCTGTGCAATGCTGACTGAGAGATAAAAATTGGGGACATGCCTGGGGCTTGCTCATCCTGACTATACAGTGTGGGGAGATATGCCCGATGCCATAGTCCCCGGATAGATAAAGCAGTTAAGTGGCCCCAAGCAATAGCACCTATGCTCCAGGGTCAATAGAAAGTGTCAGATGAGCTTGACTGTACTGCAAAGACCAGAAATCAGAGACAGTTCTATTTTTGAATGAGCTCAGTCTTTTTTCAAAAGCATAAATATCATAAATTGAGCCAGTTTGAGTTATTAATTTGTGCAAATTATCTTTTTGTTGTAATTGTCAGTTTTACTTTAGACTTTGGGACTCTCAGGCCATCCTACTTTTACCACTAGGTTCGCGGCCCAATTTTCCCGTTGATGAATGTGAACGATTTCTTGGAGTGATATATCTCACTCCTTAAACATACTTGGTCATATCACGGCTCAACTCCAGTCCAATTTTTGGTCTTGAGTACATTTACTTTTAAAGACATTATTATTGCAAAGAGAAGGTGATCTGGGGCTATCCAGGGCTGGCCAAGCCCACTGAACTTGTCTTTTAGCTCTCTGTCAATGACATGAATAGGTGAAAGGCACTAACTCCAGAATCAGAAGACATGATTTTAATATAAGGTTTCCATCTTAATAGGATGTGTTCAAAAAATAAATTCTCTCAGTTTCTTCATTTATAAAACATGAAGTGTAATTTTTTGCCTCCCTGTTTCTGAAGTAGTCTGTCATGTATAAATGAGATAATATAAGTAAAATTATATTTTGATCTCTAAAGCACTATGCAAGATATAATGTGACAATAATATAATAATGACAATAATGTGACAAACAGATTTATGACACACAGAAAGATCCAGAAGAACAAGGAGCGCTAGATGGGTTGTATCGTTTGGCTGCTTTGTCATTTGGATATATTTACCCTTTATTCAAAATTAAAAGATTAATGTAGATTGTTTCTGTAAGTGGTTGTGCAATAACTTATTTACTATACAACTGGTTAGTAGTGTTTATGTGTGTTCATTCATATGTTTAATTATTCACTTGTTCTCTAATGGAGTTTTAGCCCTGATTTGAACCTGGCTGACCAGACATTGACTTTCCAGCACTTAGAGTGGTAGAAGGCACTCAGAATGTATTCCGAGGCTTCAAACTTCTCTCTCAAGCCCTCCTCACACCACACCATGTCTTTCTTCAAGATTATATTAAAATTTAGCTTCTGAATAAAGACACTAGCTATACTGTACAAGAGAATGCTTAAGAAGTCTGTTTACTGTACTGAATGATAGTCCCTTTGTAAAAAGGTACAAGGCAATGGGATTTATACAATGGAAGATAGATTTAAATCTGTATCTCTAGAAAGAATAAAGAAGGCATGACACCACAAAGGTTGAGACATGGATACAAAGAAGAGAAAACCATACATGGGCTTGTCATTCATCATGTGTCTATCTGGTTTTGTATTTGTGTCTTCATCTAATTTGGATATGAATTGGCTTTCCATTGAACTGATACAGAACATATCATTGTAATAAGTGCATGGGATGCCAAAGAGCTGGGTTGTAAAGCTTCAGGTTCTTAGGGTATTGGAGTAGTCCTGCTACAGGAAGGATTTCTATAGGTGGGTGAACCAGCCACACATTTCTTCCACAAGCATTGACTAGTGAAACTATAAACTAGTTAGTTCACAAGATCAGCATATTTTCAGAAGGATGGCATATAGACAGTGCTGCCAAAGTAAAATGAAACTCTGAGCCAAATTAATTACTATTATACCTATGAAGTATTGACACAGTTGAAACATAACAAGAGTATGCAACTTGATCAGAATTCATATTGGCTTCTTGAAAAGCTGTATGCATTTTTATTGTATACTAGAGATACAATAAAACTATAACCCAAAAATTACTGGTATGCAATCATTTAAGCAGCCTGAAAATAAGATGGTGACTATAGCAGGAATCTACTGAGTAGGATGCAAGGAGAAAATAAAAACCAAACATTTCTTTGGTTAAACAGTAGATTCTTATGTCAATAAAATCAAGTGACAAAAAGCTGAAATTAGAAGACCCAGGTTAAATTCAAGTGATGCTCGTCTTGAGAAGTGTTTAGCATTCTTCAGACTCTAATCCTTCAGGTTTTGTACATCAGTAATGGTGCTATAGATCAGCTCAATTTATACGCATGTGTTGAAACTATGATGCTCTTATGGGGATGGAAGGACCTTGTAGTGGCCATCCTGAAGACAAGATATCAAAGGGGTGTTTTGCTAATGAAAAAGAAATTTTTTAATTAAAGTTTATTGGGGTGACAATGGTTAGTAAAGTTACATAGGTTTCAAGTGTACAATTCTGTAATAATCATCTATATATCACA
>NW_017732658.1:124419-139178 GCF_001890085.2 Hipposideros armiger
TACATTGACTTTCTAGCACTGAATATAGTAGAAGGCATTCAATATGTATTTCCAGAATCAATATCTTACCTTGGTCTACATCTGTACAGCAGACTAATCATTTTACATTTTCTTCCTTTGCGTATAACGAATATGGACATATCAATCACAAGGCATTTTGCCAGCATTGTGTGGATGTGTACAAAATTCAGCCTTTAAAATACAGAAGTTTTCTGACTCCCAAGTCGTATTCTTGCGTTGTTTCTAATTCCCTCACTAGGTAGTTCCATGCCTTCTTGCTATAT
The DNA here is from genome assembly GCF_001890085.2 of Hipposideros armiger. Lineage (NCBI taxonomy): Eukaryota > Metazoa > Chordata > Mammalia > Chiroptera > Hipposideridae > Hipposideros > Hipposideros armiger. The sequence goes on from NW_017732658.1 coordinate 124,704, forward strand.
CAGATTCTGGGCAACACGGAACACGTTGGTGGTTTCACCTCCCTCACATGTGATAATGATGTGCGAAAGGCCCTCTGCCAATGAGCACCTTTAAATGATTGGTGCAGTTGCAGGGGGGAAAATTGATTGTTGTCGTTTCCTAGCCTAAGTGTTAACTGGATGATGTCTCTATTCCCTCCTATTGAATGATCCCTGAGCTGCTGCAGCTGGGGTTAAAATTTATTTCTTTGTGAACAAATGCTCCTTTCCCAGGGTATTGCTGTTTATCTATTTTGTATGCTTTACATGTTGATTATAATAGAAAAATCTCAATGTCAAATGATACTGGGGATAAGAAACAAAGCCCGTGACATTTCTTTTCTTTATACAGCATATATCACTTCCTCTGGCACCTCTTGTTCATTTTGCGAAAGACTTTTATTCTCCTGCTGAAATATATTATTCTGTAACTACTCTCTTTATTGTAGTTGTTTGTTTTCAGTTTGTCACGAATGGGAAGTCATCATGCTGATAGGTAGGTATTACTTTGTTCATGAATAGGGTTACTGTGGGAGGAGGATAGAGTAAAGAGAACACCACAACAAGAAGGAAAATTACTTTCTATGTATGTTTTCGTTTTCCAATGTTGATTTCTCTCAAAGCCTCTGAGCTCACATTATGACCTTTGGTTTAGGCATGTTTTTGTGCTTTGGCATTGATTGAGACAGTGCTGTATTTGGTTGACTTTTCTTCTGGCTGAGAAGGTGAAGTACAGTAGTACAATGGAATCAAATTGGAATTAAGCAACATGCAAATTGCTTAAGCCAGGTCCATGGCCAGACAATAGCCTTTCATTGTGCCTGTAGCTGATAACCTAGTGAAGGAAAGCTGTCCCTGGATTGGATTAAACTTGGTATCGCACGTGCACAAAGGGCTAAAATTAAACAGAATTGTCTCTGAAACAAAGGGAGGGTTTCTGAAAATAGCTAGGAAAAAGGTGTCTTTTTCTCCAAAGCGTTCTATACAGGGCAGGGTAGAGCAGCTCTCAGAAGAGCTTGCAGAGTCACTGAAATGTATATTCGAAAATAGATTTGTTCTTTGACCAAAACTAAATTAATGAGGTGAACTTTGGTAAAGCAATGAAAATAATATCCCACAAGAAAAACAAACAAAAAAAACCCCACTATTTTGAAGGGAAAAGAGATTGATTGGTTAGCAGCCTAAAGAATTGAAATATCATGAGAAGCTCTGCAGAACTGCATTCCCCAAGGATATTTTTAAATTTCTGTGGAAAAACCTTTGGCTTGGGCTTGATTCATATATGTTCTTGGAGCTTAGCCATTTTGCAAGGTCCTTTAAAACAGGTCTAGACTTATGGTAAAAGAATGATTACCAGAGGCAGGTAAATTGAAGAAGGACTGAATAGAAAGGAATGTTAAAGAAGCAATAAGTAATACTAAGATGACCCATGATTCAATCAATTCAATTACTTTTTTAAATTATGAATGCTTTAACAAATTTAAATTATGATAAACACTTTATATATATATATTATTGTATTTGGTCCTTATAACATCATTATGTGTAGCTATTACTCTTTCATTTTACATATAGGGGTCTCATTAGGGCTATATTAGAGTTTAGTTCAGTAATTTATATAAGATTCCACAGCTAGTAAGTAGCACAGATAGAAGTTGAATACTGCCCATACTCGAAAGCCCAAATTTTGACCACTAAACTATCCTTGCCCAAAATAAGGTCTGCAGAACTCAGCCTGTAGAAGAAGTGTGCAGAAATATCTCTAATAAATTAGAGAAAAACTATGAGCTATTACCCGTACTCCCTTCCAACCTCAACTTGGTGAGTCACATTGGATATTTATCTATGAAAGCACTGAAATTTCTGAAGTTAAGCAATCTATTATACTTTTTTAAAAATTCAACGTTTCCCTGATATGATTGATGATAACACTTTTCTTTATAATACCAAATGGCAACACTCGTTTTGCTGTGATGTTGATTATTGATTCCCTGTTTAAAGAAAGATGTATAGAGCACTTACAAAGTCAAGGTTACTGTACTAAGTAAGCTTTTTTCACAACTGTCGCCTCTGCCCTTAAAGAGTGTACAGCCAAGTGAGGAGTTAAGAGTACAGAACACAAGTGCACAAAATCTATAATGATGATTGTAATTGGATAGAGAGAAACTAATAGCCATGGGGAAAATGATTATGGAGTAGTTTGGTGATTTTTGAGGAGCAGTTATCAACTGTTGATAATGGGTGACAAATAATTAGTGCACAAGTGACAATGCAGTATCTGTAGCATAAGTATATTTTAATTGCCGATGACTTTGGTACCTTCTAATAAAGGGAAATTTTTTTTAATTTTGTTCAATCAAATGGTTTATGGCCAGTAATGGAGCATGATAATTATATGCTATCCAATCAGAGATAAATGTTGGAAAGATGTTTGCTATTATTAGTGTGTTAGATCCGGATCATGAGATGTAGGTTGACTATGTCAATGTTTTCTTATGGACTTAATAAAGACACTCATACCCAGGCCAGACATTACTCTCTATATGTGGAAGATAATAACTCTGAGCAATTTTCTTCTATCAATCCCAGGGAATCCTTGCATTCCACTTAAAAATGTGTGTGTGTTGACCTAAAGGGCTACTTGAGACTATAAATGATTTACACTAGATAATATAATGATTATAAAGTTATATCAGAAATTGTACTCTCATTAAAAATTAAGAAATGTATATATTTCAAATAAATGACTCTCTCAAGATTTTATATTTTAGGTCAAATAGATAGAGAATTGAAAACCAAAGCCCTAAAAAAGTGAACTCAGTTAGATGTTATGCAAAATGTAACTCCAAAAATAAAACTTAAATCATATAATGGAGAAGAGCATTAGGTGAGTCAGATGGTGTGTGACAGAGCAGAATTCTTTATCAAATCTTAAAAGTTCACATCCTAAGAACAAATTTTGGGCAAAATCAGAATAATTAGCAGTGTCAGGCAAGGGAAGCTCCAGAAAGTTTCAGTGCACTCCAGGTCTACCCACGAACTCCTGACAACAGAAGTATATTACAGTGAGGCTAAGATGTCCTGTCCCTGAGGACATACTTTTTCCAGTCTTTAGAACTGGATATATATCTGCTAAAGGGTAATTGTTGAAAATTCTGATCTACCTGGGGAAATCCTGGGATGTCCAATGTATGGCACGCATCTTGTTGACTTTTGAACCACCAATTTGTAGAACAGCTACCTGATAATTTTAGGTTTCAATTTAGCACGTACAATCAGATCAGGTAACTTTTATTGTGTTCTTTCTAGAGCTCAGACTTGTTAAAGGACTGTCAGTGTTTGAGTCCTAAACGGGAGGTCAGTGTTCATACTTGTCTTATTGTAAAGTTTGCTTCTGAAAGAAAGTCAGTTCCGAGTAGGATCAGTGTGATTCCAGACTGAATTATTTTAACTTTTTCCTATCCCTTATACAAATGTGACTTTCTGTTGAATGATCATAGCAGACTACGATTACTACAACAAAATAAGTTAGAGGCTCTCTGGAGAGGATTTGCAATGGTCAGTCTGAAACCATCAGGGCAATTCTGTTGTTCCAACCAGCCTAATCTATTGTAGGTACCAGAATGAGGATCAGAAAAGATCTGACAGGGATATCTGCCTAAGAGTGGTCGGAGCTCTTGTCCATTCAAGAGAAATTGAAGACAAAGTATTTGGTGTTCTTATTCAGTGATATTTCATTACATATAGAGATGAGGACTTGGACTAGAAAAGTGTTTTGGATGGAACTAGCTTATATAATAGATTAAGGAGGGATGAGCCATTCGTCACAGTCTTTCTCAAGCCATCCCCATAGATGGATGAAATTAAGCTCTCCTAACACCCAGGCTTCGAAGCAGGGGTCTCTTACTAGGAATAAAATTCATAAGTGGAAAGTAGTGACACTGTAAAATTGAGGATTTTTTTTTTTAATGTCAGAAGCCCAGCTCAAACTGACTTCAGATTAAAAACAATAGGAGATGTTCATTTGTCACCATATCCAGGAAGTCCAAGAGCTGATCATATTTTCTATTAGATCTAAGGGCTAAAATAATGATGTTTGGACCCTCTTTCTCTCTCCAGTTATATCTCTTCTCTTAGTTTTGCTTATCTCTAGGTTTCTCTTTTGTGCTGATTTTATTCCAGCCCTGCAACAGACAGGCTTGTGTCACATAATAAGAATGATGCCCATGGGTATTTCTCAACCAACACCCTTGCAATAGATAACCCCAAGAGAGGGAAATATTTTCTTTCCTAGCAACCATCTATCAAATCACATAGAAAGAGCCTATTAGCTGTTCTTGGGGCTCATATTTAATTCTTAAACAAATCGCTTTGCATAAAAGTAAGGAGTGTCATAATTATTAATAGCTAGCTAGGTGAGGCCATGTGCCTATCTTTCTGGCCAGGGGACTTTTGTAAACCCGGAAAGTTTCAGTTTTGCAAAAAAGCAATAGGAAGAGAGACAGGTAGTGTCTTAGTGGTTAAAAATGAATTGGTCAGAATTACAACAGATTACTTCTGGCACCAATTTACAGTGTTCCCATATCTGTGATCATTGGGTATAAGGTAATATCCTTTCACAATCATGAATTTAGCTGGCAAAAGATATATTGATAAATATTATTTTTAGAAATTGCACTGACTAATAATAAGACCCCTTCCTACCTGATTACTTATTTAAAGGAAAGCGGAGATGTCAACCTGGGTCTCAAGGCATCACTGGAAACAACAAAAACATACAGCATCAGCCCTAGCCTGTGACCAATTTTCAGTCCTGCCAAAATGTTTCCATTCAGATCCATTCACTAGAGACAAAGGCCTGCTCCTTATTCCTTTATCTCCCCTAAAACAGCTACATTGAAGCAGATTTTTATTTCACATTGATCTGATTCCTCTACCTTAATATAGTCAAATTTAGCAGCTAGAGCAACTAACACATTTTTCTGGTAGGCAGTAATGATTACAGGGTTGTTACAACTGCTTTCTTATCACAGAACTTGCAATTCTAGAAGCAACTAGAGGTTCACTCTCCTTTATCTTCCAAGGTGAGATAATCACAAATGGAATGCTTCAGAATTTTGAATACACTGGCTTCTTGACAATAGATTTTTTATCTTCCTCTAATCACTATGATAGAATTGTGTGATGTATTTTATTTAAAATGTGAAGTTAACCAGGATAGTTAAGATGAATTACAATATCAGGCCTACTTTGGCAGTTGAGGTATATTTACAGATAGGTTAAATAACTGTGGGTATTTCCAACTTTGACTTCATGTACAAAATGTCCTTCTGTCTTCTGTATGCCCTTGGAGTGTTTACTCTGTGGTATTTCCCTTTTCAAGTCTATGTGAATTTATTTCATTGTTTTGTATGAGTAAGTTCCCATATGAACGGAAAGTAAACTGGAGTTAACAACCAAGAAGCAGCTTTCTTATTTCAATTGTCCTTTTTACTTCTGTCTGTTTTAGTATTTTAAAAGTACCCTTGGCTACCATGAGAGACATAGATTATTTTTTATTTTATTTCTACAATTAAATTTGAGAAAAGGTAAGAGAACATATGTGAGGTTAGATTGGAAGGCAATCATATTTCGTTGAATGCTGTTTACTAAACCCAGTGACTCCCACGTCCTTAATCCCTCTTGCCTAGGCTATAACTTTAGAAGCCCTTTCAATCAGCATAAGAAATAAAAACATTCTAGCATAGCACACCTGAGAGGGAACTCAAAAGCTTTTTTTTAAAGAACAAAAGCATTTCCAAACCATCTTAGATGCTTGTCTTATCTATTCAATATTTTTAATGCTTTAATAAAGAACACTCTGGAGATTTTACGTGAAAAAAATTAAAACAGGACTTTAAAGTTAAACACAAAGTACCTTGTACTTGGTTCTTTGAAAACTGCAGTTTATACAGCCAAACTGGACGTGTGATCAATAATATGTACTGGGCACCGTCTGTGCAATGAATTAATAAGGATTTTTTTTTTCTTTGATACGGGCATTTTCAGGATGGCCGTTTTCTTTTTTGCTTCTAGATGACATCTGTGCTGTGGATCTAAATTGACCTTTACTTGTCTCCTGCTCCAAATGCCAGGTGTTGGAGAACCCAAGTCACATTTCTTTTTAGTTGTCAGTGTTTCATAAATGATTAACAGACATCACAATAGCTTTCATTTCATTCTGTTATATGCCTTATAGCATTCAATATATGTTGGGCTCTCAGTAAATATTATTGATAAAATGTTTGTGTTGACTGTATACACCAAAATTTTCAAAATACCAACTATATGTATGTAGTCTTGTACTAAAGCACTTTTTGTCTGATTCCAGGGTCTAGTATTTACTTTCCTCCTACAAATCCTTCAAAGTTTGCTTTGTGATGCTGTCTCTTTCTGTGATACCACTTTGCAATTTATATTCGTTCTTACGCTTCTGATAATAGTGCCTGGGTGTATCCTGTGTGAAATGAGTGTATGAACATTTTCTTTAGAAAGCTGGAAAACTCGCTTGTGAATCTGCCAGAGCTCCTTTCAGTGGAAGGGCCTGGTGTGGTTTAAGATCATGATTTTAAATTTGTCTTCCTCAAAGGGCCAGTATTGAGAAAGTTGCAAGCCACTTTTCGCACATTGAGCTTATTGTAATGCCACAATAAGTGGTTTTCTTTTTCAATATTGCTATTCACTGCGTCTTTGTTGTTATTGTTCATTGCACCTGGAGGCTATTTGGCAATGGGTGCATACGTACAAAAAAAGAGACCAACAAATTCTATTGCTTGCTCATAATCTAGTAAAGGCAAGCACCGTGACAGAAATGACTCTCTCTGTTTCACTTTTTCCCCCAAAATGCACATGTTCATATTTACAAATCAGTTTGCCTCAAGCTTTTAGGAGAAGCACAGCCCTGTGCTGTCTCAAAGGAGAAGCAGTCAAAAACCTAAGATAGTGCATGCAATAAACATGCTCAATTCACTCAGCGGCAATTCGTGGGAAATGTTAGCTACCTCAGCCATGTAGTGTATTAACTCACTTCTTCGAATTTTGCATTTGGTGTGTGTGTGTGTGTGTGTGTGTGTGTGTGTGTGTGTGTGTACTTGTACGTCTATAACTGTTGTAAAATATGATCACTTTTTAAAGGCAGATCAGAAGTTTCACTGGTTTGTCTTAGAAGAGTTCCTGAAAGAAAGTAAACTAATAATTAATCATCCTACTTTCTTTTCTTCCAAGTTGGATGATCACCTTTAATTCTGCTTCCTTTAATTCTCTCATTTTGGTCATTGATTAATATTGTCTGATTCCATATTCAAACTCCATGATATAGTAGACAATAGGCTTTGGCATTATACTGACCGCAATAGAAAAATAAAGTCACTATATGCCACCGTTTTTTTGAGATGCTAGAGATAAGTATTCAGTTTTGTACTTGCATGCTGACCTCCAAGATAGAAATGTAATTACTGAAAAGATGCAAAATGTCTATAAAGAAGAACCAAACAAATGAGTTTCTTAAAAAGAGAGTTTATTGTTGATCTTTTTGTTTACTCCTTTTGACTATATGCATCGAACTTCATTTCTATCATGGATTCTCATAAAATAAACACTGTATAATATGTGAGATAATGGTTCTTATAACACATCCAAAATATAAGATGGTAAACCTGTAATTTCTTTTAATTCAATTATTATCCAAAATATTTAATGAGTAACTACTGCATTCCAGGCCCATTGCTCAGGGCTGAGACTTTGATGTAGTTTTAGCCAAGGCCCTAACTTCAGAGAACATAAAGTGTAGTCTGGGAGACAAACCAAATAACCAGTTGTCAATAAAGTAATTTAGGTGCAATGATACAAGAAAATATAGGGTATAACAGATACTGTTGAGTAGGGACAAAAGAAGGATGGCAAACTGGAAATTACAGTAGATTAGGAAAATTTTTCTGAAAAGCATAGGTTGTTTTAAAAAATTAATAATAAACATTCAATAATGGAAATAATAAAATCTAGTTGAACATAGGGAAAAACAAATGTGGCCTGTTTTTATCACTCTCAATCACCTTTATTTCTGACATTTTAATAACAGTCTCCCTCAAATAGTTTCCCTAAAGCCATCCTGGCCCCCTATTATTTCTTTGTCCCACCTCAGTTAATGTGATGCTAATACAATATGTAAGAGAACATACCACTTCCTTCTCAAAGCTTCAGCTCACTATGGTTGTGTCCCTGGAAGCTTAAGCTTCCAGTTAATTTTTTGACAATCTCTCTTGTCACTCTCCTTATTGTTCTCAAATACACTCACTTCAGGCTCTTTGAGTACTTAACACTCTGGTTAGCAAGCTCTTCCCACATTCATTCATTGTCTCTTCCGTTGCTGTAGATCTCTGCACACATATCCCCTTTACAAAGGAACATTTCCTGACCACTCCATATAAAAGTGTTCATCATTTTTATTTTCTAATTATTACCACCTGATGGATCTTATAAATTTATTTATCTCTGTCTCTCACCCCTGGAATAGAAGCTTCATGAGAGTGAACACTTGGATTTTATTTACTGTTGTGGCCCAAGAACCTACAATAGTGCACTAAACAAAAAAGAATAAGCACTAAAAACAAAACTTATTTGTTGAATAAGTTAATAAAAGTGTATTCAAACTTAAGACAGACATTACCTGGCCCATTTCATTGTCTTTGATCCATATTAGTCCCACATGACAATAGTTTTCTTTTTATTTCCAAAATGTAACTGGGGAGGGAGAGATAAAAATACATTAGTCTCAGATATGAAGAAGTAGTGATGTGATGCAGCGTTAGCATATTGTGATTTCCTGTTTGGGGTGGAAACTTCATGGGGTGAAAACCCACAGTGACAAAAACCCAGAATGATTAATGTGGCTCACCTGTAACTCACACCAGCAATTTCTCATAGCTTTGGTAAGCAACTCTGCTGACTCTCAGGAATTATCCCAGTAAGTAATAAATCACAAAAGTAATTAAAATGCCCCCTTAGAGTTCAGTAAACTTCTGATATTCAACCCCATATCCAATTGTCTAGAGAAATTATTGAATCAGGTTTAAAATAAAAAAATAGTACAAAACCACTCACATCAAGTATTGGAAGATATGTTATTTTCATTTGTTTAATACATATTTTTAGTTTCTCTGTTCAAGATTATGACCTTGACATGAATAACATAGAAAAGTGTTGTGCATTGAATGGGCAAGGAATAATCTACTCCCTTATGGTGTAAATCTAGCCACTTAAAACTGGAAAATAAAACTTGATCTGAGTATCAGACTTACAATTGAGTCCAACGTCACCTTAGCAGCACATAAAGCATCCGAAGGAAGCACATTAACAGGGTTGACGTGTTTCATGATGTTGGCTGCGACGAAGTCTGTGAGGCCAGAGCGTTTGTCAGAATTCTAAAAGAGGAGCAACAACTTTGTAAGTTTTCACTCTTTTTGTTTTTCCTCTCTTTTGTTTCCTCCCAGTTTTTCCCACAAAAACACTGCACAATTCTAGGAATTATGCATTCTCCTTTCCATCATAAGGCCAATGCCCAAATTGCTCTTTTGGGAGTATATACTTGCCTTGAGAAATCTTCTTTTACTTTGCTATGGGGGATTTGTGAGGCTTTTATATTTTTCTGTGCCTATTTAATTAACATATGTCCTCTAAGATTTACCCTATCTTTTTTACCAGAAGGAAGAATTGCTTGGAAGTAGAGGGGAAAAAAGAAACAGATAGGAAGCAATCAGTATAAGGACATGGAAAGCCTGAGTCTGCATGGAAAGGAGGCTTTCTCCTAAACCTCAGAGTTAGGACATTTGATTGAATCTCACTTATTGCAGCTCTTGTTTATTGCACCTCTCGTTGGCTTCAAGTTATTCAGGGTGTCAAAATGCCTGTAATTGTAATGGTCTGCCCTCTGCCCTAGAAGAAGTTACCAGCTCAGAAGTGTGGATCAATTACCTTTCCTAGCTCCCATCAATATTCATCCTCCCACCCTCCCAAAAAATAATGAGGGGGAGAATTGGGGATATCTTTTATTATTTCAGATTCTCATTTAAAAATTGTGAAAGGATCAACTGAATAATGAATGAAAAAATACATGTTGAGTTGCTGAAGGAAAGTAATATATTTATAGAAAATGCCATCTCATGATGTTTTTTTCCTACAAAACACCCAGTGCTTCCGTAAAACACCCAAAACTTTAGTAAATGTGTTTGTTATTTCTATACAACTCCCCAGAAATATTTTTGGATGCTTCAAACCTCCTCTTTTTCACTTTTCTCTCCTTTTTCATTCTAGTTTGCCTATTTTAGTTGCTTCCTTTAGAATTCTCATTATAAAAAGTTTCTTCTCCTTTTGCAGTTTAATAACTAGGTCAATCAGACACTCTCAGGGTTACGAAAGAAATTAGAGGTCACCAAAGTAGAGAAAAGAGAAAAAACTATAGACAGATCTTTAAAATAAATGTTATTCTACAATTATTGATTATTCATAATAGAAAAAATAAAGGGGGCTAGAAGCAAACACTAGTGTATGTGCATATCAGTATATATATATATATATATATATATATATATATATATATACACACTCAGTATGTATACATATACTACATATACTTAAAAAGTAAAAATGATACTAATGGCTGTAAACAGCCAAACTGACACAGCCAGAGAGTTTAAAGTATATGATTTTAATCCCCTAAAAAAATTCTCTGGACAATTCATCTGCCCATCTTGGGTCTGCTCGTTTTCTGTTTCTAAGGGGAAGTTCACAGCCTGAGTCGGCATGAAGGGAATGACCTCTGGGACTGAGTTGCTCATCTAATTGATATGAACATTGAGCTTTAGGGGGTACCAAGGTGCCAGTATAGGAACTGGGAAAGGTAATTTGTTAAACGGCTCCCAGTGCTGTGTTAATTTGTCTCCCATCAGGAGCTTTTGATCTCAGAACATAGCATGTACTATCTCTGGGCTCACAGGGGCTGGGCCTGGGGGAGGTAACCAAGCACCTTGAATCAGGCCGCCCAAGGCATAATGGGAAAGGGGAGGGGCAGAAAGGAGATCTTGAGGAGGTTCCTATTTAATGTTAATTAGTCTTATTTGACATTGCCTGTGAGCCAATATAGTAACTTACTCAAACTTTAGCAAAGATTTATTTCTGTTTATAAGCCTAAGATCACATGTGAAAAAAATGTTTTTGGACTGTTCCTAATTATTGCCAGAATTCTTACTTTTATTTTGTAGATGGAGAAACTGAGGCTCATGTAGCTATAAGGGGCAGATTTGTAAACCTTACTCCAATTCCAGTGCTATTTCCAGCACACATCTACATTTTTGAAGTGCAAAACTATCTACTCTCAGAACAATGATACTTAGCAATAATGGCTGAGTTGCAAGAGGGTGATTATAGCTGTTGCTCGTGTTGAAGACATTGTTGTACAGTGAAATTGATGTGCAGTGAAAATAATACTGACTTGTTTACTTCTAGCTTCTTACCCTTCCATTACCAGGCAGTGTGACAATGAAAAAAATTACCCCGCTTCTCTGGATCTCAATTTGCTTTTCTTAAAATAAGAGCAGTAAAGGTGTTGGTGTATGTCATCGAACACCCATGATTCTTAAGTGCCCGCTGTGAGTTAGACACGACACTAGGTGTTAAGATTAAAAAGAGAAATAAGGCACTGCATGCTCGAAAGTACTTAAAATCTTATTGGAAGAATTAGATTAAATGAATTCTTAAGGCCTTTCAAATTTTACATTTCTAGGGACTAACAGTGTGCAAGGGGCCACAGTACATGCTGTTCATCCCTGGTAATTCAGGCAGATTTGAGGGAATTTAGAGAAAGTATCACCAGAGGCATTGCCACCATTGCCATACACACAAATACTCACTTGGCGTTAGAATCATGTCTCATGGGCAGATCATACTGTTTTATCAACTACTTTCCAAAACAGTTGATCTACAGGGAAAAGGCTTTATAAATGTTGAAATGGGCTGTGAGATGAAACTGGAATAAATGTATAGAAAGAAGACTCTTGGAAAAATTAACAACATGAGTTAGTCCAATACCCCTTTAAGTTTGTTTTCATTATGAATTTCTCTGCCACTGCTTTTATCTGTCAGTGTAGTAGTGTTTGGCATTGAGAACAAGACTTTCCCACAAATTCCAAACTTAGCACCTAGCAGTTGTTTGTTTTATTCCCCTGCAGCCAATTTCCACTAGAAGTTTTCAGAGTGTCCCCGTGGGGACTGTAGAGAATGCAACACCTACCATTGCTGAGAAGACAAAGCATGATTTGAAGTCTGAGAAGGCTTTATTTCAAAAAATTAAGGAGAAAAAAAGCTATATTTACATATCTGTTTACAATGTGTGTGTGTGTGTGTGTGTGTGTGTGTGTGTGTTTGTGTATGTGTGTGTCTACAATCAAAAAAGAAAACTGTTTTTGGTGGTGAGGTAGTTGAGAAATAAAGAACTATCATATTTGAGGTAGCTAACTCATTTCCCTCTGGGTACCAAGTGGACTTCAGAGCTCACAGAATGTCCAATACTAAAATGGCCATTTAGGTTTTGGCAATGCCCAAATCACAAAACGTTGAATATAGATGTGTCCAGTAATTCTAAAAAGCCAGAGGCACAGACAGTGAGAGTGTAAGCAATTTTTTTTTTTTTTTAGGTAATGCAATGCCATCTTAATGTTTTTAAATATTGGGATCATCATTTAGGACATATATTTAATTCTAGTTTGTCACAATAAATTTATGAGTATCATTAACAGTAATTTCTAAACTATGGGCACAGACACACTATACAATCTAAATACAGTTAAGCACATAGGCCTGAATGAGCTTGTCACTTTCCCTGAACATATACTTGGCAGTGGAATATTTGCGCTAACTTACTGATACAGAGTTTAAGCACAGCTTCCGAAATGGGAGGCTTTGTATAAAGGTGGCTGACGTGCACAGTAGGAAAGCAGAATATTAGAGCCTAATCAATCTGAATGGTCTACTTAATATGCATGTTAGAGAAATAAAATCGATGTCTAGTTGTAAAAGATTTAAAGTATATTGAAGAAATGGAGACACACTGCATGATAATTCCCAAGTGATAGGATATTTTGCTTTTACATATCTTGCTTTAATGTTCAGTTTTGCACTTTAAAAAAATCAATTCAACAAGATTTTAAACCACACAAGCAAATAAGAAAATACTAAGAAAAAGAAAAAAGGTTTGGAAACTTACAACTTTTTTAATTAGAGGATTGAATCAGTTAATTTCTAAATGTCTATGGTCTTAGTTTGATGTAATTAGAAGGTTGATATATATGGTGATTGACCTTGGAGAAGATTATTGAATATGCTAATGGCTAGCATGGCTAAACATTTGCTTAGCTTGAGGATTACTGCTAAAATAAGACAAAGTCATGGAAAACTTCAGCAAATATTTACATAAACAAGGCCTATTTGGGGAAAGTAGCATTGAGTTAAGACTTTTACTTTCTTTTGCTCATTTTGGGAATTTATGAAGTCTACTGTGTAAAAATAAATGCTAGAATATAGTCAAAATTATCAGTTTCAAAGTTTATTTTTGCTGATTTTGATACTTCTACTGTAATTATATAAGATAATGTCACAAACTTAAATATTTAGGACTAAGGCATGGTTTATACAATTTATTTTCAAATAAAAAAATATGCAGAGGAAACAGGGAGGGGGAAAACGAGAGAGAGAGAGAGAGAGAGAGAGAGACAGAGAGAGAGAGAGAGGAGATATAGAAGAGATAAAAAGAAAGAAAAAAAACTTTTGGGTAAAGGGAATTCAAGAGTTCTTTGCACTATCCTTGCAATCTTTCTGTATATTTGAAATTACAGTAATACCCTGGTTTGTGAGCATAATTTGTTCTGGAAAGAAACTACTCGTATTGCAAGACATAGCTCGCTTACCACATTAAAATGTTTTAGAAATGTTTGCTCATCTTGCGGAACACTCACAAACCACATTACTTGCAATCCAAGATTTTACTGTAATTGAAAAATCCTTATTACAAACATGTTAAGTAGTGCAGGATCTTATGTGAAATTATAACAAAATAATTTTTCTGTGAAAAACCAGAGTACCAAAAGCTGACACATTAACAATATCAATCATGTACATTCCTTTTTTTTTTCTGCTTTCTATGGCTAATGCTAATCAACAGTGCCTCATCCCACCAGAGTGTTCTGGAAGAAAAGTTGCATTTTCCTTGGCTTTTTTTGGTATTCCTGATTCACTATCATGAACACAGCCTGAAACTCCTCTCTAATCTACCATCTGTAGTTTGAAGACAGGGTATGTACTTCATCATGCATGCAAACCAGAAAAGGAAGACCTGATGTTTTTAAGAGTGTGTGTGTGTGTGTGTGTGTG
>NW_017732658.1:139183-160174 GCF_001890085.2 Hipposideros armiger
GAGAGAGAGAGAGAGAGAGAGAGAGAGAGAGAGAGAGAGAGAGAGACTTGCTTTTGAAAATGGTTTAGATCAGTGTACAGCAGAAATAACCTTGGTTCAGGCTTCAGAGGATGTGGAATTTATGCCTGGCTCCCTGTCAATCTAGCTGAACAACTTAGCCTAACCATTTCAGGCAAGTCTTTGCTTCCCGAATTATAAAATGGGTGGGCTTGTCTCGGTCACAATTGAGCAAGAGAACTTTCTGTGATGAAGCAAATATTCCATAATATACCCTGTTCATATTTGTAGCAACTAGATATGTGGTCATAGGACATTTGAAATGTGTTATTGTAACTAGGAAAATAATTTTTAACTTTATTTAATTTTTATTAAATTTAGTCATACAATCTAGTAGCTAATATGCTGGCAAAGCACAGGGCTATATGATTTTAACATGGTGTTGAAAATGGTGTGAGGGACTCAATTTTATTTCCAAATTTTGTTAAAGTCTTTTGGATGCCAAGAACACTTAGGTAAGTAGGTAAAGCATATTCATAGAGAGTGAGATCTTAAAGAAATCTCATGGAATAAAAATCTTATAAAAATCCAAAGTTACAAAAAAAAAAAAAAGAGAAAACAACTTTCTGGCCACCTGTGCATATGTGATATTAGCCAAAGAAAGAGGACAGCTGCAAATTTATTACTGCCTAAGTTATATTATTTGCTTTGATAAAGGCACAATGTTTATAATTTAAACTTGAATTTGTATCCCTCATTGTTTTTTAACATGTCTTGAGACTATTACCCCTTAATGTAATATTGAAAGATAAAGAGTTTTTGAGTTTCCAAAGTTATTGAAGCCGAACAATAACAATATAGGTAGAAATTTCAAGTATTAAGAATAAATCAAGGGCTGGTTAAGTGGCACATTGGTTAAGAGCTGGCCTGGAATGCCAGAGGGCCCCGGTTAAGATCCCACATATGAGGGCCAGTGACACTGCCCTCTACAGCTAAGATGCTGAACATCAGCTCAACCTGGAGCTGGGCTGCCGTGAGTTGCTGGCACCGGTGTAGGCTGCAGCCCCTGCTGCAGTGGGTTGTCATGGACTACCATGTGTAGCCAGCAGCCGCTGTGAGCCCAGAAGCCAGAGACTGATCTGCCTCCCCCAGGAAAAGCACAATGATGGTGCCAACTTGGGCCAGTGAAGCAACGTCCTCCACAAGTAGACTGAAGAACAAAAGGACAGCAACTTGTCTGTTCCTCTTCCCCCAATTCCCCAATAAAAATCTTAAAAAGAAAAAAAGAATAAATCAAGATAAAACAACCAATCTGTGTGTCATGAAGTCCTGACACTTGGTCACTAAAGATATATCTAATAGAAGTTCTAAATGGTTTTCAAGACGAGCTTTTTGAGTTTCAGGGGGAAAAAATGATGATATGTTTAATGAAACAGTAAGTTTCTTAAATCTATACTATCATCTTAAGAACGATAAAGAAATAAAATCCACAAGCATTCACTATAATAGTGTGTCCCCATGTTATCATCTATTAATGACTACAGCCAAGAGCAATTCAAAAGAAACTGTGAACTCAGGCTGTGAGTGCACAGACTTTGACCACAGTGTTCTCAATGGAAATGACGTGTAACTGTGTGCCAAAGTATATGCTCGTCTCTGCATTTGATGCATATATATAATTTGGGTTAAAATTCAGTACCTGCTGCTTATTGACTTTCTCCACATTTTCCTGTTCAAATTTCCAAGAAAAGGATGTGTTGACTCATGCTGAGCTTTGCACTGGGCCACACCAGGTCCATCACTAGAGTGTGGATGAGCCATCCTGGGCTAAGTTTCCCAGGTGGCTCTAAACATGTGCACTTACTAGGCAATTAATAACTATTTAATGAACAAATGAATGAGCAAATAAATGGTGCTTGAGGTACAGCAGATACTATAATTGATTTGCACAATTCACAAATATATTTCATAACTTTTATCCAGAAATGGAAATAATGACTGGCTCTGTACCAGTTGTAACCTGAGTTACAAATGGAAGTGCAGTTGACCCTTGAACAACATGGGTTTGAACTGCATGTGCCCACTTATTGTAAGTGGGGGGCTAGCTGAGTGGCTCAGTTAGTTAAGAGCTCTCTGAAGAGTGTGAGCAACAGGATTGCCAGTTCGATTCCTGGCCTGAACTGAGCTGCCACTGAGCTGCCAACAGGTGGCAGGATGGCTCAGATTAAAAAAAAATAATGATAATACCAGTCTTTAATATTGTAAGTGTATTTTCTTTTCCTTATAATTTTTAAATAACATTTTCTTTTCTCTAGCTTACTTTATTGTAAGAATGCAATATATGCCGTATTGCCCCATGCATAAGACACTCCCATGTATAAGACGCATCTTAATTTTGGGGCCCAAAATTTGAAAAAAATATGTTACATAAAGTTATTGAACTCAAGTTTTATTCATCATAAAATTTATACAACTCCTCATCACTGTCAAAACTGCCAACCATTAGCTTGTTCTCATCTGTGTCTGATGACGAATCACTGTCTTCATATATTGCCTCTCATGGCCTTCTTCTGCCGTGGCATTTTCAGTAGGGTTTCTTCTTCCCATAGCCAGTCTCAGATTGTTTTCTCAGTTGGAGGAGGACCAAGCTTATTTACATTCAGCAGCGCGATTTCCATTCGCTTTTGCAAACTGGATCACTTTTAACTTGAATTCAGCACTGTATGAGAATATTTTCTGAGCTATTTCTGGGCAGAACGTGGCAAAACATAACCTACCATAATATACTGGTAACAAGTGTGAAACAATGAGTGCAAAGACAAGCGCGAAAAAACGGGAAATGAAAGTAAAAAAATCTACAACCACTGTATAAGACACACCCAGTTTTTAGATCCCAAATTTTTCGAAAAAGGGTGCGTCTTATACATGGGGAAATACGGTAATACATATAAAATACAAAATATGTGTTAATAGACTGTTTATGTTATCATTAAAGCTTTTGGTCAACAGTGGGCGATTAGTAGTTAAGTTTTTAGGGAGTCAAAACGCTTTATAGGGATTTTTAACTGCATGGGGGTGGGTGCCCCTAACCCCTGTGTTGTTCAAGGGTCAATTGTAATATGCTCTTAATAGTAAATGTCCAAGTATGAACTTTGTCTTTTCCTTAAATGTCATATAAACTTTTTGAATGAATGAATGGATCTATAGTTATGTGCTGAATTACCTAATTAAATAATATAATTTGTTAAAGAAAAAAATGGTTATGTTATATGATCATGTCTTTTTTTTTTAAAGATTTTTTTATTGGGGAATTGGGGGAGGAGAACAGACAAGTTGCTGTCCTTTTTCGTTCTTCAGTCTAGTTGTGGAGGACGTCGCTTCTGGCCCATGTTGGTATTATCATTGCATTCTTGGTGAGGCAGATTTGTTGCTGGCCTCTGGATGGCTGCTCATGACAGCTCTTGGCAGCTCACACTGGCTTGCTGGCCACTCATGCTGGCTGCCAACCACACACTGTAGCTTATGGCAGGTTACTGCAGCAAGGGCTGCAGCCTACGCCATTCCCAACGACTCACAGCAGCCCAGCTCCAGGTCGAGCTGTTGTTCACCATCTTAGCTGTAGAGGGCAGTGCCGCTGGCCCTCATGTGGGATCCGAACTGGGGCCTTGCTGCTCAGAGCTGGCGTCCTAAGCCAGCTCTTAACCAACGCACCACTCGGCCGGCCCTGATCATTTCTTAAATAGGCTGATATTTGAATTCAACTTTACAAAAAAAATTGGAGACAACATTGAATATTTTTTCTAAACTATTTCTGATAAATCTAGGTGGCTTAGGACTCATTTTGTAGTAGCTAAAGAAAAGGGAGATGGTGAAATATTGTAATGTGCTGTTCTTTTAGGTGGTCCAAGTGGGGACTAGAGTATATTAATTGTGCCTCAGTGCCTCATAGAATTCTTTCTGTAATCATCTGATCAGTTTGCACCTATTTGTTTCCTGAATTCACCTTTTTATTCTCACAACCTCTCTGTCCTCTACCACCGTTCCTTCAAAGACAATGAGAATTCAAGTGCTTGCTTTAGAAAACACACCCATACTTTCATATCTAATCCTTGGCGACAGTCATTTCTGAGTGATACATTTTGTAATCAGTTTCATCTTGACTGCAACATTGGCTATGTACCCTGAGCTGTGACCATGTACCCTTGACTCAAATCCCAAAGACATCTGTGATAAGCCTATCAGGGAGGCTGACTCCAACCCCATAGATGTCAGATGACAGAAAGTGAGAAAAACTTGCAAAACTAGAGAGGAGGCATCTACAAACACACACATTATAAATAACTATAATCTGTGAAGCAACTTCCTGATAGGAAATCAGTTTGTAATTAATTTGTAATCAAAATTGAGGATCTACTAAGAGTTCAGTGTAGTTGTCTTTACTGGAGGAAGCTGCAGCTAGTAAAACATGACTTGTTATTGGTAACTACAATATGGCCTCAGGGATAGAAAAGACAGTCTGGACAATACAATCAATAATGTAAATATTTTTTAGGGAGCCAGATGGACTCATGTCTTGTTAGGGAGACCATTTCATAGTCCGTGTAGAGGCCTGACCACCGCACTGTATTTCTGAAGCTGATGTTGAATAATATTGTATGTCAACTATAATTACATATACATATAGTCATGGGACGTGGAGTAGAGTGTGGGAATGGAGTCAATGGAATTGTAATAGATAAGTATGATATCGGGGGTGGGAGGGCAGTAGATGGGGGAGGAGGGTTGTTTCTGTGGGAAGGATGAAAAGGATCACTATTGCATTGTTCTGTACACCTGAAACTAACAATTAAAAAAAAGAAAAGAAATAGCAGATGTCCATCATGAAAAAAAAAAGACTTGTTAATATACCAGCACCTCAATGACTATCATAATAAATGTATAAGGCAGTATGTAAGTGGGTGATGTGTGTCCCATATAAGTCAGAAATTAGAAAGATACTTGGAAAATAGAATAATTTGTCTAGAAAAAAAGTACAATTTTTGAACCTAAGAAGACTACTGGGCTTTTGGATGCAAAAAAGCAATGTCATTGTGAAAGTAGGCCAATTATATTCATACTTTCTTAAACTAATTTTGGAAAATGCATTTTTATCCTTAAATTGAAACATTGATTATTGCAAATAATTGGGTAAGAGTAGCTTAAAATACATCTTCATTAATCTATGAATGTCTTATGAATAGAGCATGATATTTTAAAAACATTATGCCCATAAAAGCATATGTATCTATGAGATGAGAAATCAGTGTTGAAAAGAATTTACCTTACAAACAATCATCAGTGGAAAAATCTCCTTCTTTCAAAAAAATATTGTGAAGCTAATTGCAAAAATGTATTTTGTGTTCTTAAGGAGGAAAAAAAACCACCTTTAATACAGTACCTTATACATAGTAATTAGACTATATATTTAGTAAATAAATTAGTAAGTTTTTCATTTTTTTAATAAATTAGTTAAACAAATACTTTTTAAGCACCTATTCTTTGACCAGAGATGCATTAGGTCCTGCAAGGAAGTCTAAATGAAATATGTGAAACTCTTTGCCCTCTGAGAAATTTTAAATGTTTGGTGAGGCTATCATGCACAGAGAAAAGCAATTTTACCAAAAAAAGCAGAGAGAGAGAGAGAGAGAGAGAGAGAGAGAGAGAGAGACTGAAGTGCTAAATTGAACATTATTGATATCANCATTATTGATATCAAAATGCATAGTATGTGAAGCATTTACTGTAAGTCATCACAAAATGGAGAGATCAACATGAAACATAAATATCAGCTTTGTCCTCTGTTTCTAATTTTGTGATTGTCATACTTTGGTTTCTATAAATTACAAAAGTAGAAATGTAATATCTTGGGATTCCTAAGTGGAATATGAAAAGGTTACTAAAATTTTTTTAAAAGGTTCCCAGTCTATCAAGTTGACATCATTCCCTAAGAAAAATAAAAACTTTAATATATTCAAACTGTTCACTTGTAGAGCTGAGTTGATATTTTTCTCCTGTTAAGGCCAACCTGATATTTAAAGTAGAAGAAAGCTTTGTGGTAATAAAGCTGTAATGTATGTTTTGGAAATCAACTAATATAGAGCAGATGGAAGCTATATATGTATATATTTTTCTGATGCTACATGTATTGAGACCATTTTACTTTGTACTCAAACATGTATCTTAATGGCCTGCCTGTGGGTTATGCTTTCATTCTCCAAATTAGCATTATTGCATGAACCCACACAACTTACAATCTCACCAACATTATTGCAAGTAACATCTTCCTGCCATGAGTGCTTTTGTTACAAATCATACTGAATGTACATATTTTTGTATAATACAAATATGAGGTACAAAGAAAAGTACCTTGAAAAATAGATTGCGAGTTTATAATCTTAAATACCTTAAACTTTGGTATCCCAGTTATCTTTCATCACAATATGTAATACATCATGAAGTAAAAAAGAAAATATGCATTTGATTTGGATTTCACTATTATCATTTAGTGCAAGGGAAAACATTCATGACTGAAGATGAATAAACATTAGTGCTTATTCTAGAAACATTTCCTGAGCACCTTTACAACTAAATCAAGAGTCCACCTATGATTCCCTGGATGAGTGTTCTTAGACAGATGGCATTGACTACCACAGGTGAGCTGGTTAGTGAAGTTGTTTACAAAATTGGCACTACAACGTCAAGGCTACTGTTCCAATGTATTTACTGATAGCTAACATTGGTCTCTCCAATTCTTTAACCTGAGCTATCATCCTCACAAACAGGCTCCAGGTGAAAAGAAATCAGAGAAAAACATTACGAATGGCTCAAAAAAACCCAATGGTCTCTACAGAAAATTTTGTCAGAGTGCAGATCATTATGAAATTCACAGTGATTAAAAATACTTTTAAGGGCCGGCCAAGTGGCGCGATGGTTAAGAACTGGCTTGGACACCAGAGGGCCCCGGTTCGGATCCCACATATGAGGGCCAGTGACACTGCCCTTCACAGCTAAGATGCTGAACAACAGCTCAACCTGGAGCTGGGCTGCCATGAGTCGCTGGCGACGGCGTAGACTGCACTCCCTGTGGCAGTGGGTTGCCATGGGCTACCATATGTAGCCAGCAGCCAGCGTGAGGCTGCCGCAGTGAGTGGCCATCCAGAAGCCAACGACTGATCTGCCTCGCCCGGGAAGAGCACAATGATGGTGCCAACTTGGGCCAGTGAAGCAATGGCCTCCACAACTAGACTGAAGAACAAAAGGACAGCAACTTGTCTGTTTCCCTTCCCCTGATTCCCCAGTGCTGTTCCCCTCCCCCAATTCCCCAATAAAAATCTTTAAAAAAAAAAAAAAAAAACTTTTAAAAGGTTGAAGCTGGTAGTTGAGAAGAAAATGAGGAGATTTTTTTACGAGATGTGTGTAGCCGGAGTAGCAATCTTTGCAATACAGCCTTGGATAAAAGAATTGAAGTTAAGCATGAAACACTAAGCCTTAAAAAATAAATCTGTGCTATTAAGGGTCATTGGTGGGGTTAGGCAGGTACAGGGAGTGGATGTTGCTGAGATTGTGTTAGGAGGGACGCTTTTGCAGAGTCAGAACATTTTCATTTCAGGTCATGGTCTACACTCACCATAGGTGAAACTCAGATCTCTGACCCTGGATGAGAAAAAAGATGGCACTGCTGAAAAGCTGAAATCAAGGGTGCTCACAGGCAGAAAGAAAAGATAAAGATGGCTCGTATTTCTACCCTAAATGTCTGAATTACTTTATGTCTGATGATCAAGCAACAAAAATGTCTTATATAAATTCCATTCTGTCTTTCTCTTTCACAGTTAGAATTAAAAATAAAGTCATGAGAAAAAAAAATTCTGATCAGCTGTCCCGTGCTCAGGGGCATAAGCATATGATGTATAAAATATGGCTTAAGAGAGAAGTGAGAGTTTCTCTATCTTGGGGGGTGAAAAAATTAAAGGTTTATAAATAATTAGAATAGGTCAAAACATAAAATTGCTCAGAGGAAGGATGTTTATGGCAATGAAATTACTGAAAGTGGTTCATTTGTGATACAGCACTGGGATTATAAATAAACTATAGTCGTTTCTCCACTAAACAACTCAATCAATGTTGGCCAGTTAGTTCAGTCATATAATAATTTGATTCATCTTTCTACTGAGAAACATCTACCATAATGAATTATGTAAAGTAAGTATGAAATCATTGTGTGCTTGGTGAAGAAGAATCAATTCTTTGAAAAAAAATCTATTAACTGGTGGTTTTATATTTATTTATTTATTTTTCTAGTTACCTTTCATTTTTTAATTGGGGGTGACACTGATTAATAAAATTATATAGGTTTCCACAATGAGATACCACCTCACTCCTGTCAAAATGGCTATCATCAGTAAATCAACAAACAACAAGTGCTGGCAAGGTTGTGGAGAAAAGGGAACCCTGGTGCATTGTTGGTGGGATTGCATATTGGTTCAGCCATTATGGAAATCAGTATAAAGGTATCTCAAAAAACTGGAAATGGAACTACCGTATGACCCAGCAATTCCATTCTTAAGTATTTATCCAGAGAAACCCAAGACCCTAATTCAAAAAATACATGCACACCTATGTTCATTGAAATGCTATTTACACTAGCCAAGACTTGGAAACAACAAAAATGCCCATCAGTAGATGACTGGATTAAGAAACTGTGGCATATTTATACAATGGAGTATTACTCTGCTATAAAGAAGAATGAAACCTTACCATTTGCAATGATATGGATGGACCTAGAGAACATTATGCTAAGTGAAATAAATCAGTTGGAGGAAGACAAAGACCATATGATCTCACTTATATGTAGAATCTAAAAAACTAATGAACGAGCAAAGTAAACAGAAATGATCTCAGAGATATAGAGGAAAAACTGATGGTTGCTAGTTGGAAGGGGATGGGGATGAGGGAGAAGGGGAAGGGATTAGACAGCATAAATAGGTAACTACAATATTGCCACAAGGATATGAATGACAGTTCAGGGAATATAATTAATAATGTTGTAAATATTTTGGAGGGTTTCAGATGGTCACATGTCTTGTTAGGGAGACCACTTCATGAGTGGGGTAGAGCTTTGATCACTGTACTGTATACCTGAAGCTGATGTTGAATAATAATGCATATCAACTATAAATGAATATACATAGAGTCACGGGATGTGGAGTATAGTGTGGGAGTGGAGTCAATGGAATTGTAATAGATATGTATGATGGGGGGAAGGGGGAGGAAGTGGATTGGGGGGGGGGGTTGTCACTTTGAGGGGTAAAAAGTATAACTATTGCACTGTGTTGTACACTTGAAACTAATTAAAAACAACAACAACAACAAAAAGTTCTGTGAGGATGTGAAGAAATTGGAAGCCTTATATACTTCTGGTGGAAATATTAAATGGTGTATCTACTTTGGAAAAAAAAACTATATATATATAGGTTTCAAGTGTATAATTCTATAATACATCATCTGTATATTGCATTGTATGTTCATCACACAAAGTCAGATATCCTTCGGTCACCATATATTTGACTTCCTTTACCTTTTCCTACCTCCCTCTGTTTTCCTCTGGTAACCACAAAACAGTTGTCCGTGTCTATGAGTTTTTGTCTGTTTGTCTTGTTCATGTGTTGGCTTTCAGTTTTGTATTCCACATGTGAGTAAAATCATATGGTTCTAGATTTTTTCTGTCTGGTTTATTTCCCTTTGCATGATAATCTCAAGATTCATCCATGTTGTTGCAAATGGCAGTATTTCATCTTTTCTTATGGCCAAGTATTATTCCATTGTGTATATGTACCACATCTGCTTTATCCAATCATTTGTTGAAGGACACTTCAATTGTTTCCATTTCTTGGCCACTGTGAATAATGTTGGAATGAACATAGGGGTACATATATCTTTACAGATAAATATTTTCGATTTTTTGGACAGATACCCACTAGGGGAATTTTTGGATCACATGGCAATTCTATTCTTAATATTTTGAGGAACCTCCATACTGTTTTCCATAGTGGTTTTACCAAATTACATTCCCACCAACAGTGTATGAGGGCTCCTTATTATTACTTGTCTTGTTGATAATAGCTCATCTAACAGGTGTTAGGTGGTATCTTGTATGGTTTTGATTTGTATTTCCCTAATAGCTAGTGAAGTTGAGCACCCTTTTTGTATATCTGTTGGTTGTTTGTATGTCTTGTTGGGAGAAGTGTCTCTTCAGATTCTCTGCCCATTTTTTTGACTGGAATGTTTTTTTTTTTTATTGTTGAGTTGTATGAGTTCTTTATATATTTGAATTGCAGCCCCTTATCAGAGGTGTTGTTTGCAAATATCTTCTCCCATTTGGTTGCTTGCTGCTTGGTGTTGTTGATGGTTTCTTTTGCTGTGCAGAGCTTTTAAGTTCAATATAGTCCCATTCATTTATTTTTGCATTATTCTACTTCCCTTGCCTTTGAAGTCAAATTCATAAACTCCTCTCTAAGATCAAGGTCTATAAGTTTAATATCTATGTTTTCTTCTATGCAATTTATTGTTTCAGGTCTTATATTTATCTCTTTAATCCATCTTGAGTTAATTTTGGAGTATGGTGACAGATAGCAGTTTCTATTATTCAACATAGTTTTGGAAGTCCTAGCCAGAGCAATAAAGCAAGAGAGAAATAAAAGGCATCCAAATTGGGAATGAGGAAGTCAAATTGTCACTTTTTGCAGATGACATGATTCTTTATATATTGAAAACCCTAAAAATTCCACCAAAAAACAAATGGTGATTTTCAACTATAAAAATAGATTTCAAATATAAAATTATTTAAAAAATTATTTTCTGTCTTGTTTTTCAAATGTAAGTAATTTTTCATTCTTTAATTGAATGGCTATCCCTCAAGAGTTTACATTCTCATAGGAATTCCAAAAGCAGATTTCTTCAGAGGATCACAGTGTCAGATGCCATCTGTATATATTTTATTGAGTATTTTCATACTGTCTTTCCTGATGACGTGTGTGTGTGTGTGTGTGTGTGTGTGTGTGTGTGTGTGCATGCGCAGGGAAGGGGGAACATGAGGGGTGGTTATGAAGAGGTCTTCTGAATTGAAAAAGAAGGCAACGATAGAATCTTGGCTTAAACCATTTGTCAGGGATTGTAAAATGACAAGTGAATTTGGCTAATAGAAGGAATTAGGCTTTCTCAACGTCTAAAACAAAACAAAGAAAAGAACAATCAAAAGTATAGAATTTGTTGCTGACACTTGGAATCCGGAGATTTCATCTCCACAGCTGGCCAGTTCTCAGCTATCGCTGTTAGGTTTAAAAAGGCATGCATTCCCCTGCCCTTTTGTTTCTTTCATCCCCCTGGTCTCCAGACATTTGAGTTTGCAACTCTTGATATTTGTTTTGGGAGAGATTCTAACAAACGTTATTAAAGGGATGATTTATGTGCACTTAGGAATGAAATCAGTGATCACTATTAAGTGTAAGTCATGCCAGACTAAACTAATTTTGTCTGATGATGGAGAAGCTAGTCTCAGGGATCAGAAATAATCATTCAACAAACAACATTAACTTATTTTATTCTATTTTCCATCAGTATGTTGTGGTGGCATGCATAGATAATCACATTTTTCATAAGGAAATATTCTCTTACTTTTAGTTCAAGAAATGGATTTGTGGAATTTTATTATATTTTTATTACATTTGTTATGTTTTTCTTTTCCAGTCACATAAAAAGTGGTTGCCTTGCTCAGCTATGAATGATACTCATTGTGACAAATTGCTTATTGAATGGCTTTTCTCTATTTCCTACATTTTCAGATACTGAATTTTAGCAGTTTCTCATTCTTTCCTGTTGTTATTTTATGAAGGGAAAGTAGACTTATACAATCAATATTTATTTTTATATTCAAAGATACTGCATATTTGTTTTAATAGCTGTATTTTATGACAGATTTGTTATTAATGGCATATTACCAAAGATTCAACTAAGATCTGAACATTAAGCATTTTTTGCTTCATTAATTAAATGAATAAGTGTAATATAGATGTATCAGTGCTTAATATAATTAAATTTGTAATACATTATTTAATAAGCAAAGCTTATGACAATCTGCAGGCTTAGCTATTATGGACAGCTTCTAGATTAGATTTCTCTACAATATGGTATCTGTTTTTTAAAATATCATACTTCAAATGACATCAGTAAAATAATTATTAAACTGTGATGTTCTTGAAATTATACTAGATATTTTCAAAGGATGCTAATTTTTTATTATATTTTAATGTCAAATTTTGGTGGTTCATGAAAGAGACACAAATTATCAATAATTCATATTTAGAATTTTAGCAGCTTTCCCAGCAAATTGAATTACAAGGAAATGCAAAGATGTTTTGCTACTCTACCTTTATATTTTAATTGTCATTTTTACGATAAGCATACATGGTTTTATAATTTACATTAAAATACATGTATTTCCATTTTTTTTGTGGGGGGGGGGAGGGGAAGACAGAAATAGAGTACTTCAATGCATGAAAAGAAACAGACCTGAATGAGTTTTTAAATTTAAACTTATTAAATATAAAACACTTATGAATGTGGAGAGAAAAGGAGAAAGAAATTAAAGATGAATCCAGCAATTTCAACCTGGGCAATCAGCAAAGGGTCTATACAATAGACATTATTGGATATACATGAGCAATGACGAATGTAGGGAGTCAGTGAAGGACCTCGTGTCCAGGTTCCCAGTTACTGAGATACACAAGGTGAATTCATCTGCAGTCACAAGACTCTCAGAGAGCCACAGACAGGTTGTAAATTCCTGGGTGGAGGGCAGTGCCAATGCATGTTTTATTCACCAATTATTTACCCTGAGCCCTCTGTATATCTGTATCAAACTATCGTAGTCTATCTATCATCTGTCTATCATCTATCTCTACTTATCATCTATGAAATAAGCAGAAATAGGTTGGTATCCTGACTACAACTCAAGTAATTCAGGTTTTATAGTAGGAGATTTGAGAAAATTGTTCCAGGGACATATTTGTTCTAAGATTAACACTGTACAATACAGTAGTCACTGTCCACATGTAGCTATTGAACGTTTGAAATCAGACTACTCAGAATTGAAACATGCTGTTAGTAACTGTAAACACACATGAAAACCTAAATACTTCATAGAAAATGTACAGCCTGTCGTTTATGATGTTTATATTGTATTGACTAAAACACATTTTAAAATTAGTTTCGTCTGTTTTTACTTTTTTAACGTGACTGCTAGAAAATTGAAATTTCAAATGTAGCTTGTGTTTGTGGCTGGCATTATATATTTCTAACAGAAAGGACAGGCTAAGAAGAGAAACATCTTGAAGCTTCTCTTCTGATATGAAAAACTTTTATAATATGAGTAGTTAGAAAATATCATACTTTTTTTAGATTAATATATTTATAATCCCTACTGAGTATAATTTTTCTGCAAAATGTGTTTTATTTCTCATTTACAGATATAAAATCAAACTTCTTAGTGTTAATTACTTGACTTTTTAAATTTTAGAACTATATTTTGACGATGTCATGAAAATCTAAAGTACAGTGACAACAAAAATATTTAAGATTGTTTTCATTAAAATTATTTAATTTAAGAAAAAGCTAAAAGTAATCTTTTTATTAAATGTATTCAAGTGACAAAAGTTAGTAAAATTACATAGGTTTCAAGTGTACATTTCTATAACATATCATCTATATGTCACATTGTGTGTAATCTTAAAATAATAATAATATGGAGTTTTCCAGTCAAGGGGAAAATAGGTTTTAAGGGAAGCAATTTAATTTAAATCAACCCATTGCTAATTAAAATCAATTGAATATTGAAAATATGTAAGATTTTTTTACCAGCTATCACCTTGACGTGTTCAATGAATGGACTTAAATTAATTCTCCCAGAAGAACACCTGTGTACCTTCAGGTGATAAAATAACAAACATAAATATTGTTTCATTATAGTGAACATTAATACTAAACTGGGGGCTATGCAACGTAATCATTATTCATAGCTTAATTTGCTATGACTCACAATTTCATTCTACCACATTTGTATTTCTATACTCAAGTAACAAGCCATGCTTCTTAAATGGTATCTATTGTGTCATTCAGGTGTCTAATTAGATATATTGAAATAGCACCCCTCCCTATTCTTTGCACTAGTCACCCCACTGACCCTTTGCATATTCTCTGCACAGAATACTCTTCCTTTCCCCTTGTATTCTAATTAACTAAAACAAATACTTCAGAACTCAACAGAAGTGTCCTCTGTTCTACTCTTTTCTCAGATCCCCTATTCAAAATTTATTTTGTGGGAATTATTATAATTGTAGTGTTCTCTGTTTCTGTGTTTTTGTTTGTTTGTTTATTTGTTTTTAATTAATGTTTGTCTTTTCCACTATAGTGGTTCTAAGTCAGGGATGGCATTTTTGCTGTACTCATTGTATCCATAATATCCTGCATCATACCTGGCACACAGTAGAGACTCCACAAATATTTGGTGAATGAGTAGAGTAACTATATTCACAAGCTCTAAAATAAAGTGCTCGAACACCTTTTTATGTTTCTCGCCCAATGGCCTCTTTTTGGTAATACATTTTGTTTAAGCAATTGAGAATTTAACACTATAAATTATTTGGCCTGTGTTATTTTTTTCCCTTCAGATATTATTTTATTTCTGCATGCAGGCATGCTTATTTTGAAGGGTAATGAAAGTAATATTCTCCTCCTGATGGGTAACTGCTATAAAAATAAATAAACTAGATGTCCAAAAATATTACAGACATGCTAGGTGCTGTGGAGGGGACAAAGATAATCTAGAAAATAAATATTTTTCTTATGGAGAACATAGAAATAGGGAAATTAAGACATCTGATATAAATGCTGGTTAGAGAGTGATATTGGCATAAGAGAGGTGCAGAGTTTTTCAAGTCAAGATGATGGAGGGACTGTCTTCACCTAAGATAACAATCAAGAAAAACTTCATGAAATAGGAAACATTGAATGCAAGCTTTGAAATATCAGCAAGGTTTAGATCTGCAGAAGTATATAAGAAAAAATAAATTTTCTGTAAAGGACAATAATGTAAGCAATGGCATGGATGCTGGGCATTGAGGGATATATGTGAATGGTGAACAGTTTACCATTTCTCTACTGTAAGGTGATAAGGAATGCAGTATAGTAAAGTTGCCCAAACGTAGACTTAGGAGGCAGGTGGTAATCATTTTAATTCCTAGCCCTGTGATCTACTGGCCAAGGGGCTATATACAAACAGTATCTCCTCACTAACACTTACTGTTGCCAACTGAGAAAAATAAGGGTAATGATATAAGAACTTTTGGGGTTCATTGAGAGGAGTAGATAAAATACTGTATATTAAAAATTTGGGATAGTAAATTTTAAATAAATAATTTCAAATGAGAGTTAGTTCTGAAAAGTACTTTGGGACAAAGTTATATACTATTTGTAGTTTTATTCTGTAGCCATTGGTTCTATGTTGCCTCCATGAGTCATTTTAAGGTTAGTGGTTAAGTGAACCTACACTGATTTTTAAAGCAGGCTATATGTTTGAACTTTGATTTGTTTGCTCCTAGGTGAATAATTTAAGGCAATTTACTTTATTCTCTGTGCCTCATTTCCTCATCCATAAAATGGGACTTACAATTATTATGAAGATCAGATAAGTTAATAAATGCAGACTATAGAACAGTACCAAGAAATATTATGTATGTGTATAAGAAATAGTATATAAATGTTAGCTATTATATAAATAACTATGGGCTCATCATCAAAAGCTTTTCAGAAGACTGTGTCTGAATTAGATATGTTCTTGATAAGAAAACAACATGGTGGCCCTGCATAAGATAAATGGAAAAGACAGACACATTAGAAACCTTTTGCAATTTTCCTAATTGGAGGAAGTGAGGGTATGAACATGAATAGACATAGTGAATGTTGAGGGAAGACTTGAGAAATAAACCTTGGAATAGAGAGCAATTGGAAACTTATTGGATATGGGGAAGGTTAATTTAGTAGTAGATGTCAATATTGAGATTTTCAGTCTGAGGCCTGAAAAGGATACCCTAAGAAATTGATAAAAATAAGGAGATCTGAAATGGATATATTTTGGATGTGTTGTGCTTCTATTGTTTTTGGCATTTCTGTAGAGATGAATAGGAGGTGAAAATGAAGGACTGGAGGCTAGAGCACTGAAATTTAAAATAATAGGTGATAAAGTTTGAAAATAATTAGGAAGAGAGTTTAGAAACATAACATAATAAGGTTGAGGGGAGTCATACATGAAAAATATACTCTTGATTGACTGGCACTGCTCTAGTATTTTGAAAAAAAAAACCAACAACAACAACAATGACACATTCAGTTCAGCCAAATATTTACTCAGGACAGGCTATGAAAGTCTAATGGCAGTATTTGGTGCTATTCCTGTTGCCTACAACTGAATGGCAGACTGTGCTCAAAATAAGGCCTTGGATTTAATCATAAGGGTGGCAGAACTTGCAGCGGGGCTTGAACTCTCATCCTTGATAGATCCCCTGTGTTACAAGTCAGGGTCTCTAGTAAGAACTTTCCATGCTTGAAGATACAGACCCTCCTCCCCACTCACTAGATAAGATCAGCCTTCCTTGGCTTGGAGATAATAAAATACATCATCTGAGATGAATACCTCTCAGGATACTGCTTTTCCTTCTCAAGATCACTCCCGCCTACCTTCATGGCCTCATTCTCAGTGTAGCCCAAGTGGGAAAATGCTGCCTCTCATGTGGGAAAAAATATCATATTCCATGAAGAAGTTGTAGTTTCTGGCTGAAACATACATTCAGGAACTAGGGGGATACTTGTGTAAGTGGTGATATATCAAGGTCAGTAAAATATAAGGCTGGATAGGACGTATTTTATTAATGGTATTCTTTCATAAAGCAAAATGTAACATCTAATAAGTGTACCTGAAACTGGTCCTAATATAAGGCTAGAATGGATTCTTAAAGCTTGGACACAATGATGGCCTATAGAGTGTTGGAGATACCAAAACTATGTTGTTCAGATATTGAGGAAGGGGTAAAAAGACTAGCAGGTGGTTATGTTAGAATGGATTTATTATGTGAGACCAAAAACCTATCACTGACTATTTTCCCAGGTGGGCCCAAATTCTCTTCATTGAGTCAATAAAGAATGAATTAGTCAATAAAGAATGCACCAACATTATTGAAATAAAAGTAGTGGTTGTTCTCTACTGGCCAGAGTTAACTTTGGAGATGCTGCTATAGTCCTGGATTCCCCAATGATCAGTGAGGCTTAGAGGATTCTAATATAGCAGAATAGGTGGAAACATGCAACCATCAGAGGCAAGATGAGTCTGCTTGCCATAAAGAGCCCTAAGCTTAAGTGACAACCAGGCTACCTTGGCTTATAAGTGTCTATACAAAGGCCAATAGACAATGGTGTTCCTAGTTTGGGAGAGATGGACAGCCAATTAAGATATTGCTTGTTTTGTATAGCTAGGAAAAAAAAAATCCACTGAGTTGGAAGTTTATGTTAGTCTATCAATACAAAATCATAATCATTTGCCTAATTTCCTGATCTATGCCAGTTGTCAGACTTAGGTAGGGCTCACCAATTGAAGGTGAGTCTAGGTCCCCTGGAGGAGGACCTCAGTTGTACCATGTTAGTATATGCAAAAATATATACTTAATCATTTCTCAAGGGGACCTGTGGCTATTTGCCAAAGCAACTGTACACTGAAGAAAGGAGAATATCTACATTTTTCAAGTACTCTTGAACACAGGGTCTCAGCTAACAATGGAACAAGAAGATTAAAAATTCCATCATAACTCCTAGGCCTTACAAAATTCAGAATATATATAGGTTTAAGACAAATACATTTCATAGTGATTTCAGTGATCATATAGCCGCACTTCATGATAATTTCCCCAGACTTTCAAATGCATTATTGAGATTGATATATTTAGTACTCACATTGATTTCTTAATTTGTGGAGTGAGAGCTATTATGTTAGGAAGAGCAACATGGAAAATTCTGAAACTACCAACATTGCTGGTTAAGATAGTGAATCAGATTCAGTGCCTCAGTTCTGGGAGAAAAAATGTAGAGATCAGTGTTATCCTCAAATACTAAAGGATTCAGGCTATGATTCCCATCATATTCTCATTTAATATATCTGTATATTCTTAGAAAAGGCAGATAGATCATGGTAAATTCCAAACGACCATAAACTTAACCAGATATTGCATTCAGTATCAGATATGGTATCTTTGACACAAATGGGGACTATTTGTTAACCATTTTTCAATAAAAAAGTGGACAAAAGAGATGAGTTGTCAGATAAAGATAGATCTTTTAGCAACTGTTTTGTAGGCAAAGAGAAAGGCTGTATCAGATAATTATAATTATAAAATAATTATAAAAAATGAGAATATATAATTAATGTAACACTATTCTAAAATTAGAATTATGGTAGCAATAAAACAGATAGAATTGGAGAGTAAGAGGTGTGTTCTTTGTCATACTCCTAGGATGAAGGCTGATATGTAGATAGACCTTATGAGGTATAAAAAATAGCCATGAAGGAAGTGAATAGTTTTCAGCTTCCTGGTAAAGTATGAGTCTTCTCACACTTAGGCAGATAGCTCAATGTTATTTATCATTAGGCTTACACTTTTGTTTTCATAATGTTGTGCTAAGTAAAAACACTTTATTTATAATACCTTCTCAGCCATGTAGGCCCTTCAATGTACAACCCCTGTTCTATATCATAATTATTAATAGAAATAGTTTAACTAATTTTGTAATTGTCTCCTAGTGTACTTGCCTGGCCAAAAGCAGAAATGAATAAAGAAAATGGTGAGGCCTGAACTTCACATTGGCAAAATAATTATAAAACAGAACCATGTGATAAGGAAACCAGTTCCAAGAAGTATCACAGAGCATTATTTAGATTGTTAAAGGTGGAAAAATGTCCAAGTAAAGATGCTAAATAAGGTAAGGATGGAATATAATACTTCAAAGGCATTACAATACTGAGGCAACAGAAGGTTGAAGGGATTTGAAGAGAGGATTTAGTATAAATAATAGAAGTGTGGTCAATAATTTTTTCAAAATTAAAGATTTGGGCAGTGGATCATGACTAAGAGATGGCAGGATTCAAGGTATAAAGCCAAGACTGAGAGTAGCTGACATGAAGAAAAAAGATTTGAGAAAATCAAGGAACTACAAGACAGTAGTGTTAGAAAATTCCCTGATGAAGTTATATAACTGTGACCAGAGAATGAGATGTCTTATTTCAGAATAAAGGTAAGGAGGACCTCTTAGAAATATGTTAGCAGATTGTTCCTAAATGATGAAAGGTCCATTGAAAAATGGTAGAAGGAAAAAAAGGGGGAGGATTTCAAAAGATTTTGTTTCTTCTTCTACCAAGCTAAATACAAATCCTGTTTTATAAGATCAGTAACAAATAACACATTACATTACTTTGACACCATCTCTATATTTTTGCTCAACTTTATTTGTAGTTTGCTGTATTAACTGAGAAAGTTATATCTTATTATTCATACAACTTATGTTGTAATGCAGCATTTTATATATGTGTGGTTTATAATTATCATCATCATTTTTATTATTGATATTATTAGAATATGCAATGTATTATAAAACAAAATGTGAATCTAATTTTTGTAGGATTTCTAACCACTCCTATTGGACCCAAGAGTTAGGTAACACATGTTATAAAGTGTCATAAACACTTTCTTTAATCCAGCCTAAAGAAATGTGTGTTATATATGAGGTATACATCTTTTATAAAAATAGAAGTTAAAGCTCAGTAAGTTAAGCAACTTGCTGAAAATCATGCAGACTTAGAGTTGTAAACTTGGGACTTAAATTCAAGACTATGACACCAACCTTTTCAGTAGAGCTTCCTTTACGCTGCCGTTTGAGTAGTACTTAATTAAGTTATTATTTACATCCTCTGGATAGCTACAAAATCATTGATTTACTCTCTCCTGTCTTTCATTTTCCTTAAATATAGAGCCAATGGCCTATTTATTCTCTGAATATTTGTATATTCTGTGCCCAGCCCATACTTGTTGTATTGACATAAAGCTGTGCTGAGTGTTTACCAATCAGACTTTTGTCAGGCATGCTACAAATCAAAATCATTTTCTATAATAAATATCTACCTCCAAGAAATGCTGTGCATATTATTCTCCTTTTAGAGACACTTGCACATGTCTTTCAAGATGGAATCTTGATAAAGTGTTGCTCAGTTGAATTAAGGCAAAGAATGACAAGAGATGCCTTGTTCTGAGTCATCTCAGAAGGAAAAAGTGGCTCTAAATTCTAACAAGGAGCCCCTGGTTAAAAAGAAGTAAGAAAATGAGTGATGAAAAGAAACCAGTCTTTGCCTACTTTACATTTTTGAGTCTATCTTTTAATTAATTTAATGTTAGTGTTAAAACAAGACTCATTGCCTGCTGCTGTATATTTATGTTTTTTTGGTTTTTTTTAGCTGAGCCACCCTGCCACCTGTTGGCAGCTCAGTGGCATCTCAGCTTAGGCCAGGCATTGAACCACTGTTGCTCAGAGCTCAAACTCTTGAGCGAGCTCTTAACCAACTGAGCCACTCAGCCAGCCTCTATATGTATTTTTGTATGAACTTTA
Organism: Hipposideros armiger; assembly: GCF_001890085.2. NCBI lineage: Eukaryota > Metazoa > Chordata > Mammalia > Chiroptera > Hipposideridae > Hipposideros > Hipposideros armiger. The sequence goes on from NW_017732658.1 coordinate 159,971, forward strand.
TCTATCTATATCTCTCTACACACACATACATGAAAAGACACATAGAGAGAAGAGCAAGCTGGAGAACTGGATAGACAAGCAAGTCTCTGAAAGTAAAAAAAAAAAAAAAAGCAATGGAGGATAGAAAACCCTCCCCGAATAACATAAGACAGTCACTGGAAAAGTAGAGAAATATATGGTAACCCCCAGGAAAATTCCTACCCT
>NW_017732658.1:163349-169092 GCF_001890085.2 Hipposideros armiger
CTCCACAACTAGATTGAAGAACAAAAAACGACAGCAACTTGTCTGTTCCCCTTTCCCCAATTCCCCAGCACTGTTCCCATCCCCCCAATTCCCCAATTTAAAAAAAAATGTACACAGATTTAAGACTAAATTTCTTTAGTATCATTTGCCCAACTGTACCATGTGTTTGTACTCAGTAAATCAAGCATGATAGTTTTATGAGCAAAAAATGTATTGTATATAATATTTATGTATTGCATATGATATATAGTTAAGTCCCCAACTTGCGAACAAGTTATGTCCGGGAGAACGTTCGTAAGTTGGATTCGTTCCTAAGTCCGACAAAGTACGTCTTACACACCTTTGACACAAATATACAATGCAAAGCATAAAAAACCTAAACACACACACAAAAATACTACAAATAAACTATTTTTACTTTTATAGTTACCTTAAAATGGTGGTACAGTACAATACAACAAGTGGCATATAGGGGATTGCATGGAGGGAACTGACAAGAGCAGACACTTGAGCTACTTCTGTGATTTGTTCGCATCTACGAATGTTCGTAATGTGAGATCCGTTTGTATCTGTGAAACTTCACAACTCGAACGTTCGTAAGTCAGGGACTTACTGTATGTAAAATTAATTTAACAATTAATTCTAGCATACTAAAGACAATAAATGCATATATTTGAAACTCATAAATCTGAAACAATTTTGATAAATTACATCTTCAGGACAAAATAAAGGAAATGTAAAGTACATAATAGTGTACAAATTTCAGGATAGTGCATCCCACCTATGTGATTTAAGATATACATGAGGTCTGACAAGTTCGTGAACTTGTTGCAACAATGTTATTAACCTTTTTTGATATCAGAGGGATTATTCATTATGAATTAGTACCAACTAGACAAACAGTTAACCAAGTTTACTATTCGGAAGTGCTGAAAAAGCTGTGTAAAAAAGTTAGGCGACCTGAACTTTTCACCAACAATTCGTGGCTCTTGCAACATGACAATGCACCAGCTCACAGGGCACTGTCTGTAAGGGAGTTTTTAGCCAGTAAACAAATAATTTTATTGGAACACCCTCCCTACTCACCTGATCTGGCCCCCAATGACTTCTTTATTTACCTGAAGATAAAGGGAATATTGAAAGGAAGACATTTTGATGACATTCAGGACATCAAGCGTAATATGATGACAGCTCTGATGTCCAGTCCAGAAAAAAAGAGTTCCAAAATTGCTTTGAAGTGTGAACTAGGCACTGGCATTGGTGCATAGCTTCCCAGGGGGAGCACTTGAAGGTGACTATATTGATATTCAGCAATGAGGTATGTGGCACTTTTTCTAGGATGAGTTTGTGAACTTAATTGTCAGACTGGACTGTGCATAGTTCCTGTACTGTAGCAATGGAAGTAAGTATTTGTCTTTCCTTTTGGATTATAATGAAAATATAGAATCATAGCTTAAAACACAAGAGAAAGAAAAATCTCTGATTTTGAGATTTATAAGAAATATGAGGAGCAATTTAACCTTAGCTTACATGCTAATTTTGCCTGGGCTACCTTAATCCTGCACCTGTTTGAGGGAACACCTACTCTATAAGGTTGTGTGTTAAGTGGAGACTGTTCTAAATGGCTGGTTAATTTTAGCTGGCAACATAAGAACTCAGTTCTTTCAGTGCACTTACATCAGTGCCATGGTTGGCTGTGCTTTAATTATTCTGAATGTAAACTCCATGTCAAACTTGCAATAATGATGACTGCAATGATTTGTATCACACAGTACTGTGATTTAACTACTATACAAACAATAGTTAAGCAGGTAGTTTTAGCTTTAAGAAGTTTTTCTACACTATGACTATATCATGTCTGGGACTGCTCACCAATTCTCTCACCCAACCTTGTCTCCAGGCAGAGTTTGGGAGCTTACTGGGTCTGTCTCTGTGATGCCAGAAAACAAAGTTTTTAGAATGATGGAAGGTCATTTGATCCTTCCCCTACAGCAGCTGAGTCTGTATACAAGGTTTTGGAATCTAGCTGCTCGCTGCACCTTCTTGGGATCCCTTGCCTGGGCAGACACGTAACTGGGTCCCCATTGTATATTGTGTGCCATGATATCATCCTTGAAACAGGTAATAGTCGAAAGACACTGATATTTTTCCTATATTTTGTTGTTTTACATGGGCTGTGTTTGGGTTTTAGTTTTATAATCTGAATATCTTATTTAAATAAATTGTTATGTTTAATTTTGTGTCAGCTTCATTAGGCCATAACACCTAGATATTTTGTTTGTTCAATCTTTTGACAATTTATTTTGTATATTATTTTTCAGATAAGACCTAAAGGCACTCTCTGGGGAATCTGTACTTAGATAAAAAGACTATTACAATGGTCGTGCTCTAGGCCTTAAAAAACAAAATCTACTTTTCTGATTTTCTCCTCTTGAACATGGAATGTGAGATGTGAGAGACCTACTAGGTTGGGATGTAGGGAAAAGTGAGAAGCAAAATTTCTGTTCTACTTCCAGACTAGACTGTAAACAAATGGCAGAGGTGTCATCAACAGTCAGTTATGACCTGTCTATGCTTACCAGGGTGGGAGACCAAAAAAGGATTTGGGTCAAGACCTCTTAGAGCAATGGAGGATATATTTATGATTCTATATCAATCTATATTTATACTCACATAAAAACTAATATGTATATATACACACATATGTATACATATAGATATGCATACTACTATCAGTATTCAAATATAGGTAGGTAATTACTCAAGAATAGACAATTTCAGGATTCTGTTTATTTTTTCCTAGAAGACAAAGTGACAGTGATATGTTCTGGCAAATTGCTTATTAAGTTACAACCATATGGATCTTAATTGTTATTAATGACAAAAATGAAAATATCTGTCCAGAAGCACCCCCCTATGCTAGTCTAGCTATGGGAATTAATTTATTTAACCGGTGCAGGAATTGTTCTGAAGGAAATACTATTGCCAGCATTTTATAAATGAAGCAACCAAGTTTCAAAGTAGTTACAGAACCTGGCCAAGGTTACCGGTATGTGTGATTGTATTTGAAGACTCATATTGACATTTATTAAAACTCCATCATTACTTTCATCTTCTTTTTATCTTTATTCTTCTTTAAGGGCAATGGTAAGTTCCAGGACAAATATATATATATATATATATATATATATATNTATATATTAAATTATAGCTGACATTCAATATTATTTAGCTTTAGCTTCAGGTGTACAGTGTAGTGGTCAGGCATCTACACCATCCATGAAGTGGTTTCCCTAATAAAACAAGTGCCCACCTGAAACCCTACAAAATCTTTATAACATTACTGATTACATTCCCCAAACTGTCTTTCGTATCCCTGTGGTATATTACTTGGCCATAAAGAAGGAAATCTTACCATTTGCAATGATATGGATGGACCTACAGAACATTATGCTCAGTGAAATAAGTCAGACAGAGAAAGACAAATACCATATGATCTCACTTATATGTGGAATCTAAAGAACTGAATAAATGAGCAAACGAAACAGAAATAGTCTCAGAGATATAGAGGAAAAACTGATAGTTGCTAGATGGGAGGTGGGTGGGAATGCAGGAGAAGATGAGGGGGTTAGAAAACGCAAATCAGTAGTAACAAAAACGTGCATTCTTAAGACAGATGGTGGGCGGTAGGCTAAACTTCTGCTTTCCTCCTGGGCTCGGTGACTTCGGTGTGTGAAGTAAAAAGAGCTTTTGCTAATGGAGATGCATCCACTTTGGGCTTTGGAGAAAAATTAAATTTTTTTTTTAGTGAAGTTCCACAAAAAGAGGGTAAATAGAAAAAAAAGGTAAAAAATACATAGCAAAAAACTGAAGAAAATCCTCGCCAGGTGGTAAGGGGAATGGGTTTTGTAGAGTAACTTTTTTACAACATTTCTCAGTATCTAAATGCTTAATTAGAATTTTATTTAATATCTTCAACAATGGGGAGGCACTGAAGGGGTTGTGCTTTAAAAGGATGAATGTGATTTCTGTGTCAGGGCATGGAGAAAATAGCCACCAGCAGTGGAGGGAACATTTGGGAGGTTTTTATAGTCTTCCAGAAGACAGGTAATAAAGACCTGGACACTTAATACTGGTGTTATCTATCTATCTATCTATCTATCTATCTATCTATCTATCTATCATCTATCATCTATTGATCTATCTATATCTATCTATATCTGTATCATCTATATCTATATGTTTATGTTTTCTGTTTATTAAACTTCTTAGTATAATGGTGCAGCACATGAGTTTGTTCTTTATTTTATGAATTTCCAGGGTTACTAGAAAAAGAGGACAATATTCCACATAGCAATAATCCATTAAAAATTAATATCTGAAGAAATTCATAAAAGTTGGAAGAGGTGAAATAATTATATATATATATATAAATATATATATATATACCTTACATAACCACTTCCTGATAAATCCCTTTCGATATATGCATCTATGAGTCATATGGTAAAGCAGGATAAAATATAGATAATATTTATATGGTAACAGCTACCATCAGATGGTAAAATAAAGGTATTTAATGTTTAGAAATTTTGAACAGCTTTCCTCTGTAAATAAGCTACACTATAAAGTACACAGACAGATTCTCCTAATGCAGTTGCATATTAACTTCCCATGCATGAGCAGACAGGTTATTAAACAATTAAATTAAGTGTAATTCAGAGACTAGGAAAGTGGAGACATCCAAAATTAATCTAGTAATTATTAGCTGCATCAGAAGAGTCTTTATAACAAAATAAACAAAGTGGTAAATTAAATTCCACCTTGCTGGAAAGCTGAATTTGGCTGACTCAATTTACAAGTAAAAATGTGGAAGATGTAACTGAATAGTAAAATCAGAAACTTTTGTTTAGATTTTTCTATATTCCTTGTCATGAAAAAAAAAAGGCACCCAGGAACGTATTGTGAAATTCAATGTTTCTGTGAAAATTTGAGCATGATGGCAACAATAAATAATCTGAAACAGTGCTTAAAACAAAAAGAACGATCAAACAAAACAACATTCCACCTTTTTTGCTTCAAACTGAGAGTGTTTATATTTTAAAATTGTTGTTGGATAGATAAATCAAATATTTAAACAAGATGTTTCTTTATTGCCTCCATTTTCAATATAATTTACTTATAAGAGCAGCATAGGAAGTGTTTATGTAAAAACTATGTCAGAACATTACAGGCCCTGCCTGTGGCCCATACATTAAAGGACATGAATTTTTGCTTTTATGGGGTCTTGACTGTTTAATAAGGAAATGAAAACCAAGTGACTTCCTTGCTTATTGGTATCTATATGTTAACATGGTCTCTGCAGTTTGGTGATGGTGTTTTTGCCCTACAAACTAGATTTCAAGATTGATGCTGGAGTGGAGACTACTAGTAGCATTCATTTATTCCTACATTTAAAGAACAGTTTCTTTAAAAAATAATTTCTGGACCCCTAACTCTTTTTATAAAATAAGCAATTTCCATAAATGCTTTATATAATGGCATTTAGTTCAAAAACACTTTTTTTTCCTTTATATGTAGAGGGTAGTTTCTGTTCCAAGTTTTGCCTTTTCTAAAATGAGATAAAAATATGATGCAATTTCTTTAAAATTAAGCAGTTGATACCTCCGTCAAAACAAAATGTACACAGGGCCGGCCGAGTGGCGCGATGGTTAAGAACTCGCTTGGGATGCCAGAGGGCCCC
>NW_017732658.1:172977-181404 GCF_001890085.2 Hipposideros armiger
GAGGGCAGTGTCACTGGCCCTCATATGTGGGATCCGAACCGGGGCCCTCTGGCATCCCAAGCAAGTTCTTAACCATCGCGCCACTCGGCCTGCCCCCAGGACAAATATTTTAATAAGCTCAAGTTTCTGATCATATTGCCCTGATTCCCCTTGGTCTAGTTAGCTTGATCTCTGATAACTGTTTCTCTAATACATTTTTATGCCTATTGTAATGTTTCCTGACTCCCAACCAGATTAAGCAACTTGCCCAAGATTGCACAGGGGCTATTGGTAGAACGATATATTTAATTTTTCTATTCCTCCATCTCCTTACCTTATTGAGCTTTGTTTCCTTTCCAAAGATATATCATATATAACAGCACATCTTTTCAAGGAAAGGAAACTCATGTTTCCAGTCTTGCAAATCTAGAGAAGAAATGCATAGGCAGGAACCACAGGCATAGAAAAGTTGTTCAGTTAATATTTTTATGATTGCAGTTCTCTCCTAAAATTATTTCCATTCTCCCATGTTCATTTTCCAAGTAATCAGAAGGATATTAATGTTAAAGAATGAAGAAATGTACTATGTTATTATACACTAGTTCCATATTGCTTAGAAACTGTCACTCATTACTTTCAAAGTTCATTTGTATTTTTGTTGAATAGAAATTCTAGCTAAAAGAAAAATAATTCCCTCACGCAAAGTTAAGCAAAGAGATATTTTATATACGTGGAAAAAAAAAACAGGGTTAATTAAACCATTACATTTAGAGCCACTTTTCTATGACATTTCCTTTTACAGGAGCTATTTGGGCAAATGTATGCAAATTGCACATGGAATTGGTGAGCAGTAAAAGGATATTGTAAAACTTCATTAATTATAAATTCTAGAGAAGAGACAAAATGGACTTTGAATGAACTGAGTCTATTTGTTCCATTATGTACATTTATCTGCATGTACGTGGGGTTTACAGAATTAAAACTCCATTTATTAGACACCTGATACATGTCACACAAGGCTAAGTGACTTACATTTGCCATCTTATTTAACATTTATATTTATTCTATGAGATAGTTTCTGGTGTTCCTCATTTTATATGCTATAAAAGTGAGGCTCAGAAAATCTTGCGTAAAGATAAACAATTATGAAGTAGCAAATCAGGCATGCTAACTAGTAGTTCTGACTTAATCTCAAGCCTTTTCAAGTGCTACCCTTTCCTGTATACATCCCTTTCATATATCTCTATCTATCTATATCTATCTACCATCTATCTATCTATCTATCTATCTATCTATCTATCATCTATCTATCTATCTATCATCTATCTATCTGTCTATCATCTATCTATCTATCATCATCATCTACCTATAATATCTATTTCTATTATCCATCTACCTACCACCTATCTATTTATCTGTCTGTCTGTCTGTCTGTCTATCCATCTATCTATCATCTACAATATCTATCTAGTCTATCTATCATCTATCTATCTATCTATCTATCTATCTATCTATCTATCTATCTATCTGGTATATATATTTAGTGCATCTTATAGATTCCTTCCGTTTCTAAGTTATCAAAATTTTCAACAGGAAAAAGTGATAAATTTTAAATAGCATTGTGGCCCATCTATTGGGATACAATTGTTTTCCTTCATCCTTAAACTTTTTTGCAGTGAATAAAATAAAAAGAATTCATAATGTTGAATCAGAGTTGGTTATATTTTGTTATTTTATATATAGATATGTAATATCTATAATGTTAGATTTAGCTTCCAAATATTTTATTTATGAGTTTTATATTTGTGCAGCTGTCACAAGAGAAACAGTGATTGAAAAAATAATGCAAATGTAAGTAAAATAAGTAAGACCAATAAGCACATGAAGATGACTCCTGATATTATGAGACTCAGTCACCCTCACCCTTTGGAAGGACAAACTCCCCTGGCCTTAAAAGCCCATGAAAATGACCTGCTGCCTAACTAAAGTGCTAATACACTAGAGAATCACACCTTCGGGGAGGGGTGTGTGTGTGTGTGGGGGGGGGCAGTTACATGTACCCCTGCAGTCGTTCCCAAAGTTTCTGAGAAGCATGAAGCCATTCTAGCTATAAGTTTGATCTGAGCAGTGAAATATAAAAATATATATCAAATGAATCCTGGGATATTTGTACCTCTTAGCAGCTCTGGAGCTATGATTAGTCGATTCTGACATACTAATCCACAAATACTGTCTGGGTTCAATCAGGAGTCAATTCCCTGGGTTCCCCTGGTCTGATGGAATAGTCTCATAGCACTTGCGTTCGATAGTTCATTCATGTTGGTATGCAATTGTAAGTTTTTAAAATCAGGTTTATTTTTTCTTAATAGATTAAGTTATTATAGCTCTTCCAAATATAAAATATTAGCATAGAGAATAATATAATTATTATTCTGTATAAGAAGCAAATTGTTACTGAATAATTTGATGTTTTCTTTGTATTCTGTTCCCTTCCTCCTTCTTTAGAGGTAAACACCATGTTCAAGGTGATTTGTGTTCCTTCCATTTGTGTTTTTATATTATACTACAGTATTAGCAGTTTACAAAATGGGTTTACAATTCTCCATTAATGATGAAATGTTTGTTGTATGTATGATTCTGCAATTTGATTTTCTTACTTAATATGTTTTCAAAATTTAACCCTGTTGATATATGAAGACCTAGTTTATGCTCTTTAACTGCTGTATAAGTTGTTGAGAACATACCACACTGTGATTTATACATTTCACTACCAATGAACATTTGTTTTTTTCTAATTTTATATATTTATGACAAATGTTGGAAAACTATATTTATATATGGCTACCTATCTCTCATGTGAGAGGTTTGCAACCTCAAATAGAATTGTTGGTAGAAAAGTAAGCTGACATTCAAGTTCAGTATGTCTTGCCAAATTGTTGTCCAAGAATGAAGGTGGTCCTATTGTGTGTTAGGTGGCTTTGGGGGTCCTGCTTTATATGGAGTGAAAAATAGCTAGCTGATCAATCAGAAGTAACCTCAAGAGACTGGGAAAATCATCTGAAGGTAATAACAAGGTAAACAAATGTCATTAAACTGTTTTTAATTTGAGACTCTACAAAACTGTGATAACCATGACAAAATGGAAGAGTGCACTTTTCCTCATTCTTATGGGCATTCCTATAACAATCTCAGTCATGCAGAAGCTGCAGTTCAAAAATGCAGCATAATTTCAGGAACAGAAGAATAAATTAGAACATGCTTCATTGGAACGTGTACTATGTCATTATTTCAAATTCTTTTCCTACTGACCCCTCTAACTGTACTCATAGCTTCTAGTCTTAGAACAAGTCCACCAAATGAGCACTAGTAGACTAATTCACCCACATCTAATCTGTATCCAGAGACCTTGATATGTTGGACATCTTTGTGTAATGAACCTCAGAGCTGGGTATCCAATCACCAACCTAGACAGTATACCTCTTACAATACAAATATGATTCTAATACATTCTAACTTTTTTTTTAATTAGAAAAGAGAGCATTGGCAATCAGCTGACATTCAAATCTAAGCAAATTCATTGAAGTACTATTTAGTGTGTATCACAGCATTTATTGGAATTTTTGGCTCTATGTTTGAAGTGTGTGTGTGTGTGTCTAGAAAACCTGAAAAGACAAAGGCAAAATATATACTTTGACCTTGTTGGGCACTGTAAAAGTTAACGTGTATTAATTTCATTAATTAATCAATGGAGTTTCAGGGAAGAGATTAAAATTATGTAGAGATCAGAACAGATCATACGTATGAAGATTGTGGGCTTATCTAGTTTCTCTTTAGCCATTTACTTATTCTGTGGAGTTGGGAATGTTACTTTAAAAAAATTTTTTGCTTGATATAAACATCAAAACATTAAGTATTTATTGACCAATTTTTCTGTGTTGTATGCTTCAGTGGGTGCTTGAGAGATTTTATATCAATAGCTGCAACCAACTGAGCATTTGTTCTGTGTCAGGATATTTACATATATTTTTTTCAATAGTCATAAAATAACACTGTAAGGTAGGAATTTTTAATCTTTTTCAAAAATAGATGAGGGGGTTGAAAAAGTTTTTCAAGGCTATACTACAGTAAGTAGTAAATTTGATACTCAAAATGGAAACTATTTCTGCACATGCTCGTACAGATTTTTTTCATAGATGTAAATATTATATTTTCCCCTTTCATTCAGGACCTCAGAGCCCATTGAAGAAAAAGACATGCAACAAAACTGCCACATTATGGTATCCCTTAGCTGAACCCCTGTTTCCTCCCTTGCATACCTTCAGGTCCATTTTTGATGGAGCAGCTGGGTCATACTATCTTAAACATAAGTTAGATTATGTGACACCTCTTCTCAGACCCTCCCACAGGAGCCCGTTCCCACTTAGGTAAAAGCCAAATTCCTTACAATGGCCTCCCTGACCTGGGGTTTTTCACATTTTCTGTTTCGTTTTCTACTCTCTCTTATGTTTACCGTTGCAGTTACACTGCCCAAGGCGGGCTTTTCTCTCTTGACTTGCACTGATGAGTCTTTTGCTGGAAGGCTCTTCTTACTCATTTTTATTTCTTCTCTATCTAATGCCCACCCATGTACAATGGGTTTTTATTTGCCTCATTCACTATTATAGCCTCAATTCTAGAGACGTGCCTGACACACATAGAAAACACCTATTTCATATGTTTTAAATGAATATAAATGAATGATTAGGTGAAGAATGAATGAATGAGTACATGAATGAACCAATGCAGACTGGAGTGTGTGCTTGCAGTGAAGGGCTCTTCCAAGTTTAACTGTGAAATCTAGGCAGGCTTGACAGACAGGACACCATAGAGACCTGAGAGATGGAGTGTGGTTCCTGGTGGACAAGAAAGAAAAGAGATCTCCTGGTAAAATGACACACATAAACAAATGGATAGAATGACTTAAAAAGTGTAATTTGTTTGGGGAATGCAAGCACACAAATTTTGCATTAAACAGACACAGCACTTGAAAGAAACTGGAATACTACAAGAGAGCCAGATTATGAGGAAATTGGATGCCTTGTATATCAATGAAGTCCTTAGCAGGAAACAGATGAACACTTACATGGTGTGCTGGAGAATGTATTAATTACAGGGCTCTTTACAAAGGTGTAAGCAGGGTTAAGAGAAGCCAGCATGGTATGGTGAAGCATTCTTCAGCTAGCAAACCAGGGAGCTGTCACTCACAGGCCTTAAAGGGACCGGTGAGAAAGCGATTACAATAACAGAGAGAGTAACTGCAGCTCTAGGAGAGGATGACTGCTCTTTAGCTTGGGTAATACTTTGCACCTTGTATACACAGGATACTTGCTCTGAAATTCAAATAATCTTCTTTTAACCTAATCATGGTTTAAAAAAAAATAAAAGTTTGAGCTAGGCCAGACCACAAAGCCTGGTTGAGGTTTGAGAATTGTTAAGAAGGACGAGGTGAGCTTGGCTGAGATTACCTTGAGCTCCTGTGGATTTAATACACGGTGTGAAGGGCATGCATGGAATTACAGACACATGGTGCAGAGAGAAGGGGCTCCCAGGTCCTCCCTGTATCCCACGGTGGGGAGCCTCAGCAGCCCATCTGTGTGAGAACCTGCCTGCTGAGGGGGGCCTGAACCACAGCATCTCTGTTCTAAATACTCATTATACCAGGGCCTTAAAGCAGAGGCGGACATGTCAGCACTCAAGAGCCTAACTTACATAAAATAAAATTCTTGTTTAATCACTGTTGCACATTCATGTATTTTTGAATCCTGACTCTGACACTAACTTCATAACCTTGGGTGAGTTATATTGACTCGCTGTGTTTCATTAGCCTAGTCTATAAAATAAGATAATAATATTATCACCTTTATATGTTTATTGAAAAGATTAAATGAGTTAACTCATGGAAAACATTAGATGAGCACCTGACATATAGCAAGCATTTAAAAATGTTAACTATAGTTGTATTTCTTGTTGTACCACTAAGCCTCCTAGAGATTTCAGGGGAGCAGACTTTTTAATGAACCAGGTAAAAAGAATATTCACAGGGCCTACAGGATATCTTTGTATTTATCTATCATCTATCTATTTATCTATCTATTTATTTATCTACCTGTCATCTATCATCTATCATCTATCATCTATCAATCATTTATCTATCATCTATCTCTCCATCTATCTATCACCTAACATCTATCTGTCTATTAAGAAATTAGCTGAAATAGGAAAGAAAAGAATTGAAGACAAGCAAAAATGAACAAGAAAAAATCAGAAAAGAAAAACAGCAGATTAGGCCAAAAGGAGCTGAGGGAAGTGATGTTGGAGTGATAGGAATCAGGTGTAGATAAAGTAGAAAGAAGTTAAAGGAGAGGCATTCATAATAAAAGAGAGACAGTATTAGTCCACACTGCACATTAATGCAGGGCCTGTTACTATATTATATTGCAATAATTGTTTTTTATTTATTCAACTAAAATTTATGGAGAGTCTACTATTTGCAAAACCCTGAGGATTAAAGATAAAAGAGAGTTTCTGCCAGCAACAAGTCTCATAATTGAAGAAGTGTTTATATCCAATGTGTTCTTTCTACAAGAATAGGAAAGTGAATATCTTTATACAATTAGAAAATATTACTTTATAAAATTGTTAGTTAGAAAAAAAATGATTATAAAGAGCTGAGGCCCATAAAAATATAGCCATTTGTCATCTGTAAACCCAATTCTTCTTCAGGACTGAATATATTATCTCAGATAAGTGCTTTACTGCAGGGCTCTTGCATCGAGGGGTGTTCAAAATAAGCCCTCAGTCCTCAGTGTGGAGAACTCAGAAACTGAGGCCCTCTGGCCATGAGCACTGTCCTCTGGCCATTATAGCATGGCAGCCACATATCATTGTACTCTGTGTGCAACAAGACATGGACTGCTGGAAAGCAAAGTTTTATTGGAGGTGTCGATAGATACATTCACCATTTTCCTTCATTATATAAGCTGATGATGCTTATTAATTGATCAACATGTGATCCTGAATGATTACTGTTTGCAGGGATATATTTATATGTGGATTTTCTTTTTCCAGAATAAGGTTTTGCTGAGTAACATCATTAGTAATATGTACCTAATAAGTTGTATGCAGTATGCAGCTAAATCAATTCTGGGAACTCATTTTTCTTGCCATTAGAAGGTCATTGGGGTGTGATTACACTTACTGAAGGTAGCATACAGCTTTTCTCCCATCTTTGAGGGAAAAGATTATACAAAGTTCACCAAAGAGTCATTAATCCCTCTTCTTTAGGGCAGTCAGCTCAGCAGTACATTTTCATAATTGATAATTTCCAACAGGTTACCTGGCAGGATCTCTATTTCTAGCATTTGCATTAGAAAAAGTGAAGGATTTTCCATCTTCAGTTAAATGTTATTTAACCCATGGATGACTTCACATATTCTTTAATCATCACTGGTGGATTATATTAGAAATCCCAATGCTTTTGTTTTGCTATTGGAAACTTTTACATTATGGATAGTTTTGGGAGAGGTGGAAGTCTGCTAATTAAATTCCTTAAAAGTTTGCATTTGCTAATTAGAACGTAATGAGATAAATCTGAATATAAAATTAGTTATGATCCTTTACAAATACAGAATATTGAAAAAGGAATACAAAATGAAAGATGGGGAAGGACTGAGAGGAATGATTAAAAAAATAATAATAGTTCAGGGTTTCCTTGATGCCCCAGTTGTACAAAGTACATTTTTTTAGGCATGAGTACTATTGGCTTATATTCTCATCTATGCCAGGGAGATTGTAACTTCCTGGAGAGAAAGACCTTATTTTACATTTCCATATATTTATTTAAAATCTTCATATAATACGAGGTCTGACAAATTCGCGAACTCATTCTAGAAAAAGTGCTACATAACTCATTGCTGAATATCACTACAGTCATCTTCGAAGTACTCCCTGTGGGAAGCTATGCACTGATGCCAGTGCCTAGTCCACCCTTCAAAGCAATTTTAGAACTCTTTTTCTGGAATGGCCATCGGAGCTGTCGTCCTATTACCCTTGATGTCCTGAATGTCATCAAAATGTCCTCCTTCCAATATTTACTTTATCTTCAGATAAAGAAAGAAGTCATTGGGGGTCAGATCAGTTGAGTAGGGAGGATGTTTCAATACAGTTATTTGTTTACTGGCTCAAAACTCCCTCATAGACAGTGTCATGTGAGCTGGTATATTGACATGATTCAAGAGCCATGAATTATTGGCAAAAATTTCAGGTCATCTAAGTTTTTTCATGCAGACTTTTCAGCACTTGCAAATAGTAAACTTGATTAACTGTTTATCCAGTTGGTACAAATTCATAATGAATAATCCCTCTGATATCAAAAGGTTAGCAATATTTTTGTAACAAGTTTGCAAACTT
>NW_017732658.1:185040-187384 GCF_001890085.2 Hipposideros armiger
AGTATGTCTTTTGTGTTCAGATATTATGTTGGTGGGATTTGCCCAATAACAGCTTTATTAACTAATGTAAGACAAATATAAAATAATGTCTTTCTAACAAAGTCAGTGTTTTTAATGTTTTGATTCATCTAGAGTTGGTATTCCCATTGTTAACTTTTTCCACTAGAGATTTTAAGAGCTCTCAGAATAGAAATTTCTTTTATCATTTCTCTTTTCCAAGAATGCATGAGGGTGGCAAACAAAATCTTTGATTTTTGTTATCATTATAATTACTAGGGTGCAGTCAAGTAATTGGTTTGTGTAAAATAATTTCAAATTTAGTTTAATAATGTATAAGCCTTTCACTTATAAGACAATAATTTAATGATTCACAGGAAAATTAAAAATCAACTTGAAAATTGATTTATAGGAAAGTAACTCCTTCCCCTATACTCCTCCTCAAAAATTCAAAAATGTGAACACTTACTAATATACATGATGTTTTGCATAACTTCATATAAATGTAAAAGTCTCCCTCTCTCAAATTTGATACCAATAAAGCTTTTAAATAATCTTCATTAGTGTGATGATAAATTTTATATGTCACCTTGACTGGGCCAAGGGGTGCCCAGATATTTGGCTGAACATTATTTCTAGTGTGTTTATGATGGTGTTTCTGGATGAGTGTAACATTGACTTGGTGAATGAGTAGAATAGATTGCTTTCCCTGATGCGTATGAACCTCATTAAATCCATCGAAGGCCTGAATAGAATAGAAAGGCTAAAGAAAAACTCTCCTTTTGCCTGTCTTTGAGCTAGGATATTTGTCTTCTGCCTTTAGAATGGAAATCAGACTGGAACTCATACCATCAACTCACCTGGTTCTCAGGCCAGACTCAGGCTGGCACTATACCATAAGCTCTCCTAGATCTGAACTTCTCAGCCTCCATAATTGTCTGAGCCAATTCAAAATAATAAATTTATATATGTATATAAATATAAATTTATATACATATGGAAATAAATTTATAATCAAATAAATTATATGTTATTTTATATTATATTGTTATATATAATATTTAATAGCTTATACAATGTTGCCAGTTTCCATCTAGAGCAGCCTGACCCACTATGTAAATTTCAGGCATAAGCCACTTTTGAGATTTAATATATATAATATGATAATATAATATATATCTTCTATTGGTTCTCTTTCACTGGAGAACCCTGACTAACATATTTAGCTTATTTTAATGGTGTACAATAACAAAACTATAAAAGAGAAAACCAAACTTATAATATTTTCAATATAATACATCATTTTTCTTATCTTTATATTATTTTTAAAAATCTGAATGCATAATATGAGTCCAGGCTATATTATAGTAGTGTAGTAAATTCACCTTTTATTTCCTCCCACTAGATCAGTTGCTGTACACCAGTGCCTGACATTTTATTAATACAATGAAATTACCTATTTGTCTATCATAGATGAGGTGTGAAAAGTAAATACTTAGGAAGAAGGCATATATTGACTTCAACTTCTGTGAAAGTGAATGGGTGGTATTAGATCCCCTTCAGTGTTGATTTTCAAGGAAGAGATGGATTAAAGAAGTAAGAATGATTAAAAAGACAGGAGTGTCACAGAAAGAGAAAGACCACAGAGAGGGGTGATTAAGTGCCCTAGAGTCACTTTTTGCCTATTTCAAATTTATGTAAAGACCACCCTCATGAAGATCAATGTCCCAAAGCTCACTTGGGACATCACTCTCAGAAGTGATTCCAGGTATACGCGGTCACCTTCTTTTAAGATGGAATCTGTTCTCTAGCACTATGTGAAAATGTGGACTACTAAACAGATACCAGTTTGCATCTAGGGCAGCCTGACCCACTATATAAATTTTAGAAAGGAAGGAAAGTGAAAAGATTATTTTTCTGTTTGGGCTTATTGTAAGCGTAGGTAGTAGAATATTCTTCCAATAATGAGTAGAGTCATGTCTCAGTTACTTGTCAGGATCAACTTGACTGCTTTCTGAAGATTACTGTGACACAGTAAATGTTAGAAAAAAAAAGGCATATTCTCAAAAATAAGTGGCTTAAAGCCTGAGCTTTTGTCAGTCACTGAAAATAAAATCCATATGTCTATTTTTAATATGTACAAAATTCCAATTTCAATTTTATGCTGAATTGAGTATCATTATAACATTAAATATTTTAGCTACTAATTTTTTTTAAAGATTTTTATAGGGGCATTGGGGGATGGGAACAGCGCTGGGGAATTGGGGGAAGGGGAACAGACAAGTTGCTGTCCTTTTGTTCTTCAGTCTAGTTGTGGAGGACATTGATTCACTGGCCCAAGTTGGCA
>NW_017732658.1:193624-197793 GCF_001890085.2 Hipposideros armiger
TATATATATATATATATAATATAAAATCTTTCCTTTGTTCCACCATGTTAGAGCTATTTCAATCCCTTTTAAGCTAAGTAATCAGCCTACATGAGCATACTCTTAGGGTTCTAACTGACCTTAACTCAGCAGATCTGCAATGGAAAATGATTTAAAGATATCGTACAATCAGAGTGGCTTTACAAACTTGTATTCCAGTTTCTAACCACTCTACAGAAGATAGCCATATAGAAAGACTCTGAAGA
The DNA here is from genome assembly GCF_001890085.2 of Hipposideros armiger. Taxonomy (NCBI): domain Eukaryota; kingdom Metazoa; phylum Chordata; class Mammalia; order Chiroptera; family Hipposideridae; genus Hipposideros; species Hipposideros armiger. The sequence continues at coordinate 193,870 of NW_017732658.1, forward strand.
TGTTATTAAAATATTCAGAGCACCTTTAGTGACTTTAGCTTATTTTGGGATTCTATTTAAACTCAAAATTCTTGAAACTAGAACATGAATTATGTATCATTATTTGACAATAAAGTTGACTGCTTTTTATTTGTCATGAGGTCCTTTGAATTATCTTGTATTTTTAAGAATATGGAAGGGTTTTGTTCACACTGTAAAGCACCTCCCACATAGGTGTCCTTCTTTGTGGTCTTGGTGGAAATTATGGATAATTCCTTAATGTGAGCATAAAATCTTCATAGATAGATGTGGCTTTTTTGTGTATGTGTTGCTTAGTAAGCAGCTGGGTAGTAGAGTCTGTTAATTCTATAAAAGGAAAAGTGCTACAGAAGAGGAACAACAATCTTATTCTACTCATATCATGTATAAAGCCCTTCTTAACCTTGGCTAAGTAGAAGTGAGCACTGGGTTAAGGAATCAGACTCAAAGATACTTTATTATCAGAGCTGTTTTTCAGGATTCAGTTCATAAACATTCTACAGAATGTCATCATCCTGACTCTAGAGATGCTATTAAAATATTCCTAGAATCATTTTAATGAATGTGCACAACATATCTCAAGATTCTCACTACTGTATAATGGTGTAGAGAGTACCTAGTAAATGTCTTAAAATAGGCCTTATTTTCCATTGGAAAGCTAATTAAAATTTTTTATTATAAATTAAAAAGAAATGAGAAAAGGAAAATTATTTAAAGCCTGTTTAATTCATTCTCATTTTTAACAATAAGCTCTTCTCTATGGAGCCTTGCCTCAGCGTTTGCTTATTAAAATAATATTTAGTACATGCTTCTTCTTATTGGGTAAGCTAATTGGAGTTGTTAGTTAAGTCATGAGAAAAATAAAATGTCAAGATTTTTAATGACCTTTTACTCACTGATCCAAGAGGTTAAAGGGGGAACTAAAAGACATGAGGGCAGGGCATACTGATGATTGCCAAGGTAGGTTTTGCCTGATGTTTAGTTTCTCCCTTACATTACATGAGTATCTGTCAAGAATGGGGGAAAAATATTAATAGTTTCAAAGACAAAGAATGTCTGGGCATAAGCAAGAGCAAGTTGCTCCAGGGCAAGCTGTCAAAACTCTGGGACATTGGCTGCCATGTTCCAAAGGCCTTTGCTCCAATTGTAACACAAATATTGTTCACCAACTCTAGAAAATTAATGGGAAGGGTCTCCAGAAGAGCTAGACAAGCCCATGCAGAAGTGATGGCCTTGAAGCTTAGGTATTATTGTCCAGTCATGGTATTAACAATGTTTTCAGAAAGTCAGACCATTATCCTTCCTGTAAATTTACATAGTTGCCATGAGACTCAAGTTAGTCTAAAAGAAGATATCCCCAAAGAGTATTCCAAGCAGACAAGAAGGAATTATAAATATGTGTGTACTGAGTGAAAGTCTCATGTCAACCTTATGTAATTAGTGATAGCTGGAGAAGGGTTGGAAGGTTTTCCATATGCCTCGTGTATTCCATAGAGGAGAAGTGTTATAGAGATTCTACTATAACATGTTTCTCAAATGAGCCAGGCTTGTTTAGGGTAAGCTGTGTATAAGGCAAAATTGTTTCCTTTGGCAATATAAGATTTTGGAAAGACTTGGCTTTACCTGTTGATTCTAGTACTTTGTAAGTGAAAACACTTCAAATATTAACTACTTCTATTATGAAATTCTTCATCTTGAAATAAGATTAGTTAAAATTATTTCCCTGCTTCACACCAGGATGAATATCTTTATTTAGTACATTCTGTCTCTAACTGGGGTAGAGATGGTGAACCTTTAAACACATAAGTTTGTAAGAGACAGGGAAGGAAAGTGACAGGCCATCCACTCTAAGTTGGTAAAAACTGCCAAGGAAGTTTATTTGTGTAACAGGGAAGTATAATGTTCTATTTTAAATCATCGCTATATAGTCTTTCAATGAAGTGCTTGTCTCCATTGCCCCCTGAATCCCTTCTGTGTAAAAGTCTATAGCAAATTCTGTATCTCCTATAAATGGCAATATGTGGACAGAGGACATCGAATCAAGAATAGAAAACTGTGAGGTCAGAGGAACTCAATATATAAACAGTGATAGGAGACATAGTAGAAAACTGAGAATCCATCAGGAGCATGCAAACTAATTGGAAACTGCAGAAATTAGCAGAAATATTGGAGAAGGGATGAGAATGGGATAGGGTTTGAAATGATTCTATGGAGACCTCAAGGGACAAGATGACTGCTGATACCTTGAAACGTAGCTGGTATGGTTGTAAGAATACAAAATCAGGTTAAATTAGATAATGGAAGCACATTATTCCAACAGCTTCATCACTCCCACCTTTCTTTCGAGTCTGTTGCTCCTTCTCTTTCTTCAATTGCCCTGGATTTCTGTGCTCTCGTGCTTAGCATGGATACTCAGACTTCTACTTTATGATGCTACTGGGATCTGTTCTTACTGACAATGTTCTATTTTGAACTCAGTCTAAAATGGGGATTATGATGTCTTCCTCAGAAAGTTGAGAGAATTCACTGAAATAAAATATTGGAAGGGGGCAAGTTATAGAATTCAAAGTGTTAAAAACTATAGGTTTTGTATGTAAGCAACAGCTCACAACTGCTCTACTAAGAGGTGTAAAAATGAAATAGCGGGTAGAGGCTCTTCTCCAACCAATTATCTCCTTCTCTAGACATGGAAGGAACCTCAGTGAGTCTCCAGCACTTCTTGATGGAATGCTCTATTTAATAGCATATCAGAACCAGAATTCAGTCTTCTCGACTGCCAGGCCAAGGCCCTTTGTCCTTTCCAGAGGCCACTGTGCAGAAGGGTGCATTTCTGGTGCCCCCACACTAGACAGTATGATAATAAACTTGAGAAAGTCCTGGTCCCTCAATGCCTACACATCGAGAGTGTCCTTTAAACCTAACTTTCAACTGAGTAGTTAGCCACATGTAGAGATTGATGTCAGGCATTTAGTACAGGTTCTTACGTTGGATAATCTATTTTCATTTGGTTGTCATGGTTGGACTTGAACTATTTTAGAACTTACTGAATGTGAATAATGACTTGATTCTTCTCATTTCTTTACATGAGAATTTGGCAGCACTGATTTAGGATGGGTTGAGATGGGGGTGGAAGTAAAGCCTGCCTCTCTCCAGTATTTTTCCTGTTGTCATTTAACTCAATTCCTGCTGGTCCTGCTCAATGGCAACAGCACATCACTCTGATATCCTTTTATATATGTGTTGACAGCTGTGATATTTCCACTCTGTCTTTCTACATCCCCCAGACGGAGCACACACAGCTTTCTTAACCTTCCCCCATAGATCTTATTTTGTAAATTCTCTACCATCTTGTGACTTTCTTCAAAGCTTTCCATCTGTTTTCTTTTGAGGAAAACCCCTATAGAAAATCAAAGTAGAAATAAAAGTGCAAATATATATTATTTTGCTTTTCCCATCTACTTTATTTTCCTTGTTTGCTCATTAGCAGAAATAGTTTGCTAAAATAAGTAATTGGCTCAGGTCTACATAACACCATGGCTAAGTCAGGTGCATTACAAGTTAGATTTAGGTTTGGTGCCGAATATAGTGAAAATATTTAAGTATAAAACAACAACAACAAAAGAAATATTGATTTTAATCCCATTGTTAAAGAGTTCATTTGATCATATATATTGTTTAATCTGGATGATGTAGACATGCACAGGGGTGTGGATAACATTTTTTTGTTTGTTTGTTTTTGTCTTTTTTAGGCCTTTATCTCAGAATATAAGATAACCCTAAATCATGCTTTATCAAGGTATCCCTGAAGGACTGAACAGATTTTGAAGCCCATCAGTATTTTACCTCATGTTAAGTTTTGTCTACACTCTTACTTTGAGATTGAACTACACATGATGGAAAAAAAAA
>NW_017732658.1:203296-204708 GCF_001890085.2 Hipposideros armiger
CAGAAACTAGAGACCGATATCCCTTTTGATTATAGAAACAAAAATTTCTTGGAAAATATGAGCCAATTGAATTCAGCAATATATTAAAAAAAACAAAAAACAAGAACAAAAACTACAAACCATGGGCAAGTGGATTTTACTCCAGAGTTATAATAGTAAAAGACTGAATGTTTCCCTCCTAAAATAGAGAACATGGCTAAGATATCCAATCTTGTTCAGCTACTCTTATTAATCATAGGACTGGAAGTTCTAGTTAGTGCAATAAGATAATAAAATAAAATAAAAACATACCAATTGGAAAGGAAGAGATAAAAACATTGCTATTTGCAGTTGGAAAATCTAGCAAAAAACTCCTAGAACTAATATGTAATTTTAGCATAGTTACAGGATAAAAAATAAACATAAAAAACACGTGAATTTGTATACACCAGCAATGAACAGACACTGAAATCAAAACATTTGCAATTACTCATGAAAATAAAATAAGTACAAATCTAACAAAACATGGATGTGACTTGTATGTAGAAAACTGTACAATGCTGTTGAAAGAAATCAAAGAAAATATAAATAAATGTGAAGGTATACAATGGATTAGAAGACAACATAACGTAAGATGTAAATTCTCTCCAAATTGATGCGGAGATTTATGTAATTTCTTTCACAACTTCACCAAGATGTTTTATTGACATAGAGAAGATAATTTTAATTTTATATGGAAAAACAAAGTAGCTAAATAGCTAAAATAATTTTGAAAAAGAAAAAAAAGTAGTAGGAATTAGTTTACCCAAACTAAACATGTATTATATAACTGCTGTAATCAAGACTGTGTAGTGTTGGTGGAGTAACATACACATAGACAAATGGAACAGAACAGAAAGCCCAGAAATAAATATACTTACACACATATACCTAGTTAATTTTTGACAAAAGTGCAAAAGCAATTCAGTGAAGAAAAGATGACCTTTTTACAAGTGCTGGAGCAATTGGGCAGCCATAGGCAAAAAATTAAAAAATGACCTTGACCTATATCTCACATTTTATATAAAAAATGACTTAAAATATATCAGAGACTTAAATGTAATACATAAAATGAACATAATTTTATTTTATTTTGTTTTAATTGTTTTTAGATTTAATTTAAGTATAGTTTGTATAAAATATTATAAAATATTATATCAGGCATACAATATAGTGATTAGACATTTTTATACCTTACAGTGTGATCACTGCACTAATTCTAGTAATCATCTCTCACCATACAAACTTTTCACAATATTATTGACAATATTGCCTTCATCTTTTTCACTTATTCCCCTCCCCTTCCCTTCTGGAAGCATCCCTTTGGTCTGTTTCTATGAGTCCATTTTTGTTTTGTTTTGTTTGTTCATTTGTTTTATTATTTTTATATTTCA
>NW_017732658.1:205279-206905 GCF_001890085.2 Hipposideros armiger
AAAATCATCCAGAGTGAAGGGAATAATTTTCTTAGTCATATGTCTTCTAGCTCATATTAATGGAAATGTATTAATAGTTCAATTTTCCATTTAAAAAAATTAGGGAATTTTCTAATTACCCCAAATTGCAACCTGTTGGATTTTTTTTATAGTCTTTAACCTCATAATTTCTTTGATTTATGTATTCATCTATTTGCTTACTCATTATCAAAATATGTGTTCTAGCTATTTTGTTAGAAGCTGCAGAGGCAAAGGTGAACAATGCATTCATTCAACTCTCAATGTTCTTGCAGTCTTTGGAGAGGAGGCATTTAAGAGAATCATGAAGCCATCCTACCATTCTAAGTGTATGCAGAGAGTCTTGCTAGAAGACAGTGTAGCAGTCCGGAGGGAGAAGCATGGAATTCAGTCTTAGATATAGTGAAGTGGTCTGCAAAGACATGTTAAGGTGAAGTGATGTGAATGAAGTTTCCATCTTAAAGTATAAATGGAAATAATGGCTACACACTACTTAGAAAGATATTGCAATAGCACAGTTGACAAACAATTGCATGGTTTATACCATTGTGACACTTAAACTGGAGAAAATTAAATTGAGATAGTTTGGATAACATATTCACTAAATCTCAATTAATTGGATTCAAGGTGGGCATAGTCTTAATTGACTCATATAACCACAAATAATCAAGTCAAAATTAGACTCTGAGTTTATAGATTTATTAGGAAATAGTAGTCTATATTATTCACAAAATTTCATAATGAAATGGAGGATATAATATGAATACTAATTCAGAAGTCTAATAATAACTGATAATCAGAAGAAAGCTCAAAAATGATAAATCTGTTATATTTCCCCTGATCTATGTTTGGTCTCTGATGCAGGAAGGCTTTGAATGCCCAGAAAAACAATCAACAAAATGAAGAGATAACCTATAAAATGGTAGAAAATATTTGCAAACCATATATTTGATAAAGGGTTAATATCCATGGTTTACAAAGAATTAATACAACTCAATAGCAAAAAGGAAAATAATATGATTAAAAATTAAAAGAAGGCCTAAGTAGGTATTTTCCCAAAGAAGGCAAACAGATGGCCAACAGGTACGTGAAAAAGTGCTCAACATTAGTAATCATCAGGGAAACGCAAATTGTAACTACCATGAGATATCACGTAACACCTGTTAGACTGGCTATTCTGGAAATTCCAAGAGATAACAAGTATTGACAAGTATGTGGAAAAAAGGGAACCTTGTGTACTGTTTGTGGTAATGTAAACTGGTACAGCCAATATGGAAAATAGTATGGAGGGTCCCCCCAAATTTAAAACTAGAACTACCATATTGCAATTACCACCTGAAACTAACAATAAAAAAATAAAATAAAATAAAATAAAAAAATAAATAAATAGCATTCTACCAAAAAAAAAAACACCTAGAACTACCACATGATATACAATGCCATTCTGAATATATACCCAAAGATTATGAAATCACTATCGTGAAGCGAATCTGCACCCAATATCTCTAGCAGCATTATTGACAATATGCAAGACATGGACACAACCTAAATGTTCACTGAGAGCAGAATGTATAAAGAAAATGTAATGTAATGTAATGTGTGTGTGTG
>NW_017732658.1:209480-240307 GCF_001890085.2 Hipposideros armiger
TCCATGGTGGCTGCACCAATTTGCACCAGTTTGCAGCATCACCAATAGTGTACATAGATTCTGTTTTCTCTGAATCCTTGCTAACATGTTATTTGTTGACTTTTTTTTAAAAGATTTTTATTGGGGAATTGGGGGAAGGGGAACAGACAAGTTGCTGTCTTTCTGTTCTTCAGTCTAGTTGTGGAGGACGTTGCTTCACTGGCCCAAGTTGGCACCATCATTGGGCTCTTCCCGGGTGAGGCAGATCAGTTGCCGGCTTCTGAATGGCCGCTCACGGTGGCTGCTTGGCCGCTCACACTGGCTGCTGGCTACACACGGTAGCCCATGGCAACCCACTGCAGCAGGGGCTGCAGCCCATGCCATGGCCAGCAACTCACGGCAGCCCAGCTCCAGGTTGAGTTGCTGTTCAGCATCTTAGCTGTAGAGGGCAGTGTCACTGGCCCTCATATGTGGGATCTGAACTGGGGCCCTCTGGTGTCCCAAGCCTGTTCTTAACCAACGTGCCATTCGGCTGGCCCTATTTGTTGACTTTTGATAGCATCCATTCTGACAGGTATGAGGTGATATCTCATTGTGGCTTTAATTTTTCATATCCCTTGGTGATTACTGATGTTGAGCATCTTTTCATATAGTTTGTTGGTCATCTGAATGTTTTCTTTGGATAAATGTATTTTCATGTCCTCTGCTCATTTTTTGGATAGAATTTTTAGTATTTTTACATAGGAGAAAGTCCTTAGAATTTATGAGTAGACAAAGAGTTCTTTCTCTTGACATCAAAAGGCATAATTTATAGGGCCAGCCGAGTGGCTCAGTTGGTTAAGAGCTCACACAAGAGTGCGAGCTCTGAGCAACAAGGTTGCCTGTTTGATTCCTGGCCTGACCTAAGCTGCCGCTGAGCTGCCAACAGGTGGCAGGATGGCTCAGCTAAGAAAAAAAAAAAAAAAGCACAATTTATAAAAGGAAAAGTTGAAAAATTGTACTTTTTCAAAATTCAGTTTATTTTTCTCTGTTAAAGCTCATGTTATCAGAATGAATAAACAAACTACTCTGAGTCAAAATACTTGCAAAGGACTGGTGTCTAGAATATATAAATAACTCTCAAAATACAATAGTGAAAAGCAATCTATTGGGACATGGGCAAAGATATGAAGGGGCATTTCACTGAGAAGGATATGCAGATAGAAACAGGCACGTGAAAACATAGTCAACATTATTCGCCATTAGGGAAATGCTAATTAAAGCTAAATGATTACTAAATATTCATATCAGTATTGCTAAGATAAAAAATAGTAACATCTCCAAATGGTGGCAAGGATGTCAAAAAGCAATCACCCACCCATTGCTCTGGGGAATGTAAAATGATATAGCCACTGAGGAAAATATTTTAGTTTCTTAGGTCAACATGCAACTGTCATACAACCCATAAACTTGTACTCCTCAGCTTTAATCCTAGGCAAGTGAACACTTACATTCATGCACAAACCTGAACATAAATTTTCATGGTACTTTTATTCATAGAAGCCAAACACTGAAGCAATCCAGTTGTCCCTTGGCAGATGAAGGGTTAAACAAATGTAGTACACCAAGACCATGGAGAACTCAGCGATAAAGATAAATGAACTACTGAAACACAGAACAACCTGGATGAATCTCCAGAGGATTATTCTGAGTGAAAAAATTGCTTCTCCAAAGGTCACATACTGTATGATTGCATTTACATAGCATTTTTGAAATGGCAAAATTACAGAAATGGAGAACAGGGGTTAAGTAAGTGGTGGAGTGGGAGGGAAGTAGGTGTGATTCTAAAAGGGCTACATCCAAATGATCTCTGTGGTTATAAAAATATTCCATACGTTTTCCAACTGTATCAATGTCATTATCTGCTTATAACATTGGGCTATAGTCTTTCAAGATGTGACTAAACAGGGTAAGGGTACACTAACTCTGCCTGTGTTATTTCTTAAAACTGTAGCATATTATTCTTTCAAAATTGCAAGCTTAATTTAAAACAACAACAAAAAACGGTTGTTGAGAAAAATAACATAAAGACACAGTACTCAAAATCTTGGTTAGTGGACTCATACAAAAGTTAGAAACCTAGGGCCGGCAGAGTGGCGTGATTGTTAAGAACTGGCTTGGGATGCCAGAGAGCCCCAGTTCGGATCCCATATATGAGGCCCAGTGACACTGCCCTCCACAGCTAAGATGCTGAATAGCAGCTCAACCTGGAGCTGGGCTGCCGTGAGTCGCCAGCGATGGTGTAAGCTGCAGCCCCTGCTGCAGTGGGTTTGCCATGGACTACCGTGTGTAGCCAGCAGCCAGTGTGAGCGGCCAAGCAGCTGCCGTGAGTAGCCGTCCAGAAGCCTGCGACTGATCTGCCTCGCTGGGGAAGAGCGCAATGATGATGCCAACTTGGGCCAGTGAAGCAATGTCCTCCACAACTAGACTGAAGAACAAAAGGACAGCAACTTGTCTGTTCCCCTTCCCCCAATTCCCCAGCGTTGTTCCCATCCCCCAATTCCCCAATAAAAATCTTTAAAAAAAAAAAAAAAGATAGGAGCCTAATTAAAATATTGGCACTCTTTTACACGTTAGGTGGTCAAAAAATGCATAAATACTACAATAAGTATGACATTTTACCTTGAAAAAGAAAACCCCTCAAAGCCTAAAGAATTGTGTACTTAATCAACCACTGGATAAGTTTTTCATTATTTTAATTCATAAGGTTTTTATATTTTCAAAAATATTACAAGGTTCTGATCAGCTTTTATAAGAAGAAAAATTAAAATCAGGTTTTTCTTCTGAGAGTCTTAGCAACTATGAATTTTTTCGATAGGAATAATCAACAGCATAATAGAAAGCTACATGAGGAAGAAATTTCGGAGCTGAGATAATCTTGTAATTTATTCAGGGAACTTGGTGAGTCATCATGTAAAGATAAATTATTTTTTTAGTACTAGGCTTTCATGTGTTAAAAATGAAGATAATTTGGGTTAGGAAGCATTTTTTTCCCTACAAAGTAACTCTGTCGAGGCTTGGCAAAAAAGGGAACTACAAGTATTTCAGTTTCATTTTAAGCTGATCTTTGTAAAATGGAATTCTTCCAAAGCAAGCATTAATAGTACCATTTTGAGGAAAATATAATATTGAAATCAGTGTGAATGTGCATTCATTTAATCCATGTGTGCCTATGTTTAGCAACCAACTAGAGAATTAATATCTATCCTTTTCTGTAGTGATAAAGACTCAAATTCTTAACAACATTGTAAATCCTTCTTAACTAAATCATGATTATGATAATAAATTCACATCTTGAAGGGCTTAAACACAAGAGAATAAAGAACTTAATATTGAAAGTTAATGAATTACAATCCATTTAAACTGTATATTAAGGAAGTCTATGTTTAATTGGGGAGCTTTTGCTAGCTTAATAAATGAGAATTTTCTATCCTGTATGTAAAAAGTAAGCCTGGTTAACCATACCAGCAAGGTCAGCTCACTGATCAAACCACTACTAGGGAAGATGGAAGGTGTTTGAAGGGCACTTTGTTGTCGCCAGACCTGGACCATGATCTTGACACAAGGACGTTTTCCAACAATTTTGTTTTTGAATTAATCTTTTGAGAAAAGAAGTAACTTCTGACATGGTAAGATGAAAATATACAGGCAAAACCTCAAGTGATTCCCTCATCTACTTCTTGTTTGTGGGTCTGAAAGACAGAAGCTGCTTTGCTGAAGTAATGAAAACATTTCATGAAGTGCAGGATTTGATGTTTCTGCAGTTAGGTTTTTGGAATTAGGCCACATAAGTCCCAAGGGATCTTCTTTGTTCCATAGTCAGAGCCATTACTTAACTGTGTTACAATGTTCTGAGTGTTTGAACTAACTGTGCTCCGAACTAACAAACCAGCCACTCTGAAACAGGCGCCCATCTCTGAACATGGTATGTGTCTAAACATGGAGGTGGGAGACAATTAGAAATTAAAATTGTGAATCAGAAATATGTAAACTGGGGAAATGGACAAGGTTAGCTCAAGGAGTAAAACTGGAGGGAGAGAGCATGACTCCATTAAAAGAAAATTGCCACCAGTGAAGCAGAAACCCGGGGGATGTGACCAAACTACACATCAGGCCCTACAGTCAGACAGCAATAGGTCACAGGAAGGTGTGAGACTGTGTCTAGCCATCTAGCTATTCAAGGACACACACACACACACACACACACACACACACACACACACACACACACACACACACCTCCCTGTCCCAGTCCTCGTCTTGAATATGTGTACTTGGGAAAGAAGGAACTGTGACATACAAGAAAACTGTCACTGTGATCCAGTTTTGCAATGGAACATCCTTTAGAAAGAACTGGTTATAAACATGGAGAAAAAAAATCAGTCCTTAGGAAATCTGTGATGACAGAGGTAGTGGCAAAAGCAAAGAAAATAGCACAGATCTCTGATTATATGTGTGGATGGGGTGTATCACCAAATTCAGGTATGTTAAGAACTGTAACTTACCTTTCTATTATTCAGTTTGATTTTTTTAATATTCTCATTCAGCTGAAATAGAAGAAACTGAAATAAAAATTTGTCAAAGATCTTCCCTATCCATAAATCTGTGTTCAATTTTCAGGAGCCTTACAGAGTGCCAAAAAGCGGGAGAACCCTCTTGTCATTTCTTCACTCAGGTATACTGTGGCCCATTATACTGCCTGGTCATTGGCCAGCAGGCCTTGCAGATAAAATAGAAGTCATCTTTACTGTTCTTCCCCCTTTTGTGTCTAACTGCTCTAAGTGACCCATTTGCGATGTGCTTGAAGTCATGAGAATTATCTTGCCATGCTCTGCTTCCCAAGGGGGCAGAAACCTCAGTGAGGCTGTCTCAGCCTCATTAGTTTAAGCCCTCTCTTGGGTTAGTAGGGGATCCTGAAGGCTTCCAGGGACTTCCTCCTTCCCAAGTTTCTTCCAAGAATTCCCAGTGCAGGCCTCCTTTCTGCAAGACCCACTGGCATCTTCAACATGGCACTGGCTTTTCTACTTGGACCATTTCAGCAAATGGAAATCGATTGGACTGCACTTTTTGGGACCTATACTGATAGAGATAATAGAAGCTTAGCCAATAATAATTAGCTTTTTAGGTAATTTTTCAAGTGTAAGGCAAATAATATTTAAGATGCTTATTTATTGAAATGAAAGCAAACAGTTGTATATTATATCAGTAAGTGCTTTCAATTTAGATGGGTAAAAGGTTGTGTATTTGACACCAGTTAAAGCTGGGTACTCAATAGTGATTATACACAGTCGTTAGGTTTTACTTGTTTACTAACTTGTTCAGGTATACCCCATAGTGTTAGGGAACAATTCAACTCCTAAAGGAAACTCAGTCGTTTGCAATACATCCATCTAAGTGACAGCAAAATTGGTAGAAAACAAAGGAACATACTATAATGTCACAGTTATAATGGTATCAGACAACTATCATATGTCCAATTTTATTCAATACATAACTCATTGAATCCTTACGACAGCCCTATGAAGGATACACTATTATTATCATTTACAGATAAGGCAACTGAGGCACTAAAAGTTTATGTAGCTTGCTCAGGTAAGTGGGTGAGTCAGGATTTATACCCCGGAGCCTGGTTATAGAGTCCATGAACTTACCTCCCGCCCTCTACACCCCAGAAGTTCCATTTCCTTTAGATCATAGAACAGGAGACAATTAGCCCGAGACAGAGGCAGTAGGGCTTCAAAATGGTGTTTCAATTTAAGAACAGTCAAAGGCAGCCTTGTTATTTTGACTCAAATTATTGCAAAAACTTGTTTTATTAGGTTCAGGTATACAAAACAATGTAATAGTTAGACATTTACACCCCTCACAAAGTGATAACCCCCCTCCTGCAATCTACTACCCCTCTGACATATGTAGCTGCTACAATTTCATCGACTCTATTCCTTATGCTGTACTCCATATCCTGTGACTATATATACGGGGGGGTGGGGGTGGGGAGGTATTCCAAAATAATGTATACACATTTTAAGAGATGTTATCTTAAAATGTGTATACATTTTTGGCACCCTCTGTATGTGTATATATTTAATTATAAATGTGCAATATTATTCGGCTTCAGCTGTGCCGTGCAGTGGTCAGGCACCCACACGGTCCATGAAGTGGTCTCCCTAATAAGTACAGTGCCCATCTGGCACCTTACATAATCTTTACAACATTGTCGATTATATTCCCCAAACTGTGTTTTACATCCCCGTGGCTATAAATCGCGATTACTAATTTGTACTTTCTAATCCCTTTACCTTCTCCCCATCCCCTCCCCCTTCAATCTAGCAACACTCAGTTTTTTCTTATATCTCTGAGACTATTTCGGTTTTATTTGTTCATTTATTCCGTTCTTTAGATTCCACATATAAGTGAGATCATATGGTATTTGTCTTTCTTTGTCTGACTTATTTCAAATATTATGCCAAATTATTGAATATTTTTAGTAAGTTCATATCTGTTTACTTGGACTGATGAAAATATTGACATACTCAATTGATTGAAGTCTTCACATGTGAGGGTACGTTGTTTAGGTAGGCATAGCTAGCTTATCATTTCTCTAAGGCCCTGTCTAAAAGTTTTTTTTCTCAGTGACACGCTGTGGCCAATCTGTACCTGAGTTCTTAAGATCACAGGCAAATATAAAGTGCAAAGCAGTAATGAGGGTGTTTAGGAAAAACAAACATAAATTTAAGTTACTTTCCTAGAGAAATCCACAGATCATATCATACAATTATACAAAATCGTCAGAAATGTAATATGTGGTAGAGAGGAACATTTGGAGTCAGGCAGACTGAAATGTATACTTGTTTCCATTGTGACTTTGGGAAAGTTACTTGACTTGTCTGATCCTTAGTTTCATAATTGTAAAATACAAATAGAAATGTCTATACAGGTTGCTGTGAAGATTAAACAATATAGCATATAAATGGTGGTAGTTAATATTAGCAACTATTCCTGTTTGAGTAAGATTATTATAATGGTAGTATGAAAATTGAGTTTCTGTCACAAAACCTCTGAGGTCAGCTAGTAAGGTATCTGTTGCGCATGAAAAGTTCTTGTATTGACTCTCATGAGTCGCAGAATAGTATGCTGTCTGTGGCCAAACTGCCTGGGTTAGAATCCTACATTTGTCACTTACTACTAAGGCTGCTAATTCCAGGCAAGTTGCTTAATGTCTCTCTTAGTTCATTCATCTGCAAAATAAGCATAATAGTAGTATTCTTACTGGTTGTTATAAAGATTAAGCAAGTTATTGTTCATGAATTTCTTAGAGCAGTGAAAAAAATATATATATGATTAGCACTACATAGATATTTAATGAATACCTTCACAATGTATTTCTAATTTAAACTCTAATAATGGATTAGATGGGAGGATTTTTTAAATCACATACATTTCTGGTGTTCTTCTCTTTATGATTCAAAAAGACAGACAATTGTTCCATATCTTGTAGAGGTAATCAGTGGTATAAGCTTTTGGATATTTAACAAACACTATTTTAAAGGCTGACAGTTCAGCTACACAACGTTGGCCTCAAGCTACCTTTCTTTATGAGGTCACAGTATATATGAGTATTTTTTTCATTGAAATCATGGTGTCCTTTGTGTATTTAAAGTGTAATAAGGTAAGTCAAATTTCAACTTCATTATATGTTCCCCAGGATGTCTGACTTCATATGTCTTCCTTATAAGAGTTTGAATTCATGCAGGAAGAAAGGAAGAAGCTTGAACAAAAGTGTGTTTCCTTGATGTCAAGGATTGTGATTATTAACAGGAAAACAGCAGAGTATTATGGGAATAAGTGATTAGGAGTCCAGGTTAGTGAATTCTTCCTATCCTGAAAGGTTCTGTCGCTTTAATCTGCATCTGTTGCCAACCAATCAAATGCTCCCCTAATAGGAACATCATTCTCAACAAAAAATTCTAAGTGTCCTAGACTTATTTCTGATCCCAGTGTATGATTAGATGCTGACTGAGTCTCTTAGACAAGTGATGAGACACCTTGTCAAGGTTATAGTCAGTAACTCACACACTCCATCTCCTGCAATGTAGAGTTGGAAGGTGGTGGCTGCATTTATTTCTGTTAAGTGAGTGTCGGAGATAAATGGCAGGGTTCGCTTTCCAGCTTAACACTTTGGTTAAGATGAATAATGGATAGCTAAAAGCAATGGCAATGTCTTAACAAAAGGAGAATGGGACCTGGGATTTAGCTTGCTCCATCTGTCTAAAATAATATCAAAAATAATACTTATTATTGCCATTTCAATTGTACCCATTCATTAAGCTTATTTTTGGCAAAACCTAAGCATATGAGAATCAATTAAAAGATTATTAAGTATGATTTCTGTGGAAGTGAAATTTGAAAATAAATCTTTTAAGAATATATTTATGATTGGAAGCTTAATAGAAGTGTTTTTCAAATGAAACTGGAAGCTGGAGTCCAAAAGCATATAAGATGGTGGAAATATAGTTAGCTTTAAAAACCATAGAGTATGCTTAATTTGCATCTAGGAAGTCATAAGCAAGTATCATGATAACCAATTCAGATAACATATGCCATCCAGAGAGGGTAAGGTTCTTTCTAGTTTCCTACACAATGACTAGTGTTGACTTTCAAGCCTTCAGTGGAAAGAAATGTAAAATTTTTATCTCCACCTGCTCTTCAGTGGTGACTGTTGATTTGTGCTGAAAATGAGAAGGAGAGCAGGGTGGTTTCATGTGACTAACCCTTTGACTTTAGCGCTCAACAAAATAAGAGTTTTTAAACTACTTGTTCCCCTTGGCCATCCCTATCTCTTGGTTTAGCTATTAATCTCATTATCAAAGTCAAGCTAAGTTCCCTAGATTCGAAGGTTTGTTAGAAACCACAGCAAGGGAAAGGTTAGTGGTGCCCAATCCTTAACTGCTGAATGCGTGGGATCTTTCTATACAGCAAGATGACGCATTGTTCGCTGTGCTTTCCTTGCAACAACCCTATTGTTCTACAATCCAGTATAGAGTTTTACAATCCTTCTCTTTATTAGCATATTTCAATAAAGTTCAAATTTGTATAGCCTCAAAGCCATTAACATTTTGTAGCACATTCTGGGTGGCACATTTCTCATTCAGAAAAATGTCTGCAGAGGAATGCTCTTCTGATATATTATACGCCATGGTTCATCATTTAAAATTGAGACATCCACCAGCATATACATCTTATTTAAAGTGTCAAAAGAGGCCAAAAAAAATTGCACTGACTTAAAGAGCCTTGTTACTTAAACTTCAGGGATCACTGCGTCCATTTTCCCTTTTCAGTGTTAACCATTTTTTTCCCTGTTTTCTCTCTATTCATTCTATAAAAAATAGTATCAAAACCCAAATTTGGGGAAAATAATCAAAATTATTATTTGTTTATGTATAAACAGAGCAATATAGAACTATCTATATCCTTAGGAGCATTTTCTTTGCAGATTAATATGTTTGCAAAATAATATGGCCTCTAATTAGGTAAGACTTTAAAAAATTAAAATTTCCCATTTATGTAGAAACGTCAAACAGGATCAAATATATGGTGATGGCAGGAGGCCTGACTCTGGGTGGTGAACACACAATGCGATATATAGATGATGTATTACAGAATTATATACTTGAAACCTATGTAACTTTACTAACTATTGTCACCCCAATAAACTTTAATTAAAAAAATAAAACTAATAAAATATGGAAAGAAGTTTTTATGGTTTGAAAATTAGAGCGTTTATTCCTTTGTCACTCTTTAGGAATTCATTATGAGATAAATCACTAAAGAGAATCCATATTGTTATACTGAGTAGAGGTTCAATGCCACTGTTCACTTTCTATGCACCTGCATGTGTGTGGAATAGAAAGGATGGTCACCTCCAAGTTGTGATAGGAAGAACTCTTCTGAATGGCTTCCCTATCTCTTTTTTTGGTAGTGTAAATGATACCACCTGACATATATTTCTCAGTGGTTCTCAAACTTTGCTGGACTCTGATTCGCCTGAGAATCTTGTTAACAAACAACAAAGATGCCCAAGGCCCAGTAGCAAAAGAGTTTGTCTACAAGTAGCCTGGGATAGAGCCTTGACTTCTGCCATTTTACACACTTCTTATGTGATTCTAATAGATTTTTAGTTTGGGAAATACTGAGCTCAGGTGATTCTTCAGTGGATCCATGTTAAATACAAATGCCCCTAGGAGCCAAGGTATTATCATGCATTTATGTGCTATGTTGAAGTTCTTTTTCTAGTTTATTTCTGCCTCATAGGATGACCCTCAGAGAACAACACCAGTGGTGTGCAAATAAAGTGGTTGAAAATAGGGGTGAGCCCTGAGTTTCTGGATTGGACAGAGAAAGCCTTGGTTTGTAGCATTTGCCAGTTTCTGTGGTGTAAATCCTCTTACCATGGCCAATTGCAAGCTACTAGTGGATTAATAACCATCTCAAAATTTCTGATTATTTGATAATCACCCCTTGTGAGCTGAAGAGAGCCGACTTCTGCACACAAGTAACTGTTTCTGATACAGAAGGTAAACAGCTTATAAATATATGGCCTAGGGCCAATAAGATAATTAATACTATTGAATTATAGAGATTTAAAAATGAACCCCAAATTATCCTAACTAAAGTGAAGACTTCCTAAACTACTTATAATATCAAATAGCGCCATGGGTGTTAACTTCCTGACACACACGATGGGAAATTTTGTTTTTCTTGTCCTCAACTTGGAGGCCACTTCCCAATTTAAGGTTTTCCATGTAGTTTACTATTTGAGGTTCCTTTTTCAAATACAACAATATAAAAAAAATGGCTACCAGCCCCCTGAAATGTCACTTTATAATTTCTCTAGAAAAAGGCAGGGACCTTCAATTCAGGTAAGATTTTTATAAAATTGTGGCCTTCTTAAATCTACTGATGTGTTGTCCACTTTAGTTTAGCTACTTTAGAATATTAATATGCTTCTACCCATATGCAAAGTTGCAATAGATGGCCATCAACACAGTGTGATTTTTCCTTCATTCAAATTAATTTTTTTAACAGCCTGTCGGAGTGCCTAAAGTTCAGTCACCAAATTTTATGGCTAAAACTTATCTCTGTCTGATTCCCTCATTTTATCAATGAGGAGTAAGAAAATAAAAAAAATAAAAAAAAAAGAAAACTTGGGAGTTATATGCACAATTAGTCAATAGCAAAATTCAGGTGGAACCCAGTCTTCCTAGAGTTCCTTCTCTCATTTTGGGATTATGTGTTGTCTTCTGAAACTTCTCATTAACACATACACAGGAAACCTTGGAATTGTCAACATCATTACAAAGTACATTTAATAGATTGGCTAGCTGTTCTCAGTCAATAAAGTGCTTGAGGAAATAAAGTGTGTACTTTTAGCACGTGGAAGAAATCTCAGAAAAACTGAACACGCATATAAATATTTTATGGATAGGGAGTGGATATAGATGGGGAATAGATCAATAAGGTAAAAATATAAGAAATGTACAGACACTGGGCAATTTAAATGTGTAAAAGAGAAAACTAAAAAATGAATTTTGAGGGAAATTCTTAGGTTTAACCCTAAGGACAGAAAGAAAGGATTTAACTTAAGATTTAGTTTAATTCAAGAGCTAACTAGAATAAAAGTATAATTATATTTTGATCTGTAAATATATAAAAATGACAGCTGTTTTGCATATAAAAGTACAAAATTATCTACATTATGCTTTGTTGAAGAATATAAGGGATGTCTTAAATAGCACATAAGTCCATGAAAATGGGTTTTCCACAGCATCTTCCTTTATTCAATTCTAGAAGACTTTAAAAGCTGCTTAAAATTGATTAGGCCATCTTTGGTTCCCTAACATAATAAATCTTAGAAAATAGCTTTCACTGTGCTCCAGTATATTATAATTTATTTATTTATTTATTTTAATTTTTTTTTTTTAAGCTGAGTCATCCTGCCATCTGTTGGCAGCTCCGGCAGCTCAGCTTGGGTCATGAATCGAACCCTGTTTCTCAGAGCTCACACTCTTGAGAGAGCTCTTAACCAACTGAGCCACTCAGCAGGCTGGTATATTGTAATTTAAATTGAGTGATTTTCTAGCTGAATTGGTAAAGGATGAGCCAAACCAGACTATGGCTCTGGGTGAACCTATTCTAAGAACAAGCAACTTGCGTGTTAACTTGTTTTAGCAGATAAAGCAATAGACACTGTTTATTAACCTTGTTCTCTTAAGGCAGAAGTTTTGTATGTTGTGGTGTAAATAGATGGTTGGACTGAATTGACCAATTTGGCCAAATCGACCAGTCACCTCAGAGCTATGGCTGCACAACCAGAATTATTAATTACAATTTAGATATAGATACCAGCTTTTCTTTCCCCAGAAAAGTAGGAGTGGGTTGCCACTATGTTGTATTAAACCAGGAAGACAGGGAACCAAAGCATTGAACTATTTTTCTTTGGCTAGCACAAAAGTAACCTACATTAAACATACTATCTATAATAGTTGTATAATCAAGACAACCAATAATAATATTTAAAAATAGCTACTGATATATGTCAGGATAGTTAGCTGAAAATAATAGACACTAACTCTGGCTTATGTAAACAAAAGTTGGGCTTATTCAGCCTAACTTCTGAAAATGCCAGAAATCCAACCTCAGAGCACTTGTGGCCAGAGATGAAGCCTCAAAATCCTGCCATAGAGCTGGTCCAGTGATAATACCAGTGCGCTACCACTGGGCGTGTCTTCCACACTTGCACCACTGATGCACTAGCGTGAAACCCTGCTATGGCTTGCCACATATCACTCAAATGAATTCCCATGGTTCTTAGCTTTTTTCTGGATTGGTACAACTCATGGGTAGAAACAAAGTGTCTTAGTCAGCTCAGGCCACCATTATAAAATATCACAGATGGGGTGGCTTAAATAACCATATTTATTTTCTTGTAGTTCTGGAGGCTGGAAAGTTCAAGATCAAGATCTGAAGGGTTTGATTTCGAGGGAGGGCCCTCTTCCTGGCTTATAGACAGACACCTACTTGCTGTGTTCTTGGATGGCAGAGTGAGAGAGAAGCCTCTGGTATTTTCCTCTTCCTATAAAGGCACATGGGGTTCCACTCTTATAACCTGATCTAAACCTGTTATTTCTATAAAGACCCCATACCCAACTACCATCACATTGGGGGTTAGGGCTTCAACATACACATTTTGGAGGAATGCAAATATTCAATCCATAGCACAAGTTCCCTGACATCAAGCCATTTGCACTTGGGGTTTGGAGAATACAGTGAACCCTTCACAACTCTGAAGGGAGGTAGCTAAGAGAATACATACTCCGAATTCATTCTCTCCTTCTTCCTCTTTATCTAATGTTAAAGCTTCCCACTGGCTGGAAGCACTGGAGATCATGGGCATTGTCTTCTTTTTTCAAAGTCCTAAAGCTAAGCATTTCTGGGCGTAGAGTGGTGCAAAGGGAGTAAAGTGGATTTTGAGACACAGACAAAAAGATATATGCTTTTAACTTGTTTACCACCTTACCGTATAAGGGGTGTGTGTGTGTGTGTGTGTGTGTGTGTGTGTGTGCATGCACACACACACACACACACACACACATGGTGCCAAAAAATGTATACATATTTTAAGAAAGGAAAACTATTAAAATTGTAACACTCACTATATACCAATTACAAACTATGAATACAAGAAACGTTTGACTTCTGCAATTACAAGAGGTGCTCAAAGTGGTTACCATCAGCATCCATACATTTCTGATTACAGTGAAATACTGCTTAAACAACGTTGACCACTTGAATACATTTTTGTCTCCGCTTGTATAATGATTCCTGGTGTTCATACTGAATTTTGAATTCCTCTTGTCCACAAAATGAGCAATTTGTGTTTTGAGTAGACATAGATTGTATTAGAGACAAACTTGCAGTTACATGTCCATGATTTTATACAAATACCCAAGCCTAGTATCTTTGACATGAAGATATTTATTTTATAGTTCCCTCTTATTTCAAGGTGTCTTTGTCCAAGTACCTTTCCCACTGCAGCCCTGTCTAGACCTCAGCCCATCCAATTATGTTACTACCTCAAACTCACTCTTAACAAAAAATGGTATCTAGAGATTAGAGGCAAGAGGACATGATTCTCCATGGTAAAATGGCTCTAGAAGTCTTTTCTGGCCTGAAACTGAAATGGTTATGGCCTAAAATGATAACATCTTTCAAAAGGATTCCTTCATTATCATACAATAAAAATTATGGCATTTTTCCATATATATGACTTTGACTTGTCTTTTGGGGGATATTAGCAATATTGTGCCAACAGAAATTACAATGAGAATTTAGAAAACTCTATAATATTATAAATCACATGTAGAATTTATGATTCCCAAATTATAAGTTTTACATTCTCAGTGGAAGTTTTTGTTATAAATGTTAAAGATGTCTTAACTGTATAATGAGGTAGAACGACAATTTCAACTCACTTAATATCTATTAGGACATTACAGATATTTATTGATTTGTTGAAAAAAAATGAGAGAAAACATAATTGGATGGATTATTCAACCAAAACTTTCTGAAACAGAAATGTAATTTAAAGATTTTGAAAAACTCTTAGTTGGACTTAATTGGCTAGTAAGATAAGGGATCCATGGAAACCTCTGTACATCAATAGTTGAGATAAAAAATAATACTGTATTAACTCTCCACTGTCAAAACAACTGTAAGATGCTCAATTAACATTGGTTTCTTGCAAAGCATACACTGATTGGTAGTTTTTCTGAAGGTTTAGAAGAATAACATTCATTGTCTGAAGACCAGAATTTCTTTGTCATCAGGAACTTCCAGGCCTGAGTGAAGGCTGTACCTTGACCATTGGAATAAGTGAGCATTATACATCAGCAAATTGAGGAGATGTTGTGGTATAGAAAGGATGTGGAACTGGGGTAAGGAAATTGGGTTCAGGTCCCAGACGCTCCACTAACCAGCTGTTTCATCTCGGCCCAGTGCTTGAACTTCCCTATTTCTTGATTTCCTTACATAGAAAATAATGACATTAGATGGGGTAATTCCTGAGGAATAAAGGCATTAGCCTGCTGTGCCCATTATGAAATGGTGGTAAACCTTATGTTTATATAAATGCTTTCTGTAATCTCCACTCATTCATTCAATCATTTTACATGTGTTTCTATTCCATGTTCTCTCATTCTGAAAATGTAGTATGCACTGGGAATATAAAGATAACTAACAAAATGAAAGATAGATATGGTAGAAAACAAAAGTTGTATAATAAAGTCATGGCCTAAGTAAAGTATAAAATAAATTAAAATAAGGTATGATTTCAACATTTGATAGAGTGTCAGGAAAGAATGCATGTGCCTTGATTCTAGGATTCTCAACAAGGGATTTAGGAGGTATTATACACCAATGAACACTTTGAGAAGGAACATATAATTCTGTAACATAAATGGTCTTGAGTTGAGCAACATTCATAAAAGTAGGATAATATAAAATTTATTTTTTATTTTAACTTTTATTGAAAATCTATAGGTAAATAATAAAGACTTGAGTTTCATGACAGACCAAAAATTTCCCATTAACAAATTCCTGAACAAATTTTAAGTAAACTGTTTTTGTTTGTTTGTTTGTTTGTTTGTTTGTTTAAGATTTTATTGGGGAATTGGGGGAAGGGGAACAGACAAGTTGCTGTTCTTTTGTTCTTCAGTCTAGTTGTGGAGGACATCGCTTCACTGGCCCATGTTGGTATTATCATTGCGCTCTTCCTGGGTGAGGCAGAATGGTCGAGGGACACTGGATGGCTGCTCATGGTGGTTCTTGGCAGCTCATGCTGGCTGCCAGCCACTCACAGTAGCTTTATGGCAGCCCACTGCAGCCTCAATGCAGCCTCACTGCAGCCTACACCGTCACCAGTGACTCACGGCAGCCCAGCTCCAGGTCGAGCTGTTGTTCACCATCTTAGCTGTCGATGGCGCAGCATCACTGGCCCTCATGTGGGATCTGAACTGGGCCCTGATGCTCAGAGCTGGCGTCGCAAGCCAACTCTTAACCAACGCACCACTGGCCGGCTCTCCTGAACAAATTTTAATTGTTGCAAAGTGGGAAATACAGAGTAGAAGGAAAAGGTGATAGAATAAATAGAGTTGTTCACTTTATACAGACTAGAATGGAAATGCTGATTAGTGTTAAAGAAACAACTAAAATAAGTATATTATTTGAAGTTATAAAGGAAACAAAAGAATACATAAAAATGATGCGTAGAGGGTGTTTTATGAGATCATTGATCATTTTGAAATATTGAGAAAATGATTAAAAGAACTGAATACATAAATTACCTAAAAGATGTCTCTAGCATGACTCTTCTCCTTTCCTTCTATTCCTGAGAAGCAGAGAAAGTTGCTTTTCATCTTGTTTTTCAGTTCTATTAGAATTGTGATTTTGTAAACTCTGAATAGAATATATTCTGTATATATTTGTGTATGCATTCTTTATACATACTCTATTATCAATCATCTGTCTATCTGTCTATCTATCTATCTATCTATCATTTATCTATCTCTGGGCGGCAGGTAGAATTCCTCAGAGAAGGTAATATTTGAACTGAATTTCAAAGAAAGAAAAATTATTATTGGCATATAAAGAAGGTATTACAGTCTAACTTTAGAACGGTATTTATATATCTATATCTATAGCTACACATACTACATGTATGTGTACACTATAGGCTACATAGGAAAGATTTGCTCATGTCTTCTGATTCCAAATATAAGTTTATATAATGGTTGATTTAAAGAAATGTTGAATTGAAACAAGTCATTTGTTTTTAAAATAGACTGTGTTTTCCTTAAATATAAAAATGAGCATAAATTTTAAATCAATATTCTGCTATGGAGAAGACAGAAAGTAAGCCAGAGTCTGGTACTCTAGATAAGAGAATGACCTCACCATTGTTAGCTGAGGAATGTTTTTATGAGGTGAAGAAACATTCAAAATCCTTGACAATCTAAGTTCAAGAGTGTTGAGAATGAAGCTTGGAGAGTCCTCTGTGGAGACTATTTTTTTTTTTTTTTTTTTTTTTTTTTAGCTGAGCCATCCTGCTACCTGTTGGCAGCTCAGCGGCTGCTCAGCTTGGGCTGGACTCGAACCACTGTTGCTCAGAGCTCAAACTCTTGAGTGAGCTCTTAACCAACTGAGCCACTCGGCCGGCCCTGTGGAGACTATTCTTGATGCTAGATGAGGTTGGAGTCCTCTCCATGAGTAATACTGAAATGAAATACAAGTATTTACAGCACTCGGAGTCCAGCTCCGAGATAATAGACTGACAGGAACCAACATTATTTTTCAGGAGTCCCGTCCCATTGGCATGGTTCAGGGCTGTAACTCCAGCCAGAAAATAATGGCAGGGGATCCAGTGCTCCTGCTTTTGCAAAATTAAACTAATCCTTGGCTCATCAGTGTGCCATTGCAATCAGGGGCCACTTGACATTGTAGCAAATTTGTGAGAGAAAATGAGTTGAACTTAGAATTTTATATGTGGCCAACCTAGAAAGCTATACTAGCATTCTAATATGATGGATTGTTGAGATGTTTCCAAAAAGTTATACACGACAGAAAGATGAAAAATACTTCCATGAAAAAAACGAGCTGCAAAAACAAAGTGTGAGCAAATAATTTAGTAAATCTTAAATACAACTTTAAATGATCATTTTGCTTTATGTTGAAAATTATTATTGGCAATCTTGGTCCAAAATTTAAAGTATATTCAAAATAAGGAGAACAGGGAAAGCATACATGCATTCTAGTTTGTATAGATATTTATTAAGTTTTAATAAATGTGCTAGAATATGAAAGTAGTCATCACATTACAATTCTACATATACATTTTGAACCTTTAGATGAAAAATGTTGGAATTAAGAAAATACAATATAAAGGAAAAAGCAAAGTAACAAGAAAAAAAACAAAAAGAAAGCTGAACAAAAATTTTAAATATCATGGTAGGAATAAAGCTAAATGCATCAATAATCACACAAACATTGAAAGCTACATTTTGTATTAAGAACTAAATTCTCATTTGAATTGTCCCAAAAAGTAAATACTGTATAAAGAAACAAAGGTTGAAAAGACACAAAATAATGCAATGTTAAAAGATCTACCAGGCAGATGCTAACTAAAACTATGGAGACTTAACAATATTGACATTAGATTGAATATTAGATATACTAACCTTTAAGATTTAAAAGGAAATAATAATAGTTATATGATAATAAAAAATATTATACAGTAGAAACACCATTGCAATTATTTAAATACCTAATAAAATAGTGTAAAATATATTAATAGTTACAAATGTAATTAAAATACATAACAAAATATGAAAATACAAGTCACACTTATTGGGGAAGATGTCAACGAACCTCTCTCTGTAATTTGAAAATCAAGAAACTTTAGTGAAGATCGGCTAACAGAGGTACAAAGTTGATATGCTATATAATTTCCTACAGAAAATGAGAAATTCTAAAAAACAACATAATATAGGAACAATACAAACAGACATTTCACCAAATATATACAAATCAAATGGTTAGTAACACTTACATAGATGTACAACATCATTAATAATCAGAGAAATGTGTATTTAAAAAGATTTTAAATTCATTATCAAACTTCAAAGACTGATAATACCCAGCTTTGCTGAGGATATAGAAAAACAATAACCTCATATAGAGTAGGATCATAACTGGTAAATCCTTTTAGAATCAATTCACCAGTATATACTAAAATGAAAAACACTCAGTCTTTAATACATCCACATCAACTCCATGACTCTATCCCAATGAAATGTTTGTGTGTTTGTTTAAAGATGCTACTGTAACAACTCCATCAATAGAATATTTTACTATTTTAAACAATCATGATATAGTCATAGAATTAGCTAAACCTACATGTATTGAAATGAATATATTGCTAACATAATATGGTTAAATAAAAAAAAATAAAGTTCTAGAAAAATGCATAGAGCATTTATAGGAAAAATAATATTTGTATGTAAACACTACCTAAAAAAATTACAGTGTCTACATATCAAATTCTTAACTTTAGAAATGTCTGAGGAAGGGGTAGGAAAGCAATAAGGAAGACTATAATGAGTAATGCTCATGTTTTCCTCTGCACATTATTTGAATATTCCTTAGAAAGGATATATTAGTGTTCTATTTGTGAAACTAAAAACATCAAAAGCAGACAGAATGGGTGTTTGCACCATACTTCAATTAAGATCATTGAATTATCAGGAAGGTGGTTATCAAACTAGTAAGTGGAATGGCAATGATATGAATTCTGGAAGGTTCATTCCAAGACCAGTCTTTTTGTTGTTTTTTGTTTTAATCATTAAAGACTTAAAGATGTAAGGGTTTAGTAATTTATACTTTTTCACACACTTTCTTTTTCATTAGCTAGACACCTGTGCTTTGTCAGATTCTGAAAGCACCAATGTATCAGATTCACGTTTGACCAAACAGTATATGTCTGCACTTCTGCAGTTTTCTCAATATTCAATCCAGCATGGTAGTAAGTTGTTATTCTGCCTTATGGTCCATATCTTCTGCATATGGGAGAAATATAATTATTCCTGGTGAGCATCCACTGAAAAAACATTGAACTGTTTTCAACTCATTTCTTTTAAGATGTTACATGTTATGAAGATGTCAATCATATGCATTATTTTTAAATTTTACAAATGTTACATAGTCTGAACAGTTTATTCTGCCAATAATTTAACGTAATGAGGATTTTATGGTATATTAGTTAAAATAAATCAGGTTTACAAAGCACTTGATAAAAATGTGAATATCATAAAGGAAAATAATCCAGTTATATTGTAACTGTAAAACCGAAAGGCTGTTTTGCCTGCAGAAATATTTGGAAATCGGTTTATTAGCTTGCAGAAGTCAGGAGGTATTTATGATTGATAGAGGGGGAAAAAAACTACCTTGATTAAGGATATATATATATATATAGGCCTGAAGTTCTGATAGATTCTAAATATTATTCATGGCATAGAGCCTAGTCTATTCCCTGGTGGTTTTATAGCTTGGGCTTCACTGGTCTCCTATTGTTGAACTACATCATTTGCTAAATATAACATTAAAATTGGGAGTAGTTAGCAATTTAGTAAACCCTAGACTGGCTGCGTAGGTCCAATCCTAGAATGGATCGTCACAAACAGGAATTACACATCTTTTTAATTATCTAAACCAGCGGTCGGCAAACTGAGGCTCGCGAGCCACATGCTGCTCTTTGGGTACGTTCTGTCTCAAAAGTTTGCCGACTCCTGGAAGAGCCAATCTGTCCCTCACAACAATTTAAAAATTATTTGAGAGCCATAAATATATTTTTACATAATCACCATTATATGAATAATATCCTTTAAAAATTTTGTCAATAAAACTATGATAGTTTTATTTTCATTTTCAATTTTACTGCAGAGCCTGTGGCTTGGGAGCCGCAGTTTGCTGACACCTGGTGGCTCTTCCATCTCAAAAGTTTGCCAACCCCTGATCTAAACAAATTCTTCCCTTCTGGGCAACTTTAGATGCTTTATTGGGGCCATGAAATGTATTATAATGTTTAATGTTGGGATTTTGTTATTGGAAAGGTGATTGTGTGTAAGTCTTTGTGTGTGTGTGTGTGTGTGTGTGTGTGTGTGTGTACACATACACTAGTATATCTGGGTACTTACAGGTGAAGAATGTGGAAAGAGAAAAGGAAATCACAAAAGGGAAGACTATTTTCAGAATTGTTTCTTATCTTCAAGATGAAAGATCTTTGGGAAGACAGTCTGAATTACTATAGGGAGTCAGTTTTATTCTCTGCACTTTTCCCTTTAATTTTTATTTGTGCAGTACTTTACCTCAGTTGCCTCAGTTTTCATGGATTTTTCAAGGCAACTCAGGAAAGATGGAAAAGGTCAGTAGAATCCTCTAGGACGTTTTGTCAGGCTGACAAGTAGTGTCTAGACATTCTCCTTCTCTTACTTCTCTCCTCCCCTCACCCCCGCTCCAAGAGATCTAATAACTAGAATCTGGTAGTTTTTAGAGGTAAACTACTGGGAAATTTCAAGATATAATGATGACAATACAAAGGCAATAACTACCATTCTTGGGTGACTTCCAAAACAAGCTGCAAGCATGTTTCTCCTGGCTTTCTTAAGACTTATACCTAATAATCTCTGCCTAGGGTGGTTGTGGTTTTATTAATAATGGTATAGCTAGGTATTCTGCCACCCGCTATCAGAAACAGTGCTACAGTGTTCCATCCACTGAAATTATGGGAAGATGCCTATTCATATCAGAGGCTAGACTAAAAACAGGAAGTCATCTAAATGGTCAATAATAACTCTTTTAAGTAGGTGACTAGAAATACATCTACATGAGGAAAAGAGTCACGTGAAAAATATTATTGAAGTAAATTTATTGAGATTTATGCTAATAGTGGAAAGAAGGCATTTGTTACAGAGAAATCTGTGAAATTAACCATACTCTAATTTTTGTAAAAGATACATGTGAGTGATTTTTGTACAGTAAAACAGTGAGTCTGAAGGAAACATCACCTTTGTTGACAGTTAGGTTGGAAGCTCTGCAGATGCCAGGGAAACTTTCTTGTAACTATTATTTCTCAAATATTTTCCACTCTGTCTGGCACAGAAAATATGTTCAATATGTATTTTGATAATTAAATAATGTTTATAAAGCAAATAGTTCAATGCCTACCAAGTAATATTTGGTTAATAAATGGAAAACATTATAACTTTTAATGTATATCAAGAAACAGAAGTAGAAGAACAACTTGTAATTATCAGAATAGTTGTTCAGCTTGATGCCTTGCACATATAGCACATTATGGCAATTATATGAGATTGAGGAGTTCAAAGTTTCCATGAGATTCCATATAAGACTTTAATAAAGACGAAGGATGCAATACAGCAGGAGAAAGAAAGCATAGACACATATCAGAAAGGCCCGAGATCCCTAAGGCACAGCTCCAGGGACCGTTCTTGGTAACATAGGAAATGCTTTCTTTTCAGATCATGAACCTGCATGAATCATGCAAAAGTGCCTGAGTTTCAGGGGAGCCAAAGCACTGGTAAACATAGCTCAGTCCAGTCTGTGTAACCATATAAGTCAGGTGCGAATAAATCATCAAGCTACATACCCTTTCAATAAACAACAGAAACAAACTGATACGGGGTGCCTTCCAGTGGGTTTTGGTCTTTAAAAGTCCCATTATAAATCACTAACTCATAACTTTTATAACTATTTTGGCCAAGGGCCAATACTATGGTTCTGGGCATTGGTGGAGATATGCATAGAGCTACCCAAGCTAGCTGCACACACGTAAACCTATCCTTACTCAGCCCCTTCATGGGAACTTGAAAATGGCACCCTCCTGGTGTATCTGAAGGAGTAGATAAAGCTTCTTCCTTTACAGCTTCAGAGGCACATTGCTTGAGAAATGAGCAGGAGATGGCCACTTGTCCCTAATGGTAGTTGCTTCTGTGTAGGGCACAAACTGTGTATTAGTTTATGGTAGACATGAGGTAAGAGAAATATGTGGAAGAACCATAATGTGGACACGCAACATTCCCACTGGTATGACCCATGCACTCGGGGACAGGTCGGGCTGTGGGCAATGGTCAGAGGCTCAGACTAACAGACAGTTGATATCAAAAAGGTCTTAACTATGCCAGTAACAAGGTAGAGATTGATAAGAAGAAATGTAGGCACATTCGTGTGTGGAGAACAAGGGAAGCAGACAATGTATAAATGGTAAAAACTACAAAATATTTAGTGTGTAAACAAATGATTAGTGCAAGTTCCACTGGTCTCTTCACATTCAGAGGTGGGACACATGATTCTAGGAGGCTTGTGAGAAAGAGACTAAGTCTTGTTTTTGTGACAACATGAAGCCAGGCAAGTGCAAGGTGGTGGTTTGAATGCACAAGAATCAGCATTCCAAGTACCAGAACTGTGGTTTAAAGTGAGCACCTGGTCCCAGCCACGAGGTACATGCCAAGATAGCTCACCAAGTAGGACAGAACATACGCATAGGACTACTAAACATAACACTTCGAGGCTTACTTACTCATCCTTTCTCAACAGGGTTTTTTAAATCCAGCCTAATTAAAAATGGGAATGAGAAGCAAAATAACATAGTAATTAAGAGCCAATGTCTGGTTGTGGAGAGTCCAATGGAAACCCTAGTTCTGTGACTTATCCTTTTTGTGACCTTGGGCATGTTGTTCATTTTAAACCCATTCTTTTCTTCAGTTTCTCCATCTATAGAATGGAGATAACAATAGCACCTTCTTCAAAGGAGTGCTTTGTGAATCAAATGACATAATAATAAGAGTAACGTGCTTAGAACAGTGTCTGGCACAATAAAAAATATAAGCGGTGTGTGTTCGCCGCTATTCTTCTTATTTCCAGCAGCTAGAGTGGAGTTCTGCTGCAGCGGCAGTGTGGAGGCTGTCCCCATACTTTGACCTGGGACAGCTGCCTCTGCTCTAATGTGGCTGGGACAGGCCAGAGCAAACTTTTCTCTTCTCATTAATTCCCATGCCCTGCTGAAAAATTTGTATCAACAACACCCATTTAATACTACACTTCCTGATGCTGGCTGAACTCTCTGGCCTCTATAGACTAGACCGTTTTCATTTCTGTGGACTTGATGTAGTAAATTGACCTTTTGGGACCGATGTCTAGCTTACTGCCTTGACCATATCTATCTACTATACTTTCAAGCTCCATGCAGGCTAAGTCACATCTGTTATTTACCAGTGGCTACTTACTATCTATCTGAGCGCCTGGAACACAGCAGAACCACAATCAATGGTTTGTTTAAAGAAGGGTTTACCTTTACCATATTGACCTGGCAGTTGATTGTTCTCTTTTCATAATAAACTCTAGTTCCCTTTTTTGGCACTATTCATGTCTCAATCTCTTTGTTGCCTCTATTTTCACTTTTATAAGTTAGTACCTTACTCCCTCCAATTCAGTCTCTAGAGCTCACCCTAGTAGCATTTCCCACTTGGGACCTGTGAGTGGAACCTGGTGCACATGGTGTTTTGAGATGTCAGTGTGAGAATGAAGGAGAGTTATAGCACCAATAACTTCAGAATGCACTGCATATTCAATAATAAAATAAAATATATTACCTCATCTCGGTACACTGACTTTGTGTATTGTGTTTATGTCAACATGCATACGCAATAAATTTAAGGATGCAATAGGCAGTTATTGTGGAAAACAATCATGTCACATGTAATGTGATATGTAATAAATTATACCCTCAAAATATATCTAAATGACTTAAATATTTAGTCTTTCATTCTCACAAAATATATCTAACCACCCAAAAATCATTTTACTAGTAATTTCAAGCTTAAAGATATGCTATCATTGCCTCATAGTAACACAGAGCTGACAGTGTTCTCACAGATTATTTGGTAGATGTGAAAACTGCCCCTGGGAAAATAGTCTTTTGCTCTAAGTATATTAGAATATAGAGGCAGAGTCTGTTCCCTT
The DNA here is from genome assembly GCF_001890085.2 of Hipposideros armiger. Classification (NCBI taxonomy): domain Eukaryota; kingdom Metazoa; phylum Chordata; class Mammalia; order Chiroptera; family Hipposideridae; genus Hipposideros; species Hipposideros armiger. The sequence continues at coordinate 234,147 of NW_017732658.1, forward strand.
CATTACATTAGAACACCTCCCTATGAACCTGCCATAATAAAGATAAATGACTAGTCACATCCCTAGAGGATAGACAATGTATATGTCTGTCAGGATCCATTATACCTTATATAGTAATAATTCACCACACACCTTGGCAATGAGGTTTTCTTTTTTTCCATAGGGTGTATCTTCATGCTTGTTGCCTCAGCCACTGCTAATTCATATTTAGCCCATTTCTTTTCTTTTTTTTTTCTTTAAAATAAGGACATAGGATTATTGGCCCTTGCATTATATGGTGCTAAATTAGTTGTGGGTTTGAATAAAAAAATTGCTTTCTAAGCAGGATGGATCATTTACTTATTTCATTAGGCACTTGTAGCAGTGAAGATTGAGAATGCTTTAATGACTTAAAATTTTCTTTTTATTATGCTATTGAACAAATTATAGAGCTAATGAGATTTACACTAAAGGGAAAATCTCTGCATCACCTGCTGTTTTATGGGTCTTAGGGAAAATTATTAATAAATTTTCTCTTTCTATAATTAGACAAAGTTTTGTTTTTAAACAATATTTTCTCTGAATGTAAAATGTAAATTATCAGCTCACATTATTTCTTCATGGGAAATTAGTTTGATATGGTAAATGAAGCACATAGGTCATATCAGGCATTTCCTTGTATGCTTAAGAATTTAATTAAAATAATGCAGTGGTGGGAACTAAGTTTGACATCAGGAACCTGAGTTCAAATCACAGCTCTGCTCACTTTAGTTTTTAAATTGGGCAAATCACTTAATATCTCAGCATCAGTTTTCTCAGAAAAAAAAAAGTCAATATTTCTGTGCACTGTATGTCAGAGTAAACTTGTGAAAACAGCTAAACCAATGCCTAGAACATTATAAAAACTCAGTAAATAGTTGTGGTGTTGAAGTTGTCATTGAAGTTAAAAACCATATCTTTATATCTTCTGTTTCATAATTTTAAAAATCAGTTTGGGTAGAAATGAACAATTCTACGGTATCGTAAGAAAATATACTAACCTACCTTTAATCCTTCCTTAGAGACTATTACAAGACACGGAGATTTAAGAAGGGGAAAAAAAAAGGATTAGAAGGAAAGTAGATTTGATAAGAATAGCAAATAAGAAACCATTATCATGATAGTGCCATACTTCCATATGAAGTTAATAAATAGGAAAATAATCTTTCTAAATTTGATTGGGTAATAGTTTGTGGCAAAGGAAAAAAAAAGGAGATTAAAATAACATGCACAGCGGTCATGATTCACATGCAGAAATTACTTTATTTGGAAGTTTATGCATTTTTTTCTGCCCTCTCATACTTATCTAAGACTTTTTGCTTCATGCTGCTGAGTACCACTGTAGCTCTGAGAGAAACTTATACCAGATAAACAGGCTCACAAATCTAAATCAGATCTCAAAGAAAAAAAAATGGCTTTCCTCTTTCCTCTATCCCAGGTATAGCTTTTTTATTTTTTTATTATTTATTTATTTATTTAAGTTTCTAAACAATAAAGTAAACTAGTTTCTTATTACCTTGATATATATTTTTGAGGAGCTATATGAGGGCACCCGGGTTGCCACTGAAATCTAGATAAATGATTCAATAAAGATACACAAGAATATAATAGAGGTTCATGTGGTCTATAAAAGATAAGACACACTACATTAACCCTCTCCATGAGAAATAACACAAACATACACATCTATCTGAATACCTCTGGAATTGTAAGCTGAATGCATTTATATCATTCGCTGAAAAATATGTTGCTGTCGGAATATCTCCCTTGCTGAGACTTTTCTATTCAAAGCAAACTGCCAGTTTTAAGCAGTCCTTGGTCCAGCAGTCATAAAGCAGCAGAGGAAAATAAGTCTGTGAGTTTAAAACCACTGTTTGGTACAGAAAATAAAATACAGCATATTCTAAAGTAGTTGTAGTTTTATCCCATGAAGCGCCTCTCAGCTCCAGGGACTTGGGGTAGCAATTCATCAAAATGACTATCCCCGGAACAAGGGCATGCCTCCGATTTCTCCTCAGAATGGGTCCTGCTGAATCCATCCCACTCCATGCACTTGCCTCCCCCTGCTTCTCAACGGTTTCAATTCCTGTGTAGGAGTAAAATCTTTTGATTTTAAGACGTAACAATGCTTACCAAACAAATAGCCGTAGAGAAGATGCATGACAGGTATTTTAAGCGTTCATTCCATAATTACTCATTTCCTACCAGCCAGGTGCCTTGCTGAGTCCTGATGGTAAAGATGAAACAAGACTAAGAGCTCAACAACCCCTAAAGACTAGTGGTAGATATAAAGAAGTACATGAGCAGATACAGATAGATAGGGCTATTTTTCCAATAGAGGTGTAATAAGATTGTCGGAAAGGGGAAGATATCCAAATTGGGGATATCAAGGAAAGCAATTTGAAAGACGTGGCTTCTAAGCTGAAATCTGAAAGAGAAGAGCTAGTGAAAATGAGAGGGGGTGAGTTAGAAAAGTAGCTCATATTGGGCAGCGCTGCTGTGAGGGAGTAGGATCAGCCTTTTATATATAAAAAAATAAAATGTACCTCAAATAGGTTTTGCTGGGACTTGGAACATACCTGGGAAGGGGGCACAGTGGCCTGGATGATGCAGGAGAAGGAAGCAATGTTTGCCATACAAAGCTTTATAAACCAGAGCTTCTCAAAGTATAGTCAGCAGACTGGCACTTACAGCATAAGTTGGGAGCTGGGTAGAAATGTAGACTCCGATTCAGGAGTTGTCAGGTGGGACTTCTACAATTCTAGAAGACTTCTATATGTATGTCCACATTTAGTCACTAATCATAAACTACATTCAGAGTTTGTTCTTTATCCTGCAGACAACAAGCAGGTAGATATAACTTGCACCTTAGAAAAAGTACCCTGGTTGCATTGAAGAGGTTATACAATATTTCTGGGTGCATTGCTTTGTTCATGTCTGTTGAATGACTTGATGAATGGAACAATAGGTGACAGTTTTGTTTTGTTTTATCTTATGACCTCTTATGTTCAGAATCTAAATCTGTTTTTTTAAAATAAAATCACTTCTAGTTAGATTCTTTCTTGAAGATAGAGGTGTTGAAATATGCAAATTATAGAAAATATATGATGCTGGATTTATAGACAGTAGACGGACTATTATGAAATATTTTCAGTTCTAATAATGCAAATGCAGTATGTGTCAGGGATTGCTTTTTATCAAGTACTGTTCTTGGTTGCTGTGAATTTTTCATATGCTTCAGATGAAACAAGATTGGAGTTTGGACTGTGGTTGGACAGTCCTGAGAGTCCTGGGGGCCACTGAATAACTGGCAACTGTTGGGAAAACCTGCTCACTGGAGACAGAAGAGAGTATCAATGTTCACTTGCACTTGGAAGTTCTATTTGGCAGACTGACGTTAGGGGAATTGGCCCCACTTGTTTTACTTGCTTTGAGCCACGATTGTCATGAAAAGTGGAAAGTGGGTATTTTAAATTGTATTTTCTAGATAGGGAATGAAAATGAGAATGAGGGCACACAGCTGCCTATTTCTCAAGAATATTGCTCAGCTCAGAGCACCTGAGTCAAAGAATTCCTCCCAGGGTGTTGTTGATTATGACTTATGAAAGGGCACCTGTCCGACCTGACAAGTGTACACAGTGCTTTAGGCTTCAACTTGCCATTCGTAACAAGAGCACCAAAAGGTTAATTTGTTTTGGCACTTCCTGATTACTTTCCGTGTTCATCTCATTCTGAGACTTCACATTTACCACCTGATTTAGGGGCTCTACTTAGCAACATATTGTCATTTTCCCCGACTTATTGCTAGCTTTGGTCCTGTGATCTCAAAATGCAACTAAATAGCTGAAATCAATTTTCTGTTTTAGAGGGGTTGATGACACCTAAAGGAATTTGCAGATCTCTCTTTTTGGATGTGCTTGGGAGCCTTGATGAAGTGTCATCTCAAACGGATGGAATTTGGATGCCTTATCACATCCATGACCAGGGTGCATGTCCCCTTAGTTAAGGCTCATTTTGATTCCTTATAAGCATCCTCTCAAGCATCACATCCACTATGAACTTTTTGAGGAACAGTAATATTTTAGTTAAAAAAATTAATAATTGTGAATAAAACATCCCACTCTGCTCCCTTACATACAGGGTCTCTAAAATAACCCAAACCTCTATGAAAAGCCCTCAGGGTGGTCTGGCCTGACAGTACAGATCTATATGGTCTCTCACTTGGCTTTTAAGCGTTTCGTTCACTTAGTACCTTTATTTCCAAAAGCAATGTATAGGCTTTTATCATATTTCCTTTCCCTTCATTCGTTCCTTTAGACTTCCTACTGAGAGGTCATTGGCTCAGGTAAGATTTTGAAGGTCATACTTGGAATCTAATGATGATGTTCTTGAAAATTTTCTCATCAAACCGTTGCTACATATTTATCCAACTTCATCATCATGTAAATTTATCGTGGCACTGAGCCCTGTGTGATTTGTTCCTTTAATGATGGTCCTTGCCTTTGACAAAGCCACTGCTTATCCTTTCTAGATAATTTTTATCATTTTATCGTCATCATTAATGTGAACTATTTTAATAAGCGGCTTAGGTTTGATAATATGCTTGTTTCCGCATAAAGTAGTTAAATGTAGCTGGTTATTATCCCTCGGAGACTCTTGACCAGAGGGATGACATGTGGAGAGGGATGAGAGGAAATTTTAGAGGACCTATTTAAAGACTGTTGTACAGAGTTGTAGAGGGTAGAAGGAAAAAGGCAGTCCCATAAACTGTTTGTAGAAATGAACAAGAGAATAAAATATTTAAAAGATACTTGAAATTCTCTTCAAATCTATTCACATCAACAGTATTGATGCTATTCAATCTAGAGATGTATCTTTAGGAATCATATCCTACAGAAAATTTTAGATTTATAAAAACATGTGAAAAATAGTCATTAAACACTTTTTGATAAAAATTAGAGGAAAAAAAGTCCAAATGCTTATCTTTGGAATATAGGTTCAATAAAAATATGGGATAACTACATAATTAATTACTGCAAAATTTTTTAAATGTTGGGGTTTTTACTAAAATGGAAAGGTGTCCAAATTGAAACCCTATATCAATTAATTCTTATTTATTCATTGGCTTACTCAAAAAGAAGTTAATGAGCATCAGCTATGCTAAAAAAGCACTTGAAGAAAGTTTAATCTATGTAAGAATTGACTTCTGATCAGAGTTTTCAGGACCTAGTATTATAACTATTACATGTGCATCAATTCTGAACCCAGCAGATTTTTTTCACTTAGCACCATTTTCAAATACAATTTTAAAAATGTATAACTGTTTCCCGCAGACTGAAGCTTAATTTCTTTTGAAACAAAATTGGTAGGAAATAATGTCTACATCACTTAATTATGACAAGCCCATAACTGTAGGTTTATAGTTACTCCCTAGTTGGTGTATATTTACCATGTACAACTTTTAACATTTATATGTCTTCACTGAATAGTTTAGACTTTCATGCCAAGAGTGACTTTATGGACAACCAGAATGGCCCTTGACATCTGGGAGTGACCTTGACCCCTGGCCGTGTCAGTCCACATCTCCTTTGTCATATACTGGCCCCTGTTAGGACTGACCAGAAGTCTGGAGAGTCTCTGGGATGGTGGGAAGCAGGAGGGAAGTTCCAAAGATCTCAAGAAAGATCTCACTGGCAATTATTACTTTCTGTAGGAAGTATGGGTTAAACTAGTACTAAACCTGAGAAACTGGAAACACGAGGATATTGTGAAACATCCTTTCTCTTTTCTGCAAAAGAAAGATAAGGAGTAAGGCCTTCAAGATCTCAGCCAAATCCCCAAGAGACTCCAGGGATTCTCAAATTTTGAGGGTTTCTGGGTGGCTTGTTACTGGGCAGGGGAGCATAGAATGTGGCAGATGGCGCCCATAATCTCTAGAGATAGTGCATTGCCACTGACACATGATGACTGGGAGCGCCAGACTGTTGCTGTTTTTCTTTTTAAATTAAAATTTATTGGGGTGACAATGGTTAGTAAAATCACATAGGTTTCAAGTGCACAATTCTGTAATACATCATATATATATTATTCTGTAATACACAATTCTGTAATACATCATATATATATATATATATATATATATA
>NW_017732658.1:240332-276964 GCF_001890085.2 Hipposideros armiger
ATATATATATATATATATATATATATATATATATATATATATATATATTACATTTTGTGTTCACCACCCAGGGTCAGTTCTTCAGTCACCATATATTTGACCCCCTTCACCTTCTTCTACCACCCCCTTCCTTACCCGCTGATAACCACTAAACTTTTGTCTGTCTATGAGTTTTTGTTTCTTTATTTATTTGTCTTGTTCCTTTATTGCTTTCAGTTTTATGTCCCACATGAGTGAAGTCATATGGTTCTGGACTTTTTCTGACTGTTGCTATTTTAACATCACCATCTGATCTATTTGGTGCATCACGCTGCATACCAGTGACCAGGTAACAACATCAATTTATTTTAGCTCATTTAATTTGACAAATCATTGAATAATAATAAGAGCTAATTTTAAACAGTCTAACAACATGCCTTTGAATGAAATGTGTCCATGATGAGAATATTTTCACTGTGTATTAGAAAATTTGCTACTCCAAAGCATGCAACTATTTTTTATTTAAAAAATGATTATGATTTAATTTAACCTGTATATGTGACTAGAAGGGACCCAACATGTTTGATAGAAATACCAAGACTTTCTTCCTGAAAGGGAGATGGCTTACAGTAGCTAGAGAAATATTGGGGGAACTGTCAGACCTATATTTTGTCTTGAGGCAATTCAGAGTGACCATTTAATTTGGCAGGAATCAATCTAAGATGAGTGGCTCAGGTGAAGGAGCTGTAATTTCTTTTTTAACCTCAATCACTCAGTGTCGTTTCAGCAATTCTCTGTTGGTAAATATCTCTCTTCAGCTCTGAGTCATTTTGCAACAGCAAATATGAGTGAATCTGTCAGGGCTGAATTGTCAGGGTTAATCACCACAGTTAGATTTGGTAATACTTCCATCTGTGGTAGCTGGAAACTAAGAACTCAATTGACTCAGAATCTTTAAGCATAATGCACCCAGTACTTGTGATGCTGTGACATGACATGAGGTTGACTTAAAAACGACTTTTCCCTTCTCCTTCCTTCTGCCTTCACACACTCTACACACACCTATTTGTCTATATGTTATTTAGAAGAAATGTGTATTTCCTTAGTCACTATATCACTAGGGATGTTTAGGGGGGAAAAGAACAGAAAAGAAAAGGAACATACTTTGCCTCTAAATCCAAGACTTGTGCCCAGACTTCTATTTTTTTTTTTTTTACAGACAAATACTTTCTTTTTACAACCGTTCTCCCTGGCTACTTCTTCAGCTTAATTTCTTTAGAAAGGAGACTCACGTAATACTTGCCACCACTTTCTCACCCCCTTTTAGCTCCTTACCTCATTATAACTCTAGTTCCACTTTTATAACTTCCTTGAAGTTATTCTCACCTATGTGAATGATGTTTTTATAAATGCTAGCTCTAATGGACACTAGAAAGCCCCTTGTTAATGCTGTCTCTTCCATTATTTGGCAATATTGTTCATTCCCTCTGTTAAAACAAACCAACCAAACTCACCAAACAAACAAAAGACCCTTTTTTTCTAATCTTGGTTTGGGATATATGGCTCTCAGTTGAATTTCTAACTACCTTGTCTGGTTGTGACTTCTTCATGTCAGTTGAGGCATTTCTTCCTGATACTACATTTTAAATATGAATGCTTCCCAGAGTTCCATGATTCTTTCTTCTTTTCTCTCATTCTAAAAACCTCCCTAGGAAATCTACTATGGCTTCAAGTTTCACTGATGTGAACTTTTTGCTAAACCATCAATATTTACTTACAACATTTATTTTTCTGTTTATAACTTATAGATAGTTCAGAGCGTAACTGACCAGTGAATGCCACTCAACTTATAATTCATTTATATCAAAGAACTTGGCATTTGCAGTCCTAGATGTACCCTTCTTACAATTTGATTGTAGAAGTGCTGATTCCTTTTTGACATTTGCCTTCCTAGTAATTCTGCCTGCCATGTAAGCCCAAGTTTCCAATGTCTGACATAAAGTCTCCAGTTCCAAGAACAGCATTAGGCACTTAGTAAGTTCTTAGTAAATGTATGTTGCATGAAATGAAAAGGATAATATAACAGGATATAACAAAAAGCTAAGCCAAGTGAAAGAATAGCAGTGATGGCAGCTGGATGTCCTGGGTGAATTGGTCAGAGAGATAAAAGGGCTGGTGTTAAGAAGCTGCATAACCTTGGAGAAGGTTCTTAACCTGAGCCTTTCTTTATGTGCAATATGAGACGGTTGGACAACGTGATCCCTACTGTCTCTTCTAACACTAAATAGTGCCGTCTTATCCCGTAGCTGGGAGGGGTCTCATTTCACACTGTCCTTGGGATGGTAGCTTCATGACATTAAGAATCCTTTATAAGATAAATGCCCAAATATTTTCTTCTCTAATACCTCAGTAGAAGGGGTACCACAGAGATGAGCTTGTCAGAAACAAATATTTCCCTCTTGATAAAATGTTTTCATTATTTCACTCTCTAACTGAGTGGTCCCAGAGGAGTTTGGGTGTTTTGTTTTATTTTTCCACAAAATGCACAGATACACATAGAAAGCTGTCTCTGTCTGCCTTCCCATGGAGCTGTTAAATAAAAAGTAAATGATGTGCCTCAACAACAAACCGATTCTTTCTAAATATAGGAACTTAATTACTTCTCTCTTCTTAATATATGGGTGGAGGGGGAAGAATGTCTCTAGGTATTGAAATCCAAGCTAAGGTTTTGAATTAGACAGGTATTCCCTAATTTAGCCAACTTTAAATATAGTCACAATTTTATTTTTTAGTAAAATGTTTTCAATCAAAATGAAGAGATTGTGTTTGCATGTATTATTATGTGACAATGGGGTATTGTTAAGCCCTAACGCCTTATCTCAAATTTGAAACGACATGAAGTAAATGAATATGTGTGACATGCTATGAGAACAAGCGTCTAGCAGGTGTTGCCTTTTTTTTTTTTTTTTTTAAGCTGAGCCATCCTGCTACTTGTTGGCAGCTCAGCGGCTGCTCAGCTCAGGCTGGACTCGAACCGCTGTTGCTCGCCTTTTTTTTTTTAAATTAAACAACTTAATGCCTTCCGTCTTGAATACCTGCCCTGCTAGTCTTCATTCACCTATAGCTTCACCTTTCATGAATATAAGCTCTTAACGCATCAGCACAGGCAATAGCACTGAACAGAAACACAGGAAGAAAGAAAGAAAGGAATTGGAATTTTGCTGTGATCAGTGGCATAAAAAAGCAAAACCTAAAACATGTAACCCCTCTATTCACTACCTCCACTTCCCTGAAATGTTTTTGTTTGGAATCAGCCATCAAAGCTAAACCACAAAAAGCCATTGCATCAGCTTGCATAATGTTATTAATATTTTTAAGAAAAATGTTATTGTCACAATTTTCCATTTTTTTTCTCGTTAAGGGGTATACATTTAACATAATAATATTGATTTTGAAATTATATTGCATTTTACTGGAAATATACATGTTTATTGTAAAAACAGATACAGATAACAAACAGAACAAAATTCACCTGTTTTGTCAGGCTAAGTCACAACAGGAAATAGATGGCACACTCAAAGGGTTTATTTAATGAAAGAGAGTTTAACAATGGGACTCTTTACAGGAGCTTGGGCAGAGTTAAGAGAACCCAAAAGGGATAGCAAAGAACCCAGAGTCTAACATCAATGAATAATCATTACGATCCCTCTGTTAGAGCAGCACGAGAGTGGGGGTGGGGTGGAGGGAGAGTGTTACTGAAACTTGGCTAGAATTATAACCTTGGAAGTAGTGGCCATCTGACAGGAAATGGATTTATATAGTACGTAGAGCTATAATACACAGCAAGGACAGGAAGGGGCAGGAGAATAAATCACCCAACCTTCCTTTTCTCCACTGTTCATCTCTGGGATTGCCTCTCATTGGCTAAACCCAGAGGGCAAGAGAAGGCAATAGAACCTCTGAGATAGAGTCCATAGCAAGAACCCCAAGGACCAATCTGGGCAGAGAAGGGTGGAGAATGGAATTAGAGAAACAGAGAATTACTAAGGCACTGGTCACCCTACACCTAGAAATACCCACTGTTGAGATGCTGGTATAAATTTTTCTAAACTTACCTCCTATGATAGCTATAGCATTTTTATTTTTCATTTCTGAGAATTCTATCAAATTATGGATTTGTGTGTACATTCAGTCTTCCCAGAGAACATAAAATCCATAAGAAATATGAGAAGAATCCTCTTATCCTCTAGTAAGTAGAATAAAGTTGCTTTTCACACACATTCTTGTTGTAGAATTAACTTCTACATGTTAAGTAAGCTTTACTGAATGACATCTTACAGATCAAACAAAAAGACATGGTCTTGGAATCCAGGTACCTTCAATTCAATTTATTTCGCCTTCTCAAGAATGATTTAGCAAAAGTGTAGTTTATATGTAGTATCTATTATAGCTCTGACTTTTCAAGGCTATTGACTGATATAATGAAAAAACAAAGTTTATAGTTTATATTTTTTAAGTAGAGAGACTAGGTTTGCTTTTTATCTTTAACCATGACTTTCATGGTGATAACTGCATCCTACTTGCTTGTGATAGTCAAATGCTACTGCATGGCCTCTGTGATTTGTGGAGTGTACTACCACATTGCTCTCAGGTAACCCAGTCCTTTGGCAGCATCTCTGATCTACAGAAAACAGCTTCACTGAGTTTATTAACAACGTTGGTTCCTATCTTGGCAATACATCTCTTAGCATTTGATAATAGTGTCCTCTGGGTCCCCCATTGTGGTCAGCTGGTTGATTTTCTGGCTTTAGATAGTGCATCCACTCTCAAATGCTCATTTGTCCAAGACACATGATCCCTTCCTCCACTCATTTCCATGATAGATCTGGAATCTCTGTTCTCTTAGTGTGGGCCATCACTTTATCCAAGCTCTTAAAAGCCAATCAATGTATATGAGTACTGCCTCCCTGGGAACTTGTTATAGGCTATAATTCCAGGATTTAAAATCTTGCATTGTATATGAATGTTTCTATATTGATACTCTCTCTCATTTACTCTACATTCTTCCTTCCCTTTATTCAGCATTTTCTACATCCAATTCCACATTCTCCATGTTCTTGCCCCTACATGTTGACAAGGTCTTGTAGCTACTTCTGCATATTGTTTCATTTTCTTCCTTAGCAAGTCCAGGGTTCCTTGGCAGGATAGGGTTATGTTGTGAGTTGACCCACTTATTGAGGCAGACTATTTATTTACTTATAAATAATTAATTTTATTAGACCATTTATTGGTCTGGTATACAGGAAGATAGGTGGGGGTAGATCCTGACAGGAGCACATGTTATTTAACATAGAAAACTCTTTACATTATATTTAAACAAGGGAAGAATGATAAAGCTTTTATGAGAGAGTAAATAAGCATGTGTAGGTCTAAATTATTCAAAGATATATGGGGATTCAAGACTTCCGATTTCACCAATCCAAATATAACTATTTTAAGTCTTTGGGTCCTGTTCCTTCACCATCAGGGCCCTGAATTAGCATAACAGATCGCTAAGGTTGATAGCTTATCCTTGTCTGGAGTTCTATAAATCTTATGATTGAGTCCTGGGATGAAACATCGAAATTTTTATCCTCTGGCTAACGAGATAATACTCTTGTGGTATGTTGCCAAGGAGACCTACTGGCTTTTCTAATTCACCTTATATGAATGATTACCCAATGCATTGATGGCACCCATTCATCTAATCCCATAATTTCCCCTGGACCTCTCAAATGACTACAACATTCCACCTCTTAGTGGGTTCCCTTTTGCTGGATTCCAGTACCAATTTCGCCACTGGTGAAAGTTTTAACAGTTTCCCTGAGACTATACCAAAGGCTATCCAGCCTCCACCTGCCACTAGAAATAGAGTCTTTACTGCCAGCTTGTGAGTGGGCCATTCCTAGTCCCACTTCTAGTACCAACTTTAGTAGGGTGGGTTCTTCAGAAAGTAGTTTCTGAAACATACATGTAAGGAGTTTACTGGGGATTATTTTCAGGAATAGGACTTGTGAAGAGCTAGGAAAGCAGGACATAGTAGAGGGAGTAGTTGAACAGTAATACAGCTTCTTCAGAGTTCTCAGGTGATCCAAAAGGAAGCTCTGGAGTTGCGTTGGTTGTTTACAGTTGTCCTGAATTGAACTCTTTGTACTGCCCTCATCAATCAGGCAGTGGGTGTGAGCTGCCCTCTAGGAGGGGTCAAGGTCCCTTTGACAGAGAAAAATTCCTGGAAAAATACTCAGCTCTGTATAATCAACAACTAACCTTCCTGGTGACTATAAAAATATCTTTGTCCACAGTTTCCATTATAGTTGTTTCCTACACTGGTAGGAAAGAAATGATGTCATTGATTTTATTGAACATGGATTTCCTTAACTTTGGACAAAATGAGTGGCTGAATAATTTAATAGACCATAATCTAATGGGCATACTTTCTTACAGCCATATATTTAATATCAACCATGGCAGGTAAAAATTTGAAAAAAATTGCAACTTCTACATCATTTTCTGGATAACATTCATACCATTATGAGTTCTATAACACAAACTTTTTAATTTTTTAAAAATAAATCACAGAACTTTTAGATCTTAGGCTTCATAATTTAGTTATCATATATCTATTGTCCTGGTAATGGTTTTTTTAAAGTTGAACTCTTGCACTCATTGAGTATAAATTAATATTCTCAATGTGCATATATGGTATACAGGCACAGTTTTAAAAATGTTTTCAAATCCATGAACAATTGAAAGCTTTTGTGTTAAAATAACCTGTAATATTCTGAATTATGAAGTAAATGTTTAAAAACATGAAATGATTTAAATAAAGTACTAAGAACGAATAGTAAATAATACTTTTGGAGGGACCCTCCTCCCCCGCCCCCAAATCCAGTTTTCAGCAAGAAACAATTAGAAAAATTGGACACATTGATGATATCTGTGAAAGTATCAAATGGAAGAAATAATCATTATACAAAGAGGGAGAACTGGTCTTAACAAGGCCACCAATAGTGTCTTTATGCAGATTTAACAAAAAAAAATCAGTATCCTTTCTAGGCAAATTTTCCTCCAGGAATACACTGTTTGGCAAACAGCTAATTTCTTTGTATCAGTTAAGAACAGGCCTTTATATTCTAGAATGATGTAGCCCCATGCTGGGGAATGTACTTGGCAAGCAGGATGTAGTATAAATTCCAGTTTGCTCTCCCAGTTTGAAGCCACTGTTCAGTGAACAATCTATATAGCTGAATGTGGTGGTCCTGGGTCCCGTAATGGCTATTGAGGAAGTCATTCAAATGTATATTTGGAGAGGTTGTGAAGAAACCAGCCTGTAGTTTTTAAGACTGAATCCATATTAAATTTATGAAGACTCACATTAGTATTCATTTTTGTTATCAGGAAGTATTTTTAATATCTTTTTAGCTATTATCACTGTAATTATAATTAAATTGTCATTTTACTTGGCTGAATAAATGATGCTTACAAAAGGCAAATGTGAAATACTGGGGAAGAAAGTTCTGGCACAAAAAACAATGCCTGGAGCAGCCAGAGCAAGTGCTCAGCAATACGTGAGGAAGGGGGACCTAGCAGAGGACAGCCCTAGAGTATTTTGGAGCAATGAAAGGGAAAACAAAATATCACCCTAAGGAGCTGACCTGAGAGTGCAAGGACAGAAAGCAAAATCCACACTTTAACTTCCTGAAAGAAAATCTCTCATTTTTTAGAAATGATTGGAATGATATAGCTACATCAATTATATGAGAATATGCGGAGGAAAAGTACAACTGGATTAAAGCTGCAGCTCAGGTATACCTTGTAAGCCAAAATTAATTTTAGACTGTTATAAAGAATAAAAAACATTTATTTGGGCGAAAGAAGCTGCAGCCTTGGAGACATAGTTTCAGGGAGCAACTTCAATTGTGTTCCACTGAGATAAAGGGGAGGCCACCTTATATAGCAAAAGTTTCCAGTCAAGTTACCAATAGGGTCCTTTCTATGAAAATAAAGCACACAAATTGTGCAGTTCTGATCAGATGGGATAGAGGCAAATGAGGATACAACGTGTGTAGCTCTGATTGGATGGGGCAGGTGTCAGTCCCTTGGTAGTAGGACAAAACCAGGATTTCCTTGCAGTGGTTGAGTCCTAGGACATAAACAGCGGGGCATAGTGCCAGAAGCCAAGAGTTCAGTACAGTCTGAGGTTCTTCCAGGGACACAGAAGAGCCCTTGTCAGCAAATGGCCACTAGACTCTCATTACTCATAAAATTTAGGCCTTTGATTGACCATAGGGAGTCCATCTCAGCACATAAATTTCTTCTCAGCGTTCACATCAAATGAATTTTTCTTCTTGGGGTCCACAACCTCAAAAGATAGAAGAGGAAGACAGAACCGTTCCCTCCCTAATTTAGCACTGTATCACTTTCCTCAAATCATTTCTAATCAAATCATAGTACTTATTTAATAACACTGATTTCACTTATTGTTGATTTAAGGTACATTTTCTTAGTACTGTGAAAGATTTTTCAACACAGCAAACATGTTTTACGCATTGGTAATTACATGATAAGGTATAGATGATCTGGTTTGGAGTTTTATAGGGCCTGTTTTTAAACTTTATAATTAGTGCCTCATTTGAAATTATGCAGCAGTGAAATAAAAGTAAATTAAAGTAAATAAGTAGATGAAGATACCTAACTGTATGTTTAGTAAAATTATAAAGGAGTTGAAACAAATCAGCTACAGACACAGTTCAGATTAGCAAATTATTCCAAGTCTTAGTCATAAGATCCAGGATTGAAATGTGTCTATGTGACATCCTTTAACTTGTCACCTATTCCTGACAAGAAGACGCTTTGTAACAACAAAGAAAGAAAGGGCTCCATGCAGCATGGATGTATCCTACTCAAACTTGGCTTGAAAACGATTGATTGTTTGGGTCCTAGAATTTTTGCAATGCTTCTGAAATCATCCTTCTTTGCTCTCAACTTGCTAATGTCACCAGCGTTCCTAAGATTGAAATAAACCATTTAGAAACTTGATTCAAGAGAACTTTGTCAAATGCTTTATCTAGTTGAGTTGGGCTATTTATTAAACTAGATAATAAAATGTCTATGTACCTCCTTCAGGCTGAAAGATTAGAATGAAAATAAGAGGCACTCAGTCTAGGCAGGGTGGGGGGTAGAAGAAAAGTATTACATATGGACAAAGTTCAAGATCTGTATCAGATCAAGCGGGGATGTGTGTTGCCTCAGGGAGAAAAGCAAGGCTCAGGCTATGGTCTAGAAATGAAGAGATGAAGACTCTGCAAGGCTAGTGAATTCCAGAGCTTTGTTAGCAGCAGCAGGAAAGAAGGCTGGGACATTAAGTGTTCAAAGTATGTTAAACATTAACCTAATGAACAATTGTAAGTACAGGAGAAAGCACAGCCCCACCTTCAAGGCCTAGACTAGTGTTTGCCATTATCTGTCAGAAGCTGGCGTCAGATGGTTTCTAGACTAATCATGGCGATCACTTGTTTAGGTACATAAATGTTGAATATCTATGGTGTGCCCCTGAAATTAATATAATATTGTACGTTAACTATGTTTTAATAAAAATGTAAAGAAAATAAAATAGAAAAAAATAATTACTTCATGTTGGAAAAAAAATGGTACTTTATTTTTCCATCTGGAGAATTAATCAGATTCATTCATTCATTCATTCAAAGATGATATGGATAGCCTATTTGTGATAGATTCTGTCCACAAACCCTTAGGAACAGGGAAATTCATGAGCAGACAATAGATACATATACAGCAAATAAAGAAGAGGATGCTATCTTGTAAAAGAAGATGTCATAAGGTGATATGACAGAAAGTAAGTAAGTGAGGAGGGGAGCTCAGAGAAAAAAGGAAAATAGGAATGTGGAGAATACATAAACATAATAGAAAAAATAGGAGAAGAAAGAGAAAGTTATATAGCAGGTTGTATCACAGTACAGTAAGTAGTTTATTCTGAGACAATGGGGATGGGGCGGGGAAAGTTCTTAGAGAATAGGAAAACATTCTCATGGCATAGAAAGATAACTTAGAGGATTATTCTTCCTTGCATGAAACCTCTCTAAGGAGTTTATACTTATTTTTCTTCAGATTGTAAATATTTGGAATAATTTTCAAGAAATTGTAATATATGATTGATGGCTTTCCAGAGTATTGAGATATAAGCATATAACTAAGGGTGAAATTTTGCTAATGTATCACTGAACCTGCTGTAAAGTAACATCACTAACACTAGTTGTCCCTTTGTTTAATTTGCATGTGACTCCTCAACTATTATTAAAATATTGAGATATATTCTTATGCTCTTCAATTATATTTTATTTATTTGTTATCTTATCAGGCTATAAAATAAAATAAAATAAAATAAAATAAAAATCTACAATTTAGGGGCTATTTATCAGGTATTTATTAAAATGAAGACAAAATAGCAACATTTTACTCTGTTTTCCATTTTTATTTAATATATTGACATTTTAACATCTTTTGACATGGATTCCATAGGTTGGGAGACATGATAATTTCTTTAATCTGAAAACAACACTTGGTGGTGGGAATTAGTAGTTCACACAAGTAATTAATAAATATTTATTCCCAGAAATGTTCTAGTTGTAGAATGGGGGAAAAATGTTTAAGGAAAGGATGAATACTTTTTATATTGGTGCTAGAGAATAATTTATATCCCATTGGCTCTCAGAAGGCAAGTAATGTCTAATGCAATCTAATAGAAGTTCTTCTAGATTATCTATTAGATTACAGATAACACCTGGAAGCCCCCTCCTTTTGCTACTTCATTTTGTTTGTTTCCCATTATGTGTGATGCTTGATGAGTCTTAGATATAGCTGAAAGAAGTGACAGTTTCCTTTAACTGACTTACATTAGAATTCAACAAGAGGTAGAGGTCAATGGTCATTTACTATCACATCAGCAACCCAGAGTGCATGAAACTGACTTTTCTCTTTGTCAGACAAGGCAGGAAAATCCCAGTTTATTCTAGAGCTAAGTATAACTACTGCCATCATTTGGTGGTGGTGGTAGCAAAAAAAAAAAAAGTGATCGATGTGACTAACTGTTAATAAAGCCATATTTTGATAAACTTAAAAATACATGAATGTATAGACAATTGCTCTCTTTAAACTGATATTTTGTGTTTTATTAATTATACTTTCTGTTTCTGTGTGTATGTACTCACTATGTATCAAACGCTGTCCTAAGTATTTTATTTTATTTGCAATTCTTATGCAGCCTTATTCATTTTGTACCACTGCACTTCAATTATACACAGGAGGAAACAAAGACACAGAGAGTTTAAGCCATTCATCCAAAATTAAGTAGTTGGTTAGTGGAGAAGCTAGGATCAAACCCACTAGTCTGATCCTAGAGTCTCTGCTCTTAACACCATACATACATGTCACAAGTAGTCCCTGCTTAAAAGTTTCCACCTTTCCAAGTATATCCACTCTAAATATGTAACTTTTCCATTACTCTATTTTTAACATGGAGGACATGATTAGACAACACCTATTCATATTTCAGGTCTTCATATTGTCTAGTGAAATCATTATTTAGCATATACACTGGCATGCAGAATATTTCCTTTGTCATTGACATTAATTCTTCAAGATAAAATTCTAAAAAGGTCTGACACATTAAAATTTTTTCTAGGATGTTTGGATTATTCTTTTGAGATGGCACTGGGATTATTTCAAATTCTGCAGTTTGAAATGAATTCAGTTCAGGGAAATGTGATGGGTGAAATGATCTGTAATGGGATATACTGAATCTTTCACCTCTAGGCAACTGGTTCGTATATATAGCCTGAGGTGGGAGAAGCAGAGCTCTTTTTGTCTGACAGTTTCCTGTTAGTCCAGGTGAAATGAGTTGGTGCTGTCATACCAGTTCCTATAGTCAGATATCCACACTGTAATTGGCACCAGACTTTACAATCTCTGCAGTGAGTTCTTGGAGGGCAAATAGAATTATTATCTCATTACTATGAAGGAGCCCACCAGATAAGGTTTTAATCTCAGAAATAGACTACCCTTGTTATCTAAATTCTATGTACAAATAAATCACTGTCTTTTATTCAAACAATCATTGAGCTAGTGGGAAACCCAGAGATAATCATCTAAATCGTTTTAGTTTCCCTAAAAAATAACTGTTTACCTACCTACTTCCCTTCCTTCTTTTTTCTTTCTATTTTCTCTTCCTTCCTTCCTTCCTTCTTTCCTTCCTTCCTTCCTTCCTTCCTTCCTTCCTTCCTTCCTTCCTTCCTTCCGCCCTCTCTCCCTCCCTCCCTCTTCTTTCTTTCTTTCTTTCTCTTTCTTTCTTTCTCTCCCTTCCCCTCTCTCTCACAGGCACACACACACACACACACACACACACACACACACACACACACACAAGCACAGGAAATAACAGGTAAAATATTCTAAATAATTCATATTTTTAGAAGTCCTGCTGTAGTGAAGGTTTCTGCATAATACCCAATATTATAAAGGAAGAGAGAGGCAAGGAAAGAGAGTTTAGTGTTTATGTTCTTTTACCATTCTGTTTCTCACCAAAGATAGAAACATCTTCAATTTCACACACACAACTTGGGTCTTTCGATGGGCAGCCAGAGATTAAGAAAATGAAACTAGCTGCATTTGATTGCTCTCCTTTTCCCTTGTGTTTTGATACTATAAAAGGCAGATGAATTTCATAGTGTATTGTAGAGTAATTTTCTGAGCAATTTGTTATATGTTCTTTAGATTTTCTAAATAGTCACTGGAGACCAATTTGTCTCACTTTCCTGAAGTTGCTGGTTACTTGTGATTTATTTCAAACCTTTGTTTTTGGAAAGAGGGTGGAAAAAGAATAGGTCACAAAATTATCTTTACAAAATCAAACCATTTAAATTTGAGCAGTTAGCAAGTCAATGCTCAACAATCATTTCCATATATGTTCTCCAGACATATCCCCCTTAATATACCTAATGTAAGATGTAAGTCAGAAAAAAATGAGGTATTTCCATTCCCTTCCACTGAAGGCGATGTTTAAGATGAGATCAGTGACTGCACCCTGTTCTTACTATAGCCAACATCAGCGTGAGAGTGGTATCTGTTCCACCTAAAGTGTAATATTACATGTGTTGTAAAGTAGAGTAGGGACATGTGAGTAGATTCATATTTTATAAAAAATAACTAAAGAACATCATGGATAATAGGATTTTTAGAACCCATCACATTTTGAAGAAGTAGAAATTGAGTACCTGATAGATAAACTATATAATTTCTCTAAGATTTGTTGTTCCATTTTAAGATTCTCTTAAAATGGAACAACAAATTATCTTAAAATAATTTTCTTTTTTTTTTTAAAGATTTTTATTGGGGGAATTGGGGGGATGGGAACAGTGTTGGGGAATTGGGGGAAGGGGAACAGACAAGTTGCTATCGTTTTGTTCTTCAATCTAGTTGTGGAGGACGTTGCTTCACTGGCCCAAGTTGGCACCATCACTGCGCTCTTCCCAGGCGAGGCAGATCAGTCGCCGGCTTCTGGATGGCTGCTCACTGCGGCTGCTGGCCGCTCACGCTGGCTGCTGGCTACACACGGTAGCCCATGGCAACCCACTGCCACAGGGGCTGCAGCCTACGCCATCGCCGGCGACCCACGGCAACCCAGCTCCAGGTTGAGCCATTGTTCAGCATCTTAGCTGTGGAGGGCAGTGTCACTGGCCCTCATATGTGGGATCTGAACCGGGGCCCTCTGGCATCCCAATTGCGCCACTCAGCCGGCCCTTAAGATAATTTTCTTAAGAAATTATCTTAAGATAATTTTAAGATTATCTTTTAAAATAAGATTGATGCTTGATATTTTATCTTCATGATAGAAAGTACCTTCCATAAAAGCTGCACAATGCCAAATAAAAACTACAATCCAACAAATGTAAGGTGGATTCTAATACAGAATTCAACCTAGCCTGTGTGAATTAAATGCCAAAATTTTCTCTTGTTTTGCTAGATAGCTAGCTAGATGATAGATAGGTAGATAGATGATAAATAGATAGACAGGTAGATACTACAATAAATAAACAAATAAAATCAACATGAAGACATGTGCTTCTACCATAATAAACTTCTTTTCAAATAGGAATGTTATGAAATGAGTCATTCATGGCATCTCATCCTGTGAATTTTTCACAAAAAATTGATAAATGTCAATATTTTTCTTCACAAATTCCTCTTCAAATTTTAAAAAAGCAGTTCTCCAACTTTTTTTATCCCTACTCTTCCCAAATAAATAAACTAAAAATCATTCAGGAGCATACATTCGTTTTTCCACAAGCTTTCTTTGAAAAGTTAACAGGAAAAGGAATTGCAATATTATTCATTTATTCAGTTATACATAGTTGCTTTTGAAATACAGTATATTTGCCAGCACAGGCAGTATATGTTTTATTTAAACATTTTAATGAAATCATCATTAATAATAAGTAAGTCTATTTATGCCAATAGATTATCATATGAGATTCAGGATATCAGCCTGTTTTGCACCCTTTTCTCTTATTCAGTTTATGGTATGCATCAATTCTTTTTAAGACTATAAATCTATATTTTTTAAAACTCCAAGTTTGAACAAATGCTTTAAATCTTACTGTTTTTTCAGTAACTGGTTTCACCAATTCTACTACAAAAGTGGAGATGAAAAATTATTCATGAGCAGAAAAACTTACCTCAATATTAAGAATCTGCAACTTACAGGTTAGCCCCATGCTATTAATAGACAAACAGTAACAGCTCATTCAAGGCTCAAGAAGAGATCATAGAGGTAGAGAGAAGCCTATAAAAGCATCACTGGGGCCAGCCGAGTGGCTCAGTTGGTTAGAGCTTGCTCAAGAGCGCGAGCTCTGAGCAACAGGGTTGCTGGTTTGATTCCCAGCCTGAGCTGAGCTGCCGCTGAGCTGCCAACAGGTGGCAGATGGCTCAGCTAAAAACAAAAACAAAAACAAAACAAAAGAAAGCAAAGGCATCACTGCACAGAGTTATAATCTCTCCTTTGTAGTTAAAACTTGCTCTCTCATGGTATCTTGAGCTCTTTTCCCTCCAAAAATCAAATATATGCTCTGAATTTAAAAGCAGATTAATGGCAGGGCCGGCCGAGTGGCTCAGTTGGTTAAAACCTCACTCAAGGGTTTGAGCTCTGAGCAACAGCGGTTCAAGTCTGGCCCGAGCTGAGCTGCCACTGAGCTGCCAACAGGTGGCAGGATGGCTCAGCTAAAAAAAACCCCAAAAAACAACAGATTAATGGCCTGTTAGCAGGCTTTGCAAGAGTTCTCTCCTACAGCAATCAACAGTACCCTTTCTCCTCGTTGTATATATAACTTCTATGTCCTCAGTGATATTTATTTGATTAATTGATCATTACTGCCATGATGGATGATATGCATTTACAAGGAAATAGTTGAAGCCTTAGCTTTTAAGACAGTAACAAATTATTACCTACAATGGAAATTGCATTCAAGCAATAGTATCATAAACAAATTGTTCTCTTTAATGTGTATATTTATCTATCTATCTATTTATTTATTTAAGATGTGTTGCCACCTTAGGATTGTATTTTTTCTAGACATATTTATTAGCCTATGAAGTAGTGAAAATAAGTGTGATCATCTTCATAATTGGCACTCAAGAAAGCAGCAATCTAACACAGCCTGAATCCAGGGCTATATAAAAGTGTACATGGCCATTGATACCCTTGCAACAAAAGGCTCCTGGATCATCTTAAAACTCACAGAAATGACTTAGAATTGTTGCCATGTTAGGAGTGTGGGGGTTCTTATGAAATTCACATGCATTACATAGGAGAACAAAGGGCTGATGTGATTAGGCCTGCACTCTTTTAATCAGTTATGCTCATCAAATTGGCTGGTTTTGACCTGACAAAGTTTTAGGCTTGAAAGGAAAAAAAATATCAGGATCAAGGGTAGATAAAATGTGTGTGAAAAAGTAATCTAGAGTTTAGAACTATAGGGGCAAACATTGTGTGCAACTCTCTCCCAAGAGTATCTGTGGTGATGTTGGCTCGAGTTGAGTGAGGGTTTGTAGGGGAGCCAGAGGGCATTTTGTAAAAAGAATGTAAGTTTAGAGATATTAAAATAGGTCTTGGAATTAAGTCAGGTTTTAATGAATGATGGAATAATCTTTGTGAAATATGAACCAATATTATCCCACCTTTATCTCTTTTCTCCCTTTTAGTGCACAGGCAATTGTACTCATTGCCTCAGCTTATGTATATAACAAATGAAAGCAAAGAGAAAGAAAATCTCTTCCTTGTATTTAAGTTTCAAAAGACTAGGCCCTTAGGGGAAAGATGAGGACTCAAGTCATAAAAAAAGATTTGGAGGAAACCTCATCCGTACAAGCAAGGCCTTTGCCAGTCCTTCAACTCAAAGAATGGCAATAACAAAAATTCCTCACCAGGAATGAAGGAAGTCAGTGAAGAGGATCTGAATGGAGCGTAGTGTAGATGTGACGGTTCCCAGAAGGTGACGTGGGTTCAGAACATGGCAGTGTCTGAGAGAGAGATAAATATAAGAGCACCAACATAGAAACCTGGAGCAGGCAGGAAGAGCCATTAAGCAGATAGGAATCATTTAAGTGAGGGTGGAGAAGTGAGGGCCAGGCCAGACAACTGGCAGAAGCAGGACTTTGATGCCATATTCCTCTAAATGCCCGAACTTACCTGAACTCAATTATACCTCCACCCTTTGTCTCTTTACACATGGTTATAAATTTCATTCCTCTTCATGGGAAGCTGGACAAAACACTTAACCCAATCTCTTGGACATGACAAGGGTTATACACCAACTTCTACGCAGAAATATTTTTAAAAAAACATATAAGTTTTCCTAGAATCATATTTTTATTGCTATAAAACATTATAGAATCCACACAGAAAAATAATAGACTATCTCAAAAGCTAGTGGGCAAGAGCAAAGTATTTGAAAAGTGAATTAATTCATGAGTAAGAAGCTCCGTGCAGATAGCTTCAATATTTGTCAATTAAAATCTTAACACTTTTCTTGTATTTAATTCCATAAATTGCCTCAATATATGGGCATATGTTCAAATAAGCTTTTAAGTATTTCTCATAAGTCACAATTACTTACTAATAGAAAAATGACCATAAAACATTTCTCCTTTTGTCAGAGTTGCCTCCACTTTCATCCCCAGTCATTTCCTTGTTTCCATCCATTCTAATCGCTCCAACCCTGGAAGCTTCTTCTGTAGCCATAGCTCATTTCAGAAGACAGGAAAGATGGGACTCAGGTGAGAGATGAGAAGCCGTTGTAAAGCCTGAAGTCTAAATGGCCTGCTCTTAATATTCTCTGGGTTCTTAAGCCCTGCTGCAGCTCTATCAATTGCTGGCATTGATCATGCAAGTTGCAATTCAAACACGGTGGAAACAGAAAAGAATTTTCAAAAGAATATATTTACTGTGAAATGTATGAAGTGAATTGTGAGATTTTAGCTTTCAAACAGAAAGTTGTTATTCAATGGAAAGAAAGCCACATTTGTTCACTATTAATTGATTATGACCTGCTAATAACACCGGATCAATTTAGCCATTTAAATGCACAAGTTTAATATCATTGCTGATGGCTAATTGGCTGGTCCCTGGATGATGATTTATGGGCGCTTTTCTCACGAAATAGATCTGCATTTATTTCTGTTTTTCTTGCCTTTCTTTTAACTCCAGCATTTATTTCTCTGAGGAGTGTTTATTTTTTAATTTTTTAATCACTTTAGATTTCTTCCCTGGGCGGATATTTTTATTGATTTATTTTCTTCACATAATTTTTCAAGCAGTCTTCCTCCTTTTCAGAGCCTCTTGCTTCTGCTTTGGTTTTGTTATGCCCTAGCTTAGTGCAGGCGGTACTGAGAGAACACGGGGGCTACAGTCCTCATCTTAGGCATGGGGAAATGGGAGAAAACTTGACTTAGAATTCTAACAGCTTGTTCTAATGGCTGCAACACTGGCTTGGGAAAAATTCAAGTTGACATCTCACAGTTTCTGCTTTGCCGTCCTCCTTACTGGGTTCCAATTAGTTCAAAGTACATTTATTGTAGCACTGTTTATAAGGCCTCAGGGAAATGATGTTAGCGCTCTGCCAGCAACAACTATGTTTAAATACAGATATAACGAGAATGAGCCAGTTTCCACCAAAGAGAAAGGTTTCTTTGCATGAGCTCTGCAAAATAACATGTTCTTAATGCTGTCTTAATTTCTGTCTTTATTATATCATTCTTGCTTACATTATAATTTCAAAAAAAAGTTTATGTTGAGCAATTTGCCAATAGCTTCATTATTTGTGCACCAGTTCTTTCAAATCCGCTTCCATCACATGATTCATTTTGAAATGAGTTTTTAAATTTTATTATTCACTCATGTGCTGCATAACAACATTTTAGTCAATGATAGACCACATGTACAACAGTGGTCCCATAAGATTATAATGGAGCTGAAAAATTCCTATTGCCTAGTGACATTGTAGCCATTCTAATGCCGTAGCACACTGCAACTTCCAGGTGTTCGTGGTGATGATGCTGGTGCAAACAAACCTACTACACTGCCAGTTGTATAAAGTATAGCACATACAGTTATGTACGGTACATAATACTTGATAATTTTAATAAATGACTATGTTACTGGTTTATGTACTTTACTACACTTTTAATCATTATTTAAAGTGTACTCTTTCTATTTATAAAAAATGTTTGCTGTGAAATAGTATGCTATATTGCTATATTACACTGGCAGCAGCCTGACACATCACATGTTTACCATGTTCTCTTGATTGCATCATTTTCACTTGTGCTTGATTTAATCTCATGTTGTTTTGTTCATCATGGCCACTAAATGTACAAAGTCCATTGCTAATGTTTCCATTAAGAGGCCACATCAAGTGATTGGACCAGAAACTAAATTCAAAGTGATTAAGGACTACAAAGGTGGAAAATCAGTGATGGTTATTGCTTCCCAGTCAGGCATGTCCCATTCTACCATAGCTAAGATTGTGAAGAACAAGAACAAAGCGATGCAAAACTGTTAAAGGATCTGCTTCGCTGAAGGCAATGAGACTAACAAAAATTCGAAAAGGGCCTATATCAGATGTGGAGAAACTTCTAATGACCTGGATTAAAAACTGGACATGGAAGTTTATCCCTCTCAGAACCACGACAATCATGGCTAAAGCAGAAAGTTTGCTTACCATGTTCAAAGAAAGGACCAGACGTGACCATGATATTGAATTTACTGCTAGCTCTTGGCAAATGATTCAAGAATCATTGTTTATCCATAATGTCAAAGTGAGTGGTGAGTCTGCAAGTGCTGATGTGAAGGCAGCTGAAGAATTTTTGGAAACTCTAGATAAGTTGATTGTGGAGGAAAATTACTTGCCAGAGCAAATATTCAATATGGATGAACCCTCCGTGTTCTCGAAACAAATGCCTGAAAGGACTTTCATGCATAAGGAGGTCAAGTCAACGCCAGGTTTCAAGGCTTTTAAGGACAGGATAACAGTCTTGCTTGGGAGCAATGTTGTAGGTTATAAATTAAAGAACCCCAGGGCCTTCAAGCATATCAGTAAGCACACACTGCCAGTGTATAGGCATACCTTGTTTTATTGCACTTCACTTTATTGCGCTTTGCAGATACTGCATTTTCATCAATATCGAGGCAAGACCCTCCACCAGCAAAAAATTATATGACTCCCTGAATGCCCAGATGATGGTTAAGATTTTTTAGCAATAAAATATTTTTTAATTAAGGTATGTAAATTTTTTAACATAATACTACTGCATGGTTAATAGACTACAGTAGAATGTAAACATAACTTTTACATGCACTGGGAAACCAAGTAATTCATGTGACTGGCTTTATTGCTATATATTCACTTTTCTGTGGTGGTCTAGAGCTGAATCTGAAAGATCTCCAATGTATGTCTGTACTAAAGGAATAATAATGTCATGGATGATACAACTTCTCTTCTAAGATGCCCTCCTGAATTTCTATGCCAGTGAAATGGAGAAGCATATGTGGAAAATAAAATACCTTTTAAGATTTTGCTTATTGTTGATCATGCTCCCAGACATCTTCCTTTTATTGGCGATCCTCATTCCAATATCAAAGTAGTGTTTCTCCCTCCAAATACAACCTCTTTGATCAAACCAGTGGATCAAGGAAATATGGTAGCTGGTAAGGCCTATTGCCTAAGGAGGACTTTTGCTCAGGCTACTGCTGCCTCTGAGGAAGACTCTGATGCAATTATGGAAGGTTTACAGCATCTATGTCTGCATAAAGAACCTTGCTTGGACTCGGGTTGATGTCACCAAGGAGTGTATGAATGGCATCTGGAAGAATGCATCTGTGACTTCAAAGGCTTGGCCAAGATGAGGAAGCTGTAAAAATCCACAAGGCCATGGCTAAGATGGCAAACACCTTTAACCTGGGTGTGAATGAAGATGACATTAAGAAGCTCCTAGAAGTGGTTTCTAAGGAATTGACTAATGAGCAGTTGTTGGAACTGGAACAGGACTGCAATGCGAGAAGAAGTCAGAGAAAAAGGAAACTGCAGAAGAAGAAAAAGAAAATGAATCCCCAAAGAAATTCACAGTGAAGAGCTTAGCAGAAGCTTTTACAGACGTCAACTAGATCCTTTAAAAGTTTGAAAATATGGACCTTGACACATAAAAGTTTTTATTAACAGAGAGGAATGTTCATGGTGCATTTTCTGCTAACAAGCAAATCTATGATGAAAAAACAAACCAAACAAACTACTGTGAACATATTTCTGAAAGGGTAACATTTCCTAAAGAAGAACCTCAGGCAGTTCCTTCAGGAGGTATTTCAGAAGAAAGAATTGTCATAAGAGATAACAGTCCCATGCTTATTGTTGCCCCTGAAGAGCTTCCAGGGGGACAAGATATGGAGGTGGGAGATGATAACACTGATGGTGCTGACCCTGCAAAGGCCTAGGCTAATGTGTGCCTTTGTGTCTTAGTTTTTAACAAAAAGTTTCAAAAGCAAAAATAAATAAATAAATAAATATTTAAAAATGTAAAAACATAAAATAAGTATATAAAGAAATACTTTTGTACAGTAGTATGATGTGTTTGTGTTTTAACCTAAGTATTTGAAAAGCTCAGGACCAGCCGAGTGGCTCAGTTGGTTAAGAGTTAGCTTAAGAGCATGAGCTCTGAGAACAGGGCCGCCGGTTCGATTCACACATGGGCCAGTGAATCTGCCCCAGAGCTGAGCTGCCATTGAGCCACCAAAAGGTGGCAGGATGGCTCAGCTGGTGAGAGCACGTGCTCCTAACAAGACTGCCTGTTCAATGGTGGGCTACGCCCACCCGCAACTAAGACTGAACTCGGAACCTTCAGCTGAGCTGCCACCAGGATGGCTCAGTGGATAGAGCATTTGCTCTTAACAACAAGGTTGCTGGTTTGACACCCGCATGGGATGGTGGCTACATTCACCTGAGACTAAGATTGTAGCACAGCACTTGAGCTTAGAAACCACGAGCTGCCACCAGGCAGCCAGATGGCGACTGTCGCCCTCCACAACTAAGATTAAAGAACAACAACTTGGCTGGTCCCCCTTGCCAATTCCCCAACACTGTTCCCCTCCCCAATTCCCCAATTAAAAAAAAAAAGTTTAAAAATTAAGTTTATAAAGTAAAAAATTATAGTAAAGTAAGGTTAACTTATTGTTAAAGAAAGAAAAAAAATTAATATAAATTTAGTGTACCCTAAGTGCATAGTGTTTATAGTCTACCATAATGTAATGTCCCAGGCCTTCACCTTCATGCCCCACTCACTCACTGACTCACCTAGAGCAACTTCCAGTCCTGCAAGCTCCTTTCACAGTAAGCACCCTATAAAGTGTACCATTTTTTATCTTTTATACCATATTTTTACTGTTCCTTTTCTAGGTTTAGATGCACAAATACTTACCAGTGTGTTACAACTGCCTACAGGATTCAGTACAGTAACATGCTGTACAAGCTTGTCGCCTAGGAACAACAGGCTATACCATACAGCCTAGGTGTGTAGGTAGACTAGACTATCTAGGTTTGTATAAGTACACACTATGATGTTTGTTTAACAACAAAATCACCTAATGACACATTTCTCAGAATGTGTCTCTGTCATTTAGTGATGTATGACTATTGTGATAATGGACAAATCCTTCCAACTTACGTGTCCAAGCATCAAGTCCAAAGATTAATACTGAGAAACCTGTCCTTCTCTTCTCTGACTTATCTAATAAGATTCTCTCAAGGCAGAGAAAGGCTTGGAAGGGTGTGTTACCTTGGAAGTATTATATAAATTCTAATTTTGGAAGGTTTACAAAAGCAATGGAATACACATGTTAGAACAGTTATAATCAGAGCTTTAAAACAGGTGGTTAACTGTGATGGTTTAATTAAAATTCAAGTACTTAATTTTTGCATACATAACAGGCCTTGTGAAAATGTATCAGATCTGTTAAGATGTAAATATATTACTCAGTGACCCAGGGTGATCCCAAGAGGATTATGTCCCAAGAGTAAATGTGGATGCTACACAGCTAGTTTATCTTGACTCTGCCTATGCTGAAAAAAATCAAAAGACCAAAGACTTCTTCATTAAGCTTCATTGAACCATAAATTTCTGCTATGGAAAGAACGTCCTGGCGTGGTTAGGAATGGAATCTGTGAAATCTAAAAACCAAACACCTCCTCCTACTAATGCTGGAACCGTAGGCAAATGGTTTTATCTTTTTAACCTCAATTCCTACAACCATGTAGATATTTTAAGGATTAAGTGAAATAATTTTTAAAGTGCATAACACATAGTTTGTACTTATTAAAATTAAATTGTTTTAATTCTTATGATGATATCATGCGGTTTATAATTATTATTATCATATACATGATATAAAATAGCTTTGTGGCTTCTGTGTTTTATTTGCCCCAGTATTGGTGAAAATAAATAGGGCAGGTGCTTGTCAAAATTATAAAATTAATATAAAATGTTTGTCATATTATATTTTAAATCATTGTACATCCTCTCTTTTTAATTTTCACCCTCTCCTACCACTACAGCACAACATTCAAAATTATATAACATAATTTATAGAAGTTTACTTTGTTTAAGGGAAAAGAAAAGACCCACTTCCTACACACACACACACACACACACACACACACACACACACACACACGCGCACGCACGCGCGCACGCACGCGCACACACATGCGCGCGCACACACACACACATCTCTCCAGCCTGTTCTCTAGATTTAGTTTTCCCTTAATAACAACAGCGATTTTTAATTACATGAATAGATATGTGGTTTAAAAAGTAAGTTTTGGAACATTCTGTTGAAAGTTACCTGGTGATTAGAGATCCTATTTTCTTAAGAGAACAGAGTTAAAAGGAGTGCATTGAAAATTCTAAATTTTCCCTCACGAATTCTCCCCTCCAGAGTGCCCTAACTCTTTTTGTTCACTACATAAAAAGTAGAAGCCACGGTGACGGTGTTCATGGCTCTTTGCTGTCAGATTAAAGCTGAAACTAGTCCAGGAGTAGCGGAGACATGATTGTGACATAGATCACTTTTTATGGCTCCCCTCTTTTCACCTGTGAGCAACCCTCTCTTGCCATGTACTCTGCAACAATAATCCTGGTGTACTCACACTGCTCCCAAATGCTCACACCCCATCTCTAAGGAGTCACTCACTTCTCAGAATACCTAAAGCCCTAAAGTTGCCTTTCTTTTTTTCTTCTATGTTCAATGTAATCCAAGCAGGATACAATCATTCATGGATGTGTTTTAATTTATATGAAGTTGTTGATGGATCAACAGCTAATAGGTCACATTGTAGGACAAATTTCTCACATTAGCTTTGCCTTTCAGTGAGAATTGCAAACATTTAGGAGAAGAATGGCAGAGGTGGGGTGCGGGGGAGGTGATTTGGGACAGATGGTTTTCAGGAACAACCATTTGCCCATGTATTCATTTTTCAAATACATGGTTAATGAATATCTAAGTTTTAGTATTGACAGTAGAACTGCAATGTAGAATCAATGAACCTAAGCTGTTACCTGTAATTCTGTGAGCTAACACTAAAAAGGGAAATTGAACTGTTTTATGAGGATGAAAAGGACTCATAAGGGGAGGTTTAATCAAATAAACATCAAGCCCACTGAAAAGAATCATCAAAATCTTGATACTTAACATATGCAAATATACAAATATAAATATTATATATATATATATATAAAAAATACTAAATATACCGGGTGTGCCAAAAAAAAGTATACAAGTGGACACTTCGGTCAATGTTGCTCAAGCAGTTCGCTGTAATCAGAAGTGTCTGGACGCTGATGGGAACCACTTTGAGCACCTCTTGTAATTGCAAAAGTCAAATGTGACTTGCATTCATCTTTTGTTATCAGTATATGTTGAGTATTACAATTTTAATAGTTTTCCTTTCTTAAAATAGGTACACTTTTTTTTGGTACCCTTCGTATATACAGTTTGGATTTTCATTCATTACTCAGTAAGACAAGAATCTGAAAGACACTAGCTTTGAAATCTCTGGATATGTGTTCAGACTACAAAAACAAGAAAGTATATTCGTAAACATTTGCCTATTGGATAAATATCTTCATAGCTCTTTAGGAAATAATTATCTTTTCATTCAGTCAAATGCTTTGTGGACACCTTTAAGGTCTTATTAAAGCCAAGTTAAAAAGAAATGCACAACACTGCACAAGTTAAGGGGAAATGCTTGGAGGTACTTGTTCTATGTTAAAATATCATTGTCACACTTTGTAAGTATCAAGAACAGTTTATCTTTATGATCCTTTCAGAATTATCCATACTCCTTAGGCAATGACATTTTAAAGAGGGCTTTGCTGAGAACAAAAGACTTTCGATGGAAAAAAAAAGTATATTGGGACTGCACCATTCTAAAAAGTAGCAACCTAGAATTTCTATTACTTTATTATTGATATTAGCCCTGCCTCAAATAGAAGCCTGCTTGGGAACTTTATCTTCTAGAATTCTAGGCCTATATAAAAGCAAGGATATTTACAATATTTAATAGACATTTAAGATGGAAAGGACTTTAGTCATCACCTAGTCTAATCCTTCACTTTATAAATTGAGACCAACAGAGAGGAATGATTTATTGCTGTCACAAAGCTTGTGTCAGAGCCATGATTAACATGCTCAGTCTGCGTTTTCTACTATCCATGCTTTTAAACCCATTCGACTTGATTTATCTCTTCATGTTACCATGTTAGTGTCATAGCAAAATGAATATAGATATTTTTAGACATGAAAGGGGGATTGTGAAAAATAATGATGATGATGTCTGAAGAAAGATCAGGTAAAAAGGAATTTATGGCCAAGGGTTACATCCCCCATGTTTATTTTAATGTTTTGCCAGTCTATTGCTTTCTAACCTGCAGCAAACTGAGAAATAGTCTTTGTAGTAGGCAGTGGTCTCTAAATAAACAGAACCAATAGGATGGAGATATATATTTATATATGTATCTCCCAAAGAAATGTATACAAATGGACACTTTGGTCATTGTTGCTCAAGCAGTAGTTCGCTATAATTAGAACTGTCTGGACCCTGATGGTAACCACTTCGAGCACCACTTGTAAATGCAGAAGTCAAACATGACTTGTATTCATCTTTTGTTATCGGTATATATTATTACAATTTTAATACAGTTTTCCTTTCTTAAAATGTGTTAACATTTTTTTCATACTTCTGACTAATTCAATCAGCATTTCTCAGTCAGTTATAGATATAGATATATCTCCTATTAGTTTTGTTTCTCTGTATACATATATGTATGCATATAAATACTTAAAAATATATTTATAGCCTCTCATGATTATGGATGTCAAGCAGTCCCATGATCTGCCTTCCTCAAACTGGGGAATCAGGAGAGTTGGTGGTGTAATTCAGTTCAAGTCCAAAGGCCTGGGAACTGGGTAGATGATGGTGCTTGTCCCAATATAAATCTGAAGGCCTGAGGTGAGGAGCACAAATGTCTCAGAGTAGAAGAAGGATGTCACAGCTAAAATGAAGAGCAAGTTTTCCCTTCTACCTTTTTCTTCTATTCTGACCCTCAAAGGATCTGATGATGGCCACTCACTTTGGGGAGGTTAATCTACTTTACTCAGCTCACCAATTCAAATGCTAATCAGTTCTGGAAACACCCTCACAGACACACCCTGAAATTATGTTTTACCAGCTACCTGAGCACCCTTAGCCCAGTTAAATTGATCTATTAACTATCACAGTCATCTCACAAAGAAGTTTGGGTGCCAAATTCAGAAATGCCCATTTGAATTGAGAGCTCAATTCAGATTACACTTGTTTCTTGTCAAAGCACAAACTCCCTTATAGTAATACTGAGTAGGTCTCTGTTAAAAGCCATGTGCTGGACCCTACAGTTATTTCACATTGTAGCCAGGGCAAGGGGTCTGTCAGGTGTTCCAAGAACATGCTTTGAGTCTAAGTCAGATGTTTATGTCAAAATGCTTGCTTCTTGTTCCACTTAGGGATAGAATTAAATCTATTGCTCATGTCACCGTTTTCTTTTTTCAAACTTCTCCCTTAAATTAGATTACAAACATTGTCTTATTCTGTCCTCACAATAAATGAGAAACAAAGATACTATTTCCTCCAGTTCATAGATGAAGTCAATTCAGGTTCAGGTGTGTAATTAAATTGTTTAAAGTCATCAAATATATGTTACAAAACCCTAAAGTAGACTATATTATTTTTGACAGAGATAATACCATATTTACTGTTCCACAAATCTGAACATCTACCTTCTGAAAAAATACCCCCATCATTCCATTATTTAGAAATTAATTTTGATGAACACAGTTTTCTTTAAAAACAAACAAGTGTGCTGATTGGAATTAAACCATAAAATGAGTATATATCAATTTCCTTGTTGCAGGAATTTTATGAAGCTTATCTTAAATTATTTACCTTATTTAGCCTTCCCCTATATCTGTAAGAAAATTAGATGTTTGTCAGAAATTCTAGAATTTTATTTCACAGCCTGAACACTGAGAAATGACCTAATATTACCTTCTACAACCAATTCTACTACACATACCAATCTGCAGGTGTTTGCAGCTAAACTTGTAAGGAATGAGAGCTGTATTCAATTAATTAAATATACTGGAAGGGAGAAGGGGAAAGATTGGGGAGCAGAGGAAGGAGAATAGCCTATATGGCTTGGGGAACTTTGTGTTGCAGAAACTGAGTATTGAGATTAAAGATTCAGGAGGTGGAAAGCTATCCATGCTTTGTCATCTGGCAGGCCTAATTTCGGTCTTTGCAGTATGATCCTATTCAGTGGGAAAAGTGGGTGAAGGATTTTGGGGAAAAGACACAGAATGTTAACCATTAACCTTTCTTGGATTATTCCAGACAAGTTAAATCAAGAAACTTGTGTTGTATGACATGTTTGGAAAATCTGTGAAACATCATAAATAGACTAGTGTTGCAGAATTTCAGTTTTCTTGGGATTAATTTCCCATTTGCTGACAGTGATTGTTCTAAATTGCATGAGTACCACAACTCAAATTTTTTCCTTTTCCTCAGCAGGCTTTTGAAAGTTTAGCTTGAGGATAGATTCAGCCGCACATCTCATTAAAAACAAAACAAAACTTAACAAAAACTGAAGCCTAGAGCAATAAGTAAGTTTTATTAGAATAGGATTATGAACCAAACCAACTAATTATTTGAGAACTGAATGCCTCCCAGAAGGTATTCGGGTATTCCAGTCACTTCAGTGTAAATGTTGCATATGAACTTTTCAAAAGAAGACAAAAACTTTTCAATAAAGAGTTTCCCATACTAGCATGGAGGAGGGGAGGTAAAAATATTCTCTTTGAGAACTGATAATTTCAAAAGTGACTGATTGATAGAATTCTAGAATTATGTCCCTGTGTCCATGGAGATCTAAGGACATTTTTATAGGATAAAAATAATCTCATAAACAGAAATAATGTTACCACAATTATACTCATCACAAGTAGACCTGCAACACGGTTAGGAAACTTCTTGTCATTCAGGTCTCAGCTCAAATGTCACCTTCTCAGAAGCACCTTTCCATGGATGGTCTTTTTCAAACCCATTTTATCCTGTAATAATTTACACATTACAATCTAAAATATCTGATTAGTATATCTGTTTGGAATGTTACTGTTGCTTTTTCTCAGTGGAATGTCACATCCTTGCTGGCAGGGACCTTACCATTTATCTCACCACTCTATCATCAGAGTCAGGCAGAGTGCCTAGCACAACATAAGCACTCAACAAATATTTGTCAAATGAATATGCACCAGAAAAATCAGCCATGTCTTCAAAAATTTTAAATAAACTTGAGAAGAAATTATATTTTGTATTTAGCAGTGGGGAGTACAAGTAAAAAAAAAAACAAACAATGTGAATTAGTCTGTGCATTTAGAATCCATTTAAAAAATTGAGTCGTCTAATTTCCAGAAGCAATGAAAAGATATGGGTATGAAAGACCTTGTATTATGACCAGAGCTATTTCCCCTGTCTCCTACAGGTGACAAAAATTCGTGCCTTTGGATTACTTATCAGAAACAGCCTATCAGGCTTGTAAAAATTTAGTCATTCCTAACCACAGAGATTATTACTTTCTATGATCTTCTGATTATAATTGTTACTGTAAATAGGGTCATTTATCTTCCATATTTTTAAGCTCTTATTGAGAAGATAATACATACTTATTATAAAAATTATGCAGAAAAAATGAATATTTTATCCTTCTACACATTTCATATACTCCTATCTACCACCAAATGTTTTTTTATCTATTTCACTATCTATCTATCAACCTTTAGAGATAAATATAGCGATAATAGATATATCATGGAAAGTGACAAGCTGTCCATGTTCAGCCCTGACAAAATTGCAAATTGTGAGCAAAATAAATTATTCTTTTAAGCCATGAGTTTTGCAGGCTCATTTGTTATGTGGTAGATAATTGGAACAGGGCTGGTGTCTGGAAGTAGAATGCTACTGTAATAAAACCTTAACAGGGCCGGCCAAGTGGCGCGGTGGTTGGGAGCTGGCTTGGGATGCCAGAGGGCCCTGGTCCGGATCCCACATATGAGGGCCAGTGACACTGCCCTCCACAGCTAAGATGCTGAACAACAGCTCAACCTGGAGCTGGGCTGCCGTGAGTCGCCGGCGACAGTGTAGGCTGCAGCCCCTGTGGCAGTGGGTTGCCATGGGCTACTGTGTGTAGCCAACAGCCAGCGTGAGCGGCCAGCAGCCACCGTGAGCAGCCGTCCAGAAGCCACAACTGATCTGCCTCGCCCGGGAAGAGCGCAATGATGGTGCCAACTTCGGCCAGTGAAGCGACGTCCTCCACAACTAGACTGAAGAACAAAATGACAGCAACTTGTCTGTTCCCCTTCTCCCAATTCCCCAGCACTGTTCCCATCCCCCAATTCCCCAATAAAAATCTTTAGAAACAAAACAAAACCAAAAAAACCTTAACATATGCATCACTGGCTATGAGATTGGAACTGGGCAGAGAGTAGATTTTGGAAGACCGTTAAGGATAATGTTAGTGACAGTCTACAAGGTTTAAAGTGGCCCGATAGAAGCCTAAAGGGCCTCAAGAAGGCTATCAGTGATGGCTTAAGGTAAAGTGAAAGAACATTACTGGCAGATAAAAAGGCTTCTTGTTCTGTAGCAGCAGCCCGTTTGGCTACACTATTGCATGTGGTAATGTGGAAAATAGAAAATGTACCGCATGATGTCCAGATCGAAGTACTAGCTAGTTTGGTTTCATCTATTCATAGTAAAATATAAAAGGAGGGAGATGAGATTTTTTTAAAAAAAGGAGCATTTTAGTTTTTAATAAACACATAAAGGAAATATATTAGTAAGCCGAGAATTGCCAGGTTGGAACATTAAACTTTTTCTTTATTTCCAGACTTTTCAAATAGCACACTATTCTCAAATTAACCAGTGACATCAGGAAAAAAGATAAAATACAGATTGGTTGGGCCTGTGAGACTCTGTTAATACCTCAGAAATATTTAAAATAGTGCCTTATAGACAGTTCAAACAGGCAAATGATGTTCTAAATACCTTAAGGTTATGTATGCTTTACAGATGATTCCATTAAATGATAAGGCTCCTAAGAATCTTATGGTTATTATCTCATAATGGTTTCATGGGGAGTCCAAGGCAAGAGAAGTATTTATACATAAGATTTTTGTGGGCATGCCTTTCTCTAAAGGAGTGGTTTGTAAATTGAATCACAAAAAGCCTACAAACATTTTAAAAGAATTGTATTAACTAGTATGGAAATAGACACAGTACAAAATGAAAATATGCCCTTGGAGCCTCTAAATAATTTGGATCAGAAGCAGACTGAGAAAACTACTCAGTCACAGCAACCCTATTTTTTAAGGAAAAAGAAGAATGACTTAGAAGTTGGAACCAAGAGCCTTGAGTGTAGAGGAAGGAGCCATCAAGAGTAACTTCAAGGCAGTGGGGCTGAGTGTTAATAGGAACTGGCAACATGTTCCTGACCAGATTTCAGAACTGCTGTGGAAGACGGACTTCTGTGGCCCTCCATTTTTTTTTTTCGATTTTGAACAGGAGTGTCTATAACGTTTATTCTATGCCTGTCCCAATACTATATCTTGGCTATGTGGGAGCATACATCTGTATGGAGGGAAATATCTTGTCTTTTTGGTTCTTAGTTCTTCTATGTAACTCTCCATACATGCACACACAATACATACCCATGTTAATATTTGCATAGACAATCATTAAAAGAATAAACCTATTATTTTCTGTACACATTTTTATAGTAACATGTATTAACTAAGATGCTAACAATATAAAATAAAAATATTACCGGTTTATAGTATTAAGATAATTAATCAGATAATTAATTAGTTATTTAATGTTATCTCCAGGAAATTACAAAGGGATTAATCGTTGGTGAATGAGAATCACCTAAACCTTACAAAGGCCTATTAGGTTTTTTCCAACAAGTACTCCAAAGAAAAGAGTTTGTGGTGGTAAAGTCAGATTCTGTTCCTTTATGTAGACCCATATGCTTCAACAGCTTTAAGAGCACTGATTCCAACTTTTCTAAATATAGTTTCACATAATAGCATGTAATATTGACTGCTCAATATGAAATAGTGCACTGTTCTCAACAATATTATAAGCTCCTCAAAAGCAGGGAGCGTGCAGAGAATAGAGGGGTAAAGACGCCAGGCAAAGTTGGCTCTGATGTGGCTTACATTCTACTGAGAAAACATAGACAACAAGCATGCAAATAGATAAATTATTAAAATAAGTTCAGAAAAACTGGAGTCAGAGATAAAAGTTTTCTACCCCTACCACTCTAATCTAAGGTTGCATAAAGGGTAAAGGCTAGGTTCTCTAATCTTAGTTTTTTCTCTTTAAACACCTAGTGCAGTAGGTGTGAGAAAATAAGTGAGATTATTAAACAGTGCTATGATCCAGTTGTTTATTTCCCTCCCACACACATATTCCTATGTTGAATCCTTAATGCCCAGTGTGATGGTATTAGGAAAGTGAGGCCTTTGGGGGTTGATTAGGCCATGAAGGCAGGGCCCTCATACATGAGATTAGTGCTCTTATAAAAGAGACCCCATGAGCTCTCTGTCTCTTCCATGATATGAGGACACAGTGAGAAGGCACCAGGAAGAGGGTCCTCACCAGAAATCGACCATGCTAGCACTCTGATGTTGGATGTCCAGCCTCCCAAACTGTGAGAAACAAATTTCTGTTGTTTCTAAGCCACTCTGTTTGGGGGATTTTGTCATAGCAGCACAAGCCACAATAACAATGAGGTTTCATGGTGTCAACCCCTACATGTTTCTATGTGCTGTTTGCCTAATATAGAACTCATTTTTAGTCCCAAATCTATTTTGGAAAAAATAAAAAAGTTTACAGGTTACACCCTATTATGGAAAAAATGCACATGGATATATCACAAAGAATCCCCAGAAAGAATGAGAGCGCTGCAATGCCATTAAAATAAGGAGACAACACTCCTAATGAAAATTAATTAGCAACAGGTGTTTGAAGATTTTTATGGGGAGAGTTCCCCTCACATCATTTCTAATTAGAATACCATTGTTTCAAGTTCAGTTGGAAGCACCTATAAAGCAAAGATTTAAAAAGTTCTACACTTATTGATTAGGGTATTAGACCAGTCAAAGTTATTTCCATGAAGACTGACTTGGGAAAAAAAAAAAAAGAGTTTTTTGGAGGAGAACATTGATACAATTTGCTAATGCACAATTTTGTCTTAAACCTTCAAGCTTTTCCCTTATTTACATTCACGGAATGAAGTAGGATGAGATTTGTGGGTGGTCAGCAGGCTCAAAATGTTTGAATGACTTTTCAAGAAATCATAATTAGTATTTACAATATTGAAACCGTAGTGCTCAGTAATAATTTCTCAAATGGGTATTGCCCACTTCTCCTGAGCGCTGTCTTCATAGAATCTCGATTCAGAGTTCTGCAAAAGAGCAACGGCAGGAACAACAAAAAACAACCTTTTCTGAGTCACTTTTTTGCCAATTAAGAATTACATAACATTTTACAAGGTAGAGATAATTGATTAGTAGCAAATCCTCGTGTTCTCCGACTGCATAAACTTATGTGTTATTTCAAAGTTAGAAATATCCATGCTGTTTGGCATATACTTAGTTATTTTGTAGTCTGTTGTCTGAAAGTCAAGTTCTTAAAAATATACATTCTACTTAGTTTTCTTCTACTACCAAGTGCATGATTTTAGTATGATAGCCACTGCATCTGGTGTCTAGTGTTTACCCAGGACAGTAGAACTATCTTCTTGCTTCACCCCATATGCTTAGTTTCATCATCATAATAGTCTGTCACATCACATCCAGACCTCTACAGAAATTTCTATTTGAAATTGCCGGTTATATTGAGGTAAAATTGAGATGGGATAGTACAACTAAACTTTGGTTAGATCGCAGCATTAATTTCCATGAACTTTACATTTAAGAAAATCATAAAGAACATTGATAAAGTCTTCAAATTCTTAGTATTTGATATAACTACCAGAGATTGTCTTTTTGTTACTTTTGTTGTTTTTATTTCTGGTTGGTGGTGGTACTTTGTGTGTGTGGGGGGAGGGGGGCAGTTTGTGGTGTTTATATCAACTAGAATCGCCAATCTAGTTAAGATAAAATTAGTTATATGTGTAGTCTCAGTCAAAAACTCAGTTTACCTTCAAGGACATTAAGCAACACATCAAATGAAGAAGCATGAAAAATACATGAATAAACTTCACAAGTTGGCCAAAGACCATTAACCATCTTGAGAAGTAGAAAAGTCATATGATTCATAATGAAGTAAGCAATCTCAGAAAGTGACATTTGATTGTCTTAAGATCAACAATATATCCTGTTCTGATTTTATTCTTTTGAAAGCAAATAGAAGTTCAATGGGTTTTTTATAGTAATTTCATTCTACAGGATTTGAAGTCTGAATTTAGAAGTGAAGGGAAAGCTTCACTTATGCCAAAGAACTATAACTGAACAGAATGCTTATTACTATCATTTTTATGAAAATTTCAAGCATTCCTCAAACATTGAGTTTCGTGAGACAGAGTATACGAGTAAATGTTGACTTCTTAAGATATAAATAAGCTTGTGTTTCAAATTAGGAACAAAAAACTTAGTATATGAGACTAGATAACCCCATGAATTTTATTTTTTTAAAATATATATTTGCAAATCAAATCTCCCTTGAAGAAGAAAAAAACCTATATTCACTACCACTTTCTTTGTATTGGTTTTGTTTTTCCTAGAGCGTTAATATGTTAGATTTTGCATGCTAATAGTTATAACAATTAGTAGCAGTAATGAATATAAGTGGTTTTAATCTGTCAGGTATGATCTCCTACAACCCTGGCTGACCTTAGTCTGAAAGGAAATGCTGGAAATGAATGTGCAGTCTAATTGAGAAAAATGGTGGGCCAAACCATCTGTTCCTCTGCTATGCAAATGGATAAACCTATGAAATAATGAAACTGAGGGAAATCTGAAGAGGCTATCTGATGAATAACTAATTTCTTTATTCACAGGTGATAGAAAAATGAAGCCCGAGGCGGGGAAGCTATTTTTTTTTTTCATTTCCATTTTGCTCCAAGTTATTAAGAGCAATTTGAACTGATTGCTCCCTTCATTTTTCACCCCATCCTACTGTAGTGTTTGGTCAGAGAGATGATAGGTCATCCTGTATCAACATGTTTTCCCTTAAGAGTTATGCCATGACCCATGATGTTAGAGAGCAGCCTCCTTTGGTATTATTAGGCAACAGAAAATGGCCACTTGAAAGGTATGGCAGAGCCATCAGAGGTGAATATGGAGCTTTCAATTAGTTGTCCAGTTTGTCAATATCAGTTTAAATGTTTATTTCTAAAACAAGCAATTAAAAAGGTATAAGTCCTAAGACTGTTTGGTCTTCATCCAATCTTTGATTGATTAAAGGATTCTAGTAAAGGGCAGCAATCAGTAAAGACTCAATGAAGAATACACTGCAGAATATAAGCA
The DNA here is from genome assembly GCF_001890085.2 of Hipposideros armiger. NCBI lineage: Eukaryota > Metazoa > Chordata > Mammalia > Chiroptera > Hipposideridae > Hipposideros > Hipposideros armiger. Next base: position 275,083 of record NW_017732658.1, read on the forward strand.
TAGCTGATGGACAAATATAACATAGGGTGATATGTCCATCAGAAACTGCCCACTATTGTAGTAAAACCTTGAAAAAAAGTATCATAGGGCTTTCATGGAGCCCTGGATGATTCTATATCTATGTTCTCTAACAGGGCATCTTCCTGAACATTGGGACTGGGAAACAGATCTTCAGACATGTATAATTAATGCATTGAATAATCTAGACTTTAAATAGGTACCAGGGTTGTAATGTACAATATGATGACTGTAGTTAACACTGCTGTGGGATATATAGGAGAGTTGTTAAGAGAGTAGATCCTGGGGGTTCTCCTCACAAGGAGATTTCTTTTTCTTTTTGTTGTATCTATGTGAGATAATGGATGTTAACCAAACCTATGGTGATAATTATTTCACAATATATGTAAATCAAACCATCATACTGTACACCTTAAAAAATTTAAGGTGAACTCCAGAAATTGCTTTACTTTTCTCACACCATTGGTTTCCACACAGGCTATAGTAGCCACCCCCCTTATCCGAGACAGATACATTCCAAGACCCGCAGTGAATGCCTGAAACTGTAGATAATACCAAATCCAAATACACTGTTCTTTTCTATGTATATTTACCTATGATATTGTACAATTTATAAATTAGACACAGTAAGGGATTAAAAACAATAATCAACAATAAAATAGAACAATTATAACAATATGCTGTAATAAAAATTATGTGACTGGCTTTGAGGCCAAAATTAAGTAAAACAAGTGTTATTGAACATAAGCACTGTGATTACCATGATCTGGTAACCGAATTGGCTGCTAAATGATTAATAAGTGGGTAACAACAGTTGCGCAATTTAAAACTTATGAATTGTTTATTTATGGAGTTTTTGTTTAATATTTTCAGACCATGGTTCAGGAATTTTAAAATATGTTCACACTGCAATTCTGAAATTTTTAAATATCTTCGAATAGTGGTTGTCCCCGCGGGTAACTGAAACAGCAGAAAGCAAAACTGCAGATAAAGGGAACGACTGTATTTTGAGTGTTTTTTTAATGTCCCTAAGTGCTATTCTGGCAGAATCATGGCATCTCCATTTCTTTCAATCAAGGACAGTCTCATGACTCATGACAAGTTTGATCCAAGTCAAAATTTTAATTTCTCATTCAATTTTAAGTCAGAACATTTTAGACTTGACTTGGGTTAAGAAACCTGTACTGGGAAATGAGAACTAGTCAGATCCTTTACTGTTAACCTCCCTGTTCTTCTACTTTGTGTCTGCTACATACCCTATTGTCTCTGGCTTAACCAGGATGGGGATAAAAGAGTTAAATGAACAGTAACTTTTTTACTTGGCTGGATTGGTGTCCTTTTGGTGTGTCAGGTGCTGAAATGCTCTTTCTTTCTCTCTTAGGTGCTTGTTGTGGGGTCATCAATGACCTCTACCCCACTTTTTCTGTGAGGGCTTTTCACATTACTGTGTCTTGTGGGTGATTATCTTTTATAAGCTACAATTGCTTGTAGGACATCACATACAGGCTCTTTCAGGCAAGGTCACCCAGTTCTAGCAGGCAAAATGTAGCCAGGATTTTTCCTAGATGTTTTCAGTCTGGCTACCTTTTCAGGGGTTCTCTCTGTCCCTAAGTAGAAGGGTATTGTGTCCCTTTCTTCTTGCTCTACCATCACAGGCAATTCTATCCAACTTTTTGCCAATTAAGGCTTCCAGGTCAAGGTCAAGCTCTGGCTTCTGCATTCTCTAAACCCTGGAACTACTGACATAGTTTTCCTCCCCAGGTTTGGCCTGCGGTAGATGAATTGCTCAGGACTCATTCAATTATCTATAAAGAAATCCTCGCTATCCTGTTTCATCAATCTTTAGTCTTCTCTTAAATAATCT
>NW_017732658.1:281509-282669 GCF_001890085.2 Hipposideros armiger
TGTATATATGTATATATATATATATATAAAAGTTTAAACATGGCCTTTTTTATCTAGAGGTATATATAAGCTGTGATTAATGACTAAATTTAGCAGATATGCATAGCAAGTAATATGGATGAAAAAATTCATGGATTTTTTCTTTATTTAATTACAAATAAACTTCATGTAAAAATAAAGGTGTTTATAACTTTTGGTTAATTAAGTTGTCTTGATTATAGAAGTTAAGTTTGACTGGGTGTTAAGTAGACTAAACAGTGGTAGAACTCAGGCATAAGCCCTTTCTTTAATGGGGAAATAATAGGCTTATGAAAGCAAGTGCCCCTGGAAGCAGGTGTCCAATATTATTTCAGTATTAAACAATGTTTAATTGCCTACTATGCGCCTATCCTCATTCTAGGATTCATGGTACATTGCATTTGTAATAAAACTCCATCCCTTTGCCATAACCTACAAGGTCTTAGAGAGTCTCCCTTCTTCCTGCCTTTTTAAATTCAGCTCTTAACACTCTCCCACTTGCTTCCCACACTCCAGCCTCACTAGGTTTCTTTCACATCCTTGAACATTTTGAACATCTTTTCAAATTAGATCACTGCCCTTGCCATACTTCTGCTTAGTTTTCTGCTGTGCTTACTCACTCAAAAAGTCTTCCCCTTACCATCCTACACACTGCCACTTCCCCCAGCCACAAGGTTTTTTCATCACATGATCCCATTTAATGTTCTTCACAGTACATAAAATAATCTGAAAAAGAATATTTGCTTATTTTCATTAAAATCACCCTCATTAGAATCAAACATTCATGAGAATAAAAACTTGTCTATTTTGTATCCCACTGTATCCCTGGAACTTAAAATTATACCTGACTTCTAGAGGGTGGCCAATTAATATTCATTCATTAAGTAAATTCAAAGAGGAATTAGACACAACTTTTGTGATTAAGCAATCTGGAAATTATTTCTGCCCCTTTGTTAAATATTTCCTGTTGACCACACACAGACCCTAAAACTACCGAACACATAAAAAGCCAGATCAATCCCAATTAGATAAGGTCTATGATCACTTTTATAAGGGCAAGCAGCTTGGAGAATTGAGCAAACAGCTTTCTCTGGGAGGGTCATTTTTCTTTCTCCTTAACCTACATATTCACAGCATATAAA
>NW_017732659.1:0-4809 GCF_001890085.2 Hipposideros armiger
GATCATAAAAGTTCTATCGCAAAACATCTCCAGGGCAATGGGATCGACCCTCTTCAGACCTAAATAACAAATAGGAGAATTCAAAATCGCTCTTTTCTGTCTAAAAGAGCTCTGTCCTCTAGATGACTTTCTGTGTCCACCTGACCAAAACATTGCAGCATACTTCTAACTGGCGCTCTCTTGAAGTCTTGACTACCTCAGTGCTCTGCCTCATAAATAGTATTTAATAGTTGACTATTATTTAGTGACACAGGTACTGAGTTTCTCCAATTCTTATTTTTCTTTATAACACTCCCTCCTGTTTTCCTCTTCTATATTTTCCCTGTCTTCACCCTAGACTGAGTCTTCATCAGCCTGTATCAAAATTTGTTACTAATATTTGCATTATGTTTCATGGTTAACAAAGCATTTTCACATATCTTGCCTCCCCATAGTCTTCACCACTAAATGGATGTTGGGAGCTGACTGGGGACAGTCAGGGATACTGAGGCTACAGTGGGTCGCTGCAGGCCTCTGTGTCTGGGCCAGCAGCTAGAAAAGGAGTATCTACTTGGCAACTGCTTACGACATGGCTCAGACACCCCCAGAAGAGAAACAACGCTCTGGGACTTTCCACAGATGCTCTGGGACTTTCCACCATGGACTTGTTACAGTTTCTATCCCCATATGTAATCATTGCTTAGGGGATTTTGGTCCCCCAAATCCCCCTGCCAATAAGAGAATTGTTCCCTACTATGAGGAAATTGCTTCCTCTATAAAAGCTTGTGTACCCAATAAAAGAGGTCTTAGTCTGTTACCAGCAGGCTGAGGCCCCCCTGCTCCCAGCTTCTGTCTCTATTCTCTTTATTTCTCGGCTCCCACCCAATCCTTTCAGGGACCTTTTTGGTGAGCTCTTGGCTGATGAGCCAGAGGCGTTCAGTTGAGTGAACTGGTCTCGTTCAAATGGAGAAAATAGGAACAATGACACTGAAGTGTTGCTATTTCCACACAAAAGCTGCACACCTACCAATACCTGTACCTACATTTTCTAATTTCCTTACTTACAAATTTCTACAACCAATATTTAATAAAGCTTGCCTAGAAATTGAGAAGTGTAAATAAATTATATATTAACTATATTCTAGAACGGAAGGCAACACGTTATTTTGATGATAAAGGAAAAATTTGGATTCTAATTAAAAAAATTAATAACACTTTGTATATTTATAATGCACCAGACATTGCTATATTATTGTGTCATCTGATACTTGCAAGAAGTCCTAACAGGTATATGTCATTATATCTGTATTTAGGTCAAAAGACAGATTTGAGGACCAAATTTTAAATGATGCCTTCTTTGAGGTCAGAGAGCGCCTCCTGCTGGCCATGAAAAAGTAAACACCCATGAGATCTACAGCAGCAAGGAAATGAATGTTGCCAACAAGCACATGAGTTCAGAAGACCTTGATCCTGGAACGAATCCCCAACCCTGCAGGTCCCTTGAGACACTGAACAGAGGCTCAAGATAGGCTGTGCCTGGGATCCTGAGCCACAAAAACTGTGAGCTAATAAATGTATTGTTTTAAACTGTTAAATTTGTGGTAATTCATTACACAGCAATCGATTTAATACATCTGTCAGAGTTCTCACTGTTCGCAGGTATTGAAATCAGAACTTGAAGCCATGACTACCAGATCCCAAAGACCAACTAGTCCTTCTAATGAATAATTGTTATCATTCATATTTGGTAGAAGGGTGAAAAAATAGATAGATGACAGATTAGATAGCTAGGTAGATATAGCTAGCTAGCTAGATAGATAGCTAGATGATAGATATAGATAACAGGTACAGGATAGAAAGATAAATAGATAGGCAGACAGATGGATAGAGATGGTGGATATACAGAGTCATTTTTATCAGACTTAGAAATACAGCGCTTCCAAGGCTCTAGGCTCGAAAAAGGCTGTAGTCACTAAAATCAGAGCTGTAAAGGCCACAAAGCCTGTTTTAACCAGTGACATAAGTTTTAAAAGGGATCATTTAAACTTTAGAATATAAACAAGACAGCAAAATTAAAAGTAATGGACAATGCCTGTGAGAACATTATATAATAAATTTTTAAAATTAACTAGAAGGAGAATCCCTTTTATTTGGTATTCTTAAAGTTGTGCTTTGAAACCCGAAGTGAAAGCTTTTCTAAACAAACATTTACTTGACATTTCAGTTTTGAAAAATGTTATTTTTCTGGGCAGCTCTGATACATTGCTCCCCTCTCCCTAACAAAAGCCATTAATCCTTGTGTGTATCCCTATAGCAGTGCTTTCTGGATGCGAGCATGGGGTTTACNTAATATCACTGAAAGTGATTCCTCATTACTCAGGACCTTATCTCGTCATACAAAAATCGAAACATTATGTTGTATACCGGAAACTAATATAATGTTATATGTCAATTATATCTCAATTTTTTTAAAAGAACGTAATCTCCCTGATTGCTTCCTTTCTCATGCTACCAGATGATCCTTAAATTTGAAAATTGGGATTTAATTTCCTATTTACTATTCCCCAGACTCTGAGGTGTTTTTCTATGCGAGTAGAACAACATGCAGCATATAGTAAGTATGGATAACTGAGAAGTAAGTGAATAAACACTTTTCAGGCATTACAGAGTTAGCAGTTACATCACAGCCACCACTGTTAGCTGAGGGTAAAATACAAAAACTGCACTGTGCCATGAGAACAGGATTTTTCCGTACACATGTCAATTAGCATAAAGACAGTTTAGGCAGCATCTACCCTAATGTTTGTGCAAAATGAAATCATACAACTTTGTGAGTCATATTTTGGTTATTTTGAGTCCTCAGAGCGGCTGTTGGAGATTTTATAACAAAGAAAAACCATGCCTACCCACTGCCTCTTTACAAACATGTGGATATTTTATCCATCACCACCAGTAGCTTAGATGTTAAATTTTCTTTTCACTCGAATGCAGTTGATGCTCATTATTCACAATAGTTATGTTCTAACAAATTGCTGCAAACATTGAATTAGCTAATATTAAACGATTGCTCCAAGGAGAAATACAAGGTTAGGTTTTGCAAGCCTCTGGTCACAATATTTTATCTATAGATCAATAGATAACCTTGTTTTATTTGTATTTGTTTAAAGGCACCTTATCTAATATATATATTGTTGATTTATTGACATTGAACTCATGGCCAATAATACTAATGATGCATGTCTGAAGGAAGCTTACCTAACCTGTGAATTTTCTCTAAAGGCACATTAATGCCTTCTTACACTTAGGATCCCTAGTCTGCACTTTAGCCCTATACTTGGGGCCATCTTAAATAGGGAATCATTAGTACGAAACACAAAAATGCTAAAAACATTGCACAAGAAAGACCACCATAAAGGCTATTTGTTTATAGTATGAGGGCTGAATCAAGAAATCAGTGTCTCCTAGTACCTTGCTCAACCTCAGCTGGAACGTGTAAATCAGGCAACTCAATTTTTTGTGCTGCTCTGTACATGTCCGTACACATCTGCAAAAGACCTCAAAAGTGTCATTAGTATTGATTTGGGGGTGACAAGTAAATTTTAGCAAGCAGTACAATTTGCAAATACAGAATCCACAAGTAATGAGATCCATTTTATTTCAGTGGATCATAAAAGGTGTACCTTCCTAAGAATATTTATTGGTGGCCATATTATTCAGAAATGAAAACACTGACTAATGACGCACTTCATATGTAATAATGAAAAATACACATATTTATTAATATATGGTGACGGAAGCAGATTTGACTTTGGGCCGTGAATACACAATGCAATATGCAGGTGATGTGTTATAGAACTGCACACTTGAAACCTGTATAATTTTATTAACCAAGGTCGCCCCAAAAAACTTAATTTAAAAATTTATAATTAAAAAAATGGCACAGTAAAACCCCAAGTAGAACTTAATTGTATGTTAACTCTTAGTAGCTTTATATAAAATTAAGTAAAAATCAATTATGACTTTATGATTTTCCAGAAATAACAAACATAAGGAAATATTACTGATTCTCTCCCAATAGATTTTTCTACCAACTAAATAACCAGATTTCTGCGTTGGTACCTGACCTTATTTTCCAGTTTTTTAATATTGAATTACAATGTTTCTAATTTTTTAGGAAATATGTGTTTTGTCTGATATGTTACTAGAAACAGGAATTCTGTGTTTTATATTATCCCTTTTGTGTATATTTAAATGTCAAACACAAGTGTTGGCAAGTCAGTTAATCCTAACCTACTTATTACACAAGGAAACTGAGGTCAAGAAAAGTTAACTGATGAATATTTCCATATAGAAATTCATGGCTAGATTAAATAGGTAGTTAGCTTGAAAATAAAACATCTTACCCTGATTTAAAACAAAAAATTATTTATAGAATACATTAAATTAACTTTGGTTTAGGAACAGTGCCGAAATAACTGACGCCAGAAGCAACACTGAAGCTATCATTCAGCTTTTGAATGTACACACGATTCAAATAATTCCCATGGTATTCTTTCTTGTTTCGAGGTTCTTCACCTGACATTTCTGCTTTTTTCTTTTCAGTGCACATTTCTCTCAGTCGTGTATTTTTAATGCACAGCTTTTGCTTTGAAAAAGCACAAACTGGAACAAAGCAAGTTGATACTCCCTAAAAGATTGGATGTGAAAAATAATCATGGGTGACTGCTTGGTTTACTTCGAAAATATACTGAGAATAGAGTTCTACTTTCTGTTCTTTATTAGTTGCAAGGTGACTCTGAAATAAACACAGGTCTGTGACTTTCTCATACG
>NW_017732659.1:8679-11731 GCF_001890085.2 Hipposideros armiger
TTAAGATTTCTTGTTAGCATCATTCCCAAAGCAGTGTTTTTCAAACTTATAACACAAGCCAAGCACTTGAAGCTATTGCCAGGTTGCTATGAAAAATGTGTTGGATCATTTATCTGTGAGCAAAATTGAGCTGGTTCTGCTCAGCATACGGTTCACAGAGTTAGCTCTAGAACTTGCTGAATCAGGGCTAGGTTCCCAGGCTTTTAGTCTGGTCCCATGCTAGGGGTCTTTGGACAATATGCAAAGCAGCCAAAAAGGTGGTCTAAATAGTTGGTATTTTAAAAAGGTGGCTTAAGATACAAAATTACACAAATAGCTTACAGATAATATCCTCATTCATCAAGTAAGAATGCTCAAATTTATACTACCGGTATATCCATAAATCCCAAGACAGACAATGCTCCACCACTAATGTAATAATCGGAACCCTTAAAAGAGTGAATGCATAAAAAATTATTTAGGAGCATGTTTGGACCAAGCTGTGTTATCATGGAGAGACTGAGACTGATGCATGAAAAATGCTTATACCTGAGGATACCATGTGCCGTACCTAAGCAATATTATACTTCAACTAATTCTGAGATTCAGGTGGCTCATGCAACATGGCCTACAACAGATGTATCCAGGCAAAATTATATGCTAGAATACCCAAGAGTTATATACAAACAGTATACTTACTCCAGAATTGCTAATGTGACCCTTACTCAGGTATTACTATTTGGAAATGTGTTCCCACTGCTAAAGCTTTTGGGGCTAAAAACTTTTTATGTCCCTTAAAGAATGTTGATTCCCTCTCAGCATCCTGACTACACTAACATAGTTCTTGATCATTTAATGAGTAAACCTTGTTTGACTTATTTAAATGCTGTCAATGTCTGGTCTTTCTATGCAAATGTTTATACTATTGATATACGAGAGAATCTTGGTTTAGACATTAATATTCTAATATCTCATATTAATCTAGAGGAGNCTGAGCCATCCTGCTACCTGTTGGCAGCTCAGCGGCTGCTCAGCTCGGGCTGGACTCGAACCGCTGTTGCTCAGAGCTCAAACTCTTGAGCGAGATCTTAACCAACTGAGCCACTCAGCCGGCCCTGGAGTTTTAATCAGCCAAAATCCAAGTTTGTTTCCAAACTAGGAAAAGATCTGCTCACCAATTTTTAGTTGTCCTTATGTCTTTCTCTGCCACAGAGGTCACATTTAAAACTAGTGCTACTCCTTTTGATGGGTATTCATTCCTTTTGCTGAGCCGTATCCCCTCAGAGAGCACAGTAGTTAGTGAGAAGTGTGATCCCACTTCCTTGTTTGGCTAGAAGTCTTGTTTGATTGGCATCATCTAAAGTGAAAGCACTCCAGTGTATTTTTTTTATGCTGAAACATTGCTCTCAAATATGGCCTCACAGTGAAAATGTCTGACTAGCCAAGAGGGAGACTGCGGTGTCACTTACAGGCTGGGACAAACCCTGCTGCCTGTCAGACCTTGATATTAAGCTGAAAACAAAGGCCAGACTCCTCTTCCCTTTATGATGAGTTCCCTACCGGAGATCAGGGCACCTTCATACCCAGCCAAATTAAGATCATCTTTGTTCATCATAGAAATCATAAAAACACCAAGCCTCAAAAAGTAAAAAGTTGCATTTCCTTTCCTTCCAAGATGGTACCTTTGCATCAATACAAAAATAACCATAAAGCTCATCACAGATCATAAAAGTTCTATCGCAAAACATCTCCAGGGCAATGGGATCGACCCTCTTCAGACCTAAATAACAAATAGGAGAATTCAAAATCGCTCTTTTCTGTCTAAAAGAGCTCTGTCCTCTAGATGACTTTCTGTGTCCACCTGACCAAAACATTGCAGCATACTTCTAACTGGCGCTCTCTTGAAGTCTTGACTACCTCAGTGCTCTGCCTCATAAATAGTATTTAATAGTTGACTATTATTTAGTGACACAGGTACTGAGTTTCTCCAATTCTTATTTTTCTTTATAACACTCCCTCCTGTTTTCCTCTTCTATATTTCCCCTGTCTTCACCCTAGACTGAGTCTTCATCAGCCTGTATCAAAATTTGTTACTAATATTTGCATTATGTTTCATGGTTAACAAAGCATTTTCACATATCTTGCCTCCCCATAGTCTTCACCACTAAATGGATGTTGGGAGCTGACTGGGGACAGTCAGGGATACTGAGGCTACAGTGGGTCGCTGCAGGCCTCTGTGTCTGGGCCAGCAGCTAGAAAAGGAGTATCTACTTGGCAACTGCTTACGACATGGCTCAGACACCCCCAGAAGAGAAACAACGCTCTGGGACTTTCCACAGATGCTCTGGGACTTTCCACCATGGACTTGTTACAGTTTCTATCCCCATATGTAATCATTGCTTAGGGGATTTTGGTCCCCCAAATCCCCCTGCCAATAAGAGAATTGTTCCCTACTATGAGGAAATTGCTTCCTCTATAAAAGCTTGTGTACCCAATAAAAGAGGTCTTAGTCTGTTACCAGCAGGCTGAGGCCCCCCTGCTCCCAGCTTCTGTCTCTATTCTCTTTATTTCTCGGCTCCCACCCAATCCTTTCAGGGACCTTTTTGGTGAGCTCTTGGCTGATGAGCCAGAGGCGTTCAGTTGAGTGAACTGGTCTCGTTCAAACGGAGAAAATAGGAACAATGACACTGAAGTGTTGCTATTTCCACACAAAAGCTGCACACCTACCAATACCTGTACCTACATTTTCTAATTTCCTTACTTACAAATTTCTACAACCAATATTTAATAAAGCTTGCCTAGAAATTGAGAAGTGTAAATAAATTATATATTAACTATATTCTAGAACGGAAGGCAACACGTTATTTTGATGATAAAGGAAAAATTTGGATTCTAATTAAAAAAATTAATAACACTTTGTATATTTATAATGCACCAGACATTGCTATATTATTGTGTCATCTGATACTTGCAAGAAGTCCTAACAGGTATATGTCATTATATCTGTATTTAGGTCAAAAGACAGATTTGAGGACCAAATTTTAAATGATGCCTTCTTTGAGGTCAGAGAGCG
>NW_017732659.1:19920-23602 GCF_001890085.2 Hipposideros armiger
AAAAAAAAAGGAATACTGTATTGCATATTTGAAAGTTGCTAAGAGAGTAGACATTAAAAGCGTTCATCACAAAATTAAAAAAAAGTTGGAGGAGGGGCTATAAGAAGATAGGAAGTAGGAACTAGGAAGGAGAGATGTGAAAAAGACACCTGGAGACAATTGGAACTCATAATGTGACTCTTCTTGATGTCAGTTAAGCTATATAGCTGTTGATAGCATCTGTATGAGCCTTCATTTAATGTTCTTAAGAAAATATGTAGATCCCAATATTCACTAGTAGTATTTTTTACCATACATTAAAAATCCAAGAGTTAGTATGACTTAGTTGACATCATATATAGAAACAACACATATTTAATGATATAATTAAAAACTACATGTATTATATACCTTCTTCCACTTTTAAATACACATATATTTGAAGGGAGGTGCTAACAATTTCATTCACTAGGCTTCAATTGAGAGAAAGAGTGGGAGGTAAATAAGAAAAAGGTGTAAAAAAAAAAAAAAACAACCCAAGCCGTATCCACTCACACTTCTATTCTTGCATGTACTGAGCTGAGATTTGAAAGGGATTTACTTATGATAAATTCATGAGAGTTGAGAGTTGCTACTGAACATTGGGAATCCAGAAATGTGTCCTAAATGTGTTCCTAAGTCAAGCTTAAATTCCCCATGTTTAGGATGGCAACTGTAACCCAGAGGTCACAGCATTATCTCATTTTCCAAATCTTACTGTTGTCTCTGATAAAGAATGTCTCAGTTCATATATTGACAAAAAATAATTTAATGTTTCATTAACCATTCCATCTCTTGAATGGAAGAAAAGAAAGAAAAATAGTTGTAGTTTAACTAGGGATGTAATGTGCAAATGGGAATGAGCAAAACCATTATCCGTAACCCAAGGGCATTGAAATAAATCCTGCTGTAGAGTCTCCCACATATTTATCATTCTCTAGCTGAATCATGAGACTTGTGAAAATATAGATACGAAAAGCATTGCCAATATGTCAACCACCTTAATACCATCCAAACTTTCTGCAATTGCAGCACTTTCTTCTGTAAGAAATGTCAAGATTTCATCAAAAAGTCTTTTAATTTGGATAATCGCCATACAGTTGTCTGGCTATTTTCTCTCTCCGGTTTGCAACTTCTCTTATACCAGTTGTCATTTCTGTAACCTTTCCAATAGCAACTGTGCAGGCTTGGGATCACAGTGCAGAATATCTCACTCAACAATCCTCCCACAAACCATCTGTTCCTAGAGGCATCAACAACTGTTGGCATTGGGAGACTCCATGAAAAATGGGGAAGAAATTGTTCAAAATGATGAAGTAAAACTTTCTCAGAGGTCTTACATCCCTAGCATAATAGGCAAATAATTGACATACAAAGATCAGTGTTATTTGAGTAAAAGATTTCAAGCCTGGAAAAATAAAACAAATATAACCAAAACCACCAAAATCCCTTCACTCACTCTTCCATCACATTCACACAAAGTTGCACATCAAAAATTTAAATTATGGTACTAAATCTCTATAAAATTATACAATATGCAAAACAAATGTCTACTAAAAAATGTGAAAACATTCACAGGATGACTTCATCAAATATGGCAAGATACATCTATATATCCACATACATATATTTAGTTAGATAAATATTTGCATATGTATATGTATGCATATATGTATGTGTATGTATACACAAACATATAAATATATAAATGTGTATGTATATGTTTCTCTGTTTCTGAACTCTCCACTCCCAAACCCCAAGTCAACTTTAATTCTTGTCATAACTTTCTATAAGTGATTATCGTTAAAAACAAACAAGAAACAAACAAAAAATTCTTCCATAATTACAACAGTAATGGCAAAAATTATTTTCTTTTCTGTCCTTTCTGGCATTAAAGGGAAAAAATGAGCTTCCAGGAAAAGTAGCAGTAGAAAAACTAAGCGCAGTCCTAAACGTGTACTACTTACTACTTCCTGAAAATTTTTTGGTCTTTCATTATAATGTGACCCACATCAACCCTTGTTCAAAAGCATGAATGCAACTCTGTTATCTTCCGATATCTTGATTTGGAAATCTCATTGCCCTAAGTAATGAATGATCACCAGTAACCCAGGGTTATTCATCTCACTTTCATGGGGCCACTGAATCGTTTTAGACAGATTCTGTAGCGAAGTAAATTCCTTCAGAAGACTACTAGTTTTAGAGTTGACATTGTGATTCCCTGTACATTTAACATGATTTGCAAAATAAACTTATGAAATATATGGGACAAATGTTATCAGCAATTTACAGAAAAGCATTTGGTGAGTCATTCTAAGTCACATACCTTAGAGGTAACAAAGGCAAAACTTAGAATCCATGTTTTACAATTTTAAAACAGTTCAAATTCTATTAAAAACAATATTGTTTGGTTGGATTTTTATAAATAAAATGTGCCTTTCTCTCTTAATTTTCTAAGATTATTTCTCATCATATCATCTGGGTGCATAAATGATAAATGGCTTGAATATAACATATAATTAAAAACAAAGATTTNCATACCTCTTTGTCCCCAATCTCCTCTGCTCTGATCACTATTGATTTTCCAAATGAAACCACCATAAACTAAATGGAGCAATTATTACACATAGGTTAGAAAAAGCCTTTGCTACTATAAGTTGTACCTGGATGACAAAGAATCAGTCAAAAACAGCCAACAAAATGAAAGCATTTCCCAGAGCCACTGGATTTTAAATTGTGATAATTAAGTTTAAGTCTATGTTATCATCAATAACCCATATTTTCTATTTTTTTAAAGCAATTAGCCATACAAATCCCCACATTTAAGTCTTAAACAAATGCTTAACACAGCCGGTCTCTCCCAAATGCATCATTCATATAATTTTTGAGCTTGGTGCCATTTCTATTAAAAATTGGAATATCTTTCTGGAAAAAAATAAGTGTTTAACATAAAGAGGTATTTGAATTAAAATCCTTTCTCTTGAAAGGCGAAATTATTGAGATAATAAATAGATGAATGGTTGTCAGCAATTAGACTATAATGGGGAGGGATGAATAGGTGGAGCACAATGGATTTTTATTAGCACAGTAACATTATTCTGTATGAATTCATAATGGTGGATACATGATATTACACATTGGGCAAAACTCCTGGATGTGCAAAACACAGACAGTGAACCCTAAAGTAAACTATGGGCTTTAGTTAATAATACTATATCAATAATGGTTCATCAACATCAATTAATGTATCACACCAATGCATGATGTTAACAATAGAGGCAACGTGTGTGTGTGTGTGGGAGGGGGTGCGGGGTGCGGTAAGGTGAGAAGAGGGAATAAATGGGAACTCTGTACTTTCTATTTAATTTTTCTCTAAGCCTAAAAGTGCTCTAAGAAATGAACTTTAGTTATTAAAAAAAAATCTCCTTTCACTTGCTTCTCTATGCTTCACTATCATCCTGTATATCCTGCTCTAAAATTAATGTCGAGATACATGGGGAAGAAAGTTTTGAAAGTGTGCCACTCAGTGAAATGGCCCAAATTAAAATACGATAAGAAAAACTCAATGAGGAGTTCTGTGAACACAAATTATAACATACATTTTGTTGCCCTGCCCATTTAATTTTATTGTGAGTGGAACAGGGATGGTGATGGTGAAGCTCAA
>NW_017732659.1:25387-26371 GCF_001890085.2 Hipposideros armiger
ACAGCTTTCTTGCATTGCTCCAACAGGTGATATATACAGACTACCAGTTTTCCCACATATGCCCAAGTTGTGTATGACTAGGGACCTATTATGTTTTTTTTTCCCTTTTATATTGTCTTTTATTTCAAAGAAGGAAATTTATATGTTTCAAATAAATATCAATGTATATAATGGTGTCAGCCCTGTCTTTCTGGGGTTATTAGAAAGAAGGAGATACGCCCATCAATGGATGAATGAAAAAAGAAGATGTAGTCTAGATACACCATAGAATACTTTTCATCATGAAAACAATGAAATCCTGCAGTTTGTGATAACATGGATGAAACTTGAGGGCCCACCTAAGTGAAATAATGCAGACAGAGAAGAACTAATACTGTATGATCTCTCTTATGTGCTATTGAAGAAGCAAGTGAAGAAGAAGGAAAAAAAGAAGGAAGGGGAAGGGGAGGGGAAGGGAGAGGCAGAGGGGGAGAAGGAGCGGAGGTGGTGAAAAAGCACATAGATAGAGAGAACAGATTGTTAATTCCCAGAGGCAGGGGTGGGAGTGGGCTAACTGGGTAAAGGAGTCAAAAGACACAAACTTCCAGTTATTAAATAAATAAGTCATGGGATCATAATGCACAACATGATGATTATAGTTAAGAATACTGTATTGCAGCTCAACCTGGGGCTGGGCTGCCATGAGTCGCCGGCAATGGTAGGCTGCAGCCCCTGTGGCAGTGGGTTGCCATGGGCTACCGTGTGTAGCCAGCAGCCAGCGTGAGCGGCCAGCATCTGCAGTGAGCAGCCGTCCAGAAGCTGGCAACTGATCTGCCTCACCTGGGAAGAGTGCAATGATGGTGCCAACTTGAGCCAGTGAAGTAACGTCCTCCACAACTAGACTGAAGAACAAAAAGGACAGCAACGTGTCTGTTCCCCTTCCCCCAATTCCGCAGTGCTGTTCCCATCCCCCAATTCCCCAATAAAAATCTTTAAAAAAAAAAA
>NW_017732659.1:28899-31319 GCF_001890085.2 Hipposideros armiger
TATTTTAAGTACTGTTTCTAAAGATCTCAGTTGCTGTACAATGTAAATTAATTCTGGAAAATAACTCAGTCAAATACCTTTTATACTCACTTCCTTCTTTTTTAATGAATTCTTTTGTTACTTTGCCTGAGTTCCCAGCCTGTTAAATTTCATGTCATTAATGCCTAATAGTTAATGTTTTGGTCTATTTAAGGCCTAAAGCTTAAATGATTTGGGTTTGATGATTAGCAATTCTGTAATAGTGCAGTCTCTCTCTTTGGATCTCAGGTCTGTGAACCAGAGTCAGAGCATGTTTTATCTTGTATGTATTATTCATCACTCTCTTACTCAGAGGGAATTTTCACAGACATAAAAGTACTTCAATTTTTCTTTTTCTGCAGAAACATTCATGTCCAATTGGACTAATTACCACAGCCAGTTAACTCTCAATTATGTGGGAAAAACAAATTGTGTGATTTAAAAAGGTGTGATTGTCGCTGCACGTGATCTTTTTGTAAATGGGTGACTATATCAGTCTATAGAGTTTCTGTCAGAGGGCTGAGTAATTATAAATCTCCCACATGTTAGCAAACTTTGCCAAAGTGATGTCAAACACAAGTAGTCTGTTCCAGTATTTGAGACCATTGGTTCTCAGCAGCAGTTTTGCCTCTCCATCTGATACTTGTGAATACCTGAAGACATTTTTGGATGTCACACTGGGTAGATGTACTACTGGCATCTAGAGAATTAAGGCCAGGGAAGTTGCTAAACATCTTACAATGCACAAGGTATCCCCTCACACAAACAATTATTTTGCTCAAAATGTCAACCATGTGGAGGTTGAGAAACCCTGGTTTAGATGGCATCATACATACAATGATTATTAAAAATAAAACCTGGCTAATAATAATCCTGGTCAATTTGTTTTAAATTTTAAAAGCTGAATGAGTTAGCTCAAGTTAATTTCTCTTCCATTAATTTCTAATTGTCTTTTTAGTTTTATTTTTTTCCTATTTATTTCCATATTACATATGGTTCTAAACTTTAGGTTGAGTTGCTTTTCTGTAGTTTTCAGTGCATAATGAGTTAGAGAAATGGCAATGATCATTCCTTCTTTCAAATTGGGAGAAGAGACCCATAACTGATGAGTTTTAAATTCAGGTGTTGTGAATTTCAGCAAACTGCTCTACCACTTCTCTCCATTTAAGTTGGTTTACATAAAAACAGATAATAGATAGATGATAGATAGATAGATAGATAGATAGATAGATAGAATAGATAAGAAGGTCTTGAACCCTAGAGTCAGACTCCCTAGGTGTTCATCCTTGCTTCACTATGTACTAGCTGTCTGTCCTTTGAC
This sequence comes from Hipposideros armiger, assembly GCF_001890085.2. Classification (NCBI taxonomy): domain Eukaryota; kingdom Metazoa; phylum Chordata; class Mammalia; order Chiroptera; family Hipposideridae; genus Hipposideros; species Hipposideros armiger. The sequence continues at coordinate 30,239 of NW_017732659.1, forward strand.
AAATAAATCCTAGGAGCCTATGATTTTAAATCTATAAAATTGGTACAATATAATATCACCTGCTTAATTAGTGTTGTTCTTAGGATAAAACACACAAAGCCCTAAGAACAGTACCTTACATATAATAAATGTTCAAAAATATTAACTCTCCATATATTTATTTACACAGACACTTTTACCTCTAATAATAGTGCTTTAAAAACAATGAAGAATTGCATTATTTAAAACTATTTTATATTTTTTAAAATAGAACTTTTGAAAAGTATGTTTTTTGAATAGCTTCAAATGATAAACAGATGTATAGACTCCTGTTCCTCTGTAAACTTAATTTAATTCTCAATGTATTTTTTATCATCATTGGAAATGAGGAGTAAAAATAAAATAAGTGCATCACTGGAAAATAACTAGATTTACAAATTTTGCTGTTTAATTTATGCTTATTAAGGCACTTTTTGATCATAATTTGAAATGTAGAGTGAAAATAAGATGTCTGCATCATCAGAAAACAGCTGGATTGACCACTGTTGCTTTTTCATTTATATCTATTAGTGTTTTTATGTTTCTGATCCAAATTGCCCAGGCTTCAGTAATTTATTTTTCCAGGCTTATAAAGTGTTTTGCATAGTTTTGATTGAAGTTACTCATTTTTTCATCACTGTTATTGATCAGTCTTCCTATACTTTTCTTCTGCACAGTGACTTAAAAATGTATCCTTGTCTCCAAATTCCTGCTTTAATCTTTCTTATTTTAGAATGTCTATCTCACCTTGTTTGTGTTGATTTGCTCCAATGGCTCACCTGAGGATTGTTTTCTGTTATTTACTCCTAAGTGATTAAATTCAACCAGTACAGGTACATATATTTATACTTATAAATATATAACTATAACTATATCAAATATATAAATATACATATAAAGATATAATTCAAATATTGTATTTTGCTGTGTATAACGTACTTGCATGTATAATGCACACCCACGTTTTTGGCCCAAATTCTCATGGAAAAATTCTTTCATTTTAATTTTTTAATTCAAATATTTATTTGTTTACACTTAAGTACTTGTTTTTTGTATTATAAAA
>NW_017732659.1:31624-38946 GCF_001890085.2 Hipposideros armiger
TATATATATATATATATATATATATATATATATATATATATATATATAGTTAATGTGAATAGTGGAAGAAATGGTTCGGTAAATCTTTAGGTGTGCCTTACATCAATTTGGATGTTTAACATAAAGTATTCTAGGATTACACAGTGTAGGTTTATACAAAGGGAGATTTGTAGTTTTCCTCCATTTAAACAAGATGTATTTCAAATTATTTTGGTAAAATTAGTTCAAGTGTAAAATCGTCCATTACCTGGAGAACTTCCTTCTAATACTCTCAGTCTCTAACTTGTGATTTACTTTAATGGGAAGGTTGGGGATGAAGGAGACCTTAGTGACTCAGAGCGGGCCATTTGGAGTAGTAAGACATGGTAGCTCTAACCTCTATGAGTTGACAATCATATCATTAGTTTTGCTGGACTGTTGTCAGTTTTCTTGATATAATATTTATAGGGAAATAGAACAGTGTTTAATGAATGCTCAGATTTGCAGAGAAATAACCAGGCATAAGAGAAATAACAAAGCTGAGAAGCAAGGAGATGGGAGGTAAATTGCTATTTTAATATATCAATAACAAAACAATGTATTTTTCAGAAAGCTTTCTAATACAGAACTTTCTACCCATATGCTGGGTAAATGAGAAAGTTTCGCAAACCTTTCCCAAAGTACCAGATGCAATATTTTATGAAATAAGAAAGCTGAGGTTGACAATGTCTAATAACATAGCTAGTTCTAAAGTGACATGATATTATATTAATATTAAATATAATTTGGAGTTGCAAAAGCTACAAAAGGTTTTGCTTCATTAGTGTGAACTCTTCCATTTTTGTATTATTATTTTTCAATCACCATGGAATAAAAATGTAGCTTCCCCTCCCTCACCAGCTGCTATCACTTCTGATTCCTGTCCCATAGTCTCAAGCAATGGCTGCTCCTAGAACCCTGGCTTACACTTAAATGGTTTAACTACACGTCTGAAAAAAACATCAGTCTGGTGCTCCTACAGAAAGAGTGCGATTGGAGCTTGAAATGAAAATTCTACTTTTTTCTTCATTTTCCTATCCTGATATTTCTGTATAATCACCTCAAGTGAATACAGCATAGGAAACAGATCAAGTTGCTGTTTGCTTTTCCAACATTAACATATTAGTTGGCTTCAGGTAAGTAAATCATTTATCGGGGTGTTTGTTTTTCTCCTCTGTAAACTGTATACTATATAGAAAGTAACACCACTCTTTCTTAGACTAAAGTTTTTGAGGATCCATAAATTAAATCATTTATAAAATAATTTTTAAGAGAGTAAATAAACCATAGCATTATAAAATAGAATTCAATGTGATATAGTCCATGTTTGGTTTATGAAGTTTTGCAGTGGAACATTTAATGCATTTTGGTAATGCTTTGGTTTTCATATTTTTTAATGTATAACAGCCACTCAAATTCATGACAGCTTCCTTAAGGTTCAACTTGATCAAGAATACCTAGAAGATGCACAAAGGCTGCTAAACTATCCTTGGGGATTCCAGAAAGATCAGTCAAAGCTTTGGGAATATTTAGGAAGATACAAGTTCATTATTACTCTTGTAATAAGGTCAAACAAAACTTATAGATGAGAAGAATGTTTTACTTGAAGGCATGTACAAATTTATAACCCTATAATATGAAAACCAAAGATTGCTTGTTTTTTTTTCTGATTTTCAACAGCAACAACAATAACAAATGTTCAGTGACTCATATAGATGATAATTTCTGCTATGTTATTTAATTAATAATATGAAAACTTTGGGAAGTATGGTCTCGAAATCCAATTAAAATTAATAGCAAAGTATCCTAAGATTTAAAAACATGGGTCAATGCTTATATGACCTATTTTATGCAAGTGTTATGGGAGGTTATGAGATTTGAGGCTATCACAGACCAAAGTAAGAGCTATGTCAAGCATATCTACACTCGTCTTATTAGGAGATGAATATTATTGTTCCTAAGAAGATTCTGTTTTTTCTCTCCCTTGTGTGATTAAACTCTAATATACTTTTGGTACCACATGAGCAAAAAATAGCCTTAAATATTGAAATAGTTAATGTGCATGACAAATTTAAATTTTACAGAAAGAATAAATTTTATTTCTACATAAGGTGTAATTAAAAAAATAGCATAGAAAGCTATTATATTATCATTTTATATTGTGATATTTACCTTAAAGTGAGTACAACTGGTTCTACTATGTACAGCTCTTAAATCTCATCAAGATGCCAGGAACCTTGCTTTTCACACTGGGCTAAGGGCTCCATCTTGCCTATTTCCATCTTTTCTCCATCTACTTTTTCATCAGCTCATTCATATAATTCCTATCTCCTTTTTTTTTATACATTTGAGGGACCCTAAAAATTATGTCTTTTTTTGTCCAATTCAAAATCAATTGAGAGATAAAAATAAAATTCTGATGGAGGGATTTTAGCTTCTAATAATGGTAGAGAATGTTTTATGCAAGTTATCCCTTTTACAAATAAGCAATAACAAAATATGGGCAAAATACAGACAAATAAACAAATTTCTGTTTGAAGCCATCAGAGAGATACCAAGGAAGCCAGGATGTGAGGTCCCAGCATCCTGAAGAGAAAGAAGTTCTCCGAGGTTAGCCTAGTATGACTTTTCCTCACAGGATAATTCTTAAGTGGTAAGAGTTGAGAGGCTAATAAGATGAAGCAGAGAATAGCAGCTGAGATCAAGGTACCCTGAAGTCAGTATTAAGCAGCTATATGGGGCTCAATCTCAAGAGTTATGACTGTAGATCACTGATTATATCATGTCACCATCTTGCATATAAATATTGATGGCCTATAAAGCTTTAGTTTAATTTTGGACCTTCCCCTTTATGCTAGATGCTTCCACGGTCATCCATGAACTAATTCCCTTGACTTCCATCTTCTGACCCAAATATACCTGGACACTCGAAGTGAAACCTCAAAGTAGACATAAAATCAGGTAAACATCAAAACCTTAAGCTCATTTTGCTTACCTTTCTAATTCATGGCATGTAAGAGAGAGATATTTTGCCATATCCTCTCCATTTAGTTCAGATTACAATAAACTAAAAGATAATCCTTTTCAGGTATTTTTAGTTAATACTTATATATTTAATCAAAGACAATTTACTTTTATGTAAATATAAACCTCTTGCTTATATGCAGATTGCATAAGTATAAATATCCTTCTTATATACTAAAAGTCGTTAACATATCTTCAAAATATCTCTTGCAAGTCTTATCACTTTGGACTGCAAAATCCAGGTCAGTTTAATATTTATTTAGAGTGACTGATTTGTCAACTTGTGTAGATACTGTCAGTCAAAATTGCTAAAAAAGAGCAAAACTAAGCTCCTATAGCCAGAAACTCTTTATTAAAAAGGTCTAGGCTTCTTATAAGCCATTCATATAGACTACGGTCTTAGCACATTTTCTTGTGTTCGCCAATTTAATACTAAACATGTTTTATAATGAAAGCTTTTGTTTATCATTATTATTTTTAGAATTGTATTTTATGCAAATAATATAATTATCTTCTAATACTTAAGTCATTTTTATCTGTCATAAGGTTTGTGGATCCTTGTTAGTATATTTCTAGGATCAATTGAAATGAAAAAAATAAAACTTCTATTTACATTTATTTTTATCAAAAATGAATATAGGAATTTGGCTTCACTGATACTTAATATATAGATTAACATCAGGGTCCTCAGTCAAATGGCATATGCCAAATGGAATAGAGCCAAATATTTGAAAAAATCTTCTTCTAAAGGACTCATGACTAAAAACAGTAAACACGTTTGGAGTTAATCAAAATTTGAAAGAGACCATGCATTTAAATAAATCCAGTTGTATTTTTCAAAAATTTGAGTTCTTTTTTTTCCCCTCACTCAATCAGCCTTTTCAGAGGTTAAGTTCTTTATATACTTAAAAATCTGCATTACAAGTTCTCTTTCTGGATAAAAGATGAAAACCAGAGAAATCTGCACAGTTTCTGATTAGTATGGAAATGCAATTAATTGGATGTCTAGTAGATTGGAATTTAGTTATTTTAGTAATTAAATCCTGTGAGACACAGCTGCCAAAAGCATTGTATATTTCACATATTAGACAATATTTAATTAATGGATTAAAGGTAAGCCTAGCAAATCATAAGCAGTACTCAGATTTATATTTTAACTAGGCACATATAATGTATGGCAGGAAAATTATCATGCTTATTTAACAGGGAGTTACTCAATTTCAAGCTAAAAAGCATTTGCTGGTTTTGGTCATAAATCATTCTATTTGAATCATCATCAATTTGGATTTGTATTCACTATTTAGTTCATCGTATAATACTATTTATGATACACACCATTATTTTGTGCAAAAATGTCCTGGTATGGTAGTTTTTAAATTTTTATTCAAGAATATTTTTAAATGAGGTCACAGAGGGTATATTTATGGATATTTGGCAAGAGGCATATACAATATTATGTCCCTTTCCTGTCATCTAATAGATGATTGCTTTTTAATCAATGTGTTCTATAGTTCCATTTGCTTGCATTCTATTTACTGGAGAGTACTGAGGAGTCCTAAAGTTAAGAATTATATTGTAGAAGGAAGCACATATATGTATCTCTAGTCTAATGACTGGTAAACGTGTTACTATCAACTCTTTATACTAGTCAAATCTTGCTGTGCTCCATGATGAATCAGCTTTGTTACTGACAGTTAAAGGTGTTGACCAAGCATAGTCTCTGAAAAGCCTTAAAATGGGAGAGTTAGCGTTAAAAGTCACAGTCTTAAAACAACAATTAATACTCATCACTTTTCTTCTCCACCATCCTTTCTAGATCCCCCTCACTTTTAGCCAACACTTCCACATGTCTACATTTCTCTCTGGGATGTGTTAGGAAATATTCATCAGTAGGATGTGAGTCTCCAATTACTTTGCCCTTACTAGGACACAGCTGTTGTAATAGTCTGTGTATCTTTATTATACATGGAAGCACCAAGAGATCCTTCAGTGACTCTGCTGCATTTCAGACTTATCCTTCTTAGATCAAATTATGTCAAAAGAACCCTAGCGTCTCTTGATGGTCATGGTCAATTTTTCTCATCCCACTACAGTGATTCTTTTTTGCCTGCTTGTCTATCAATATGAGGAAACCAAAATTAAAGGATGAGAGCTGTAGCTCTAAGTTCATCAGAATTTTACGAGGCCCTGATGAAAATATACTCCTCTGAAGACCAGAATTTTAATGTTATAAAGCCCGAAATTCTGGGGACAACAATTAAATATTAATAGGTCCCAACTGGGTAACTCAGCTAGACAAGGAGAGATTTATTCCACTCCTCTCTCCACCCCTTGTTTTCTGGACTCATCTACTCTATTAGAAACATAGCATATACAAGTCATTGGTTCAATATATATAAGATGTCTTGAATAATAGTACCTCAGCCTTGCAAAGTGTCGCTGTCAAGACAGTGCCTTAGCTATGCTGTTTTAGAAGACATTTCCATTCTTTCAAGACAACTGCTACTCAGTGATGCAATATATTTTAGGATCCAAGGGTCCCACAGTCATGCACTCACTGTCAAACACTCTTTGCTTTAAATCTCTTTGCATCCCTTGGTCCAATACAATGCTAGCAGGACCCCATGTCAATAAATTGGCTTTAAAATCTTTGGATGCCAAGGTGACACTGAAGGCAGAGATAACAACATATCCAGAATGCAATTCAAATCTCAGGGGGTAATAAATTACTGTCTCCATCATGTAAGAGGAAATTAGGCATACAACATGCCACTGAGTGGTACCATATCAAGGACTCAGCATGAATCAGGCATTTAGCAATGACAGTGGATAAGCCAGTGTTGGCGAGAGGGGCCCCATGTTACTGGGCTCATGCATAGACTCTGTCACCATGGGCCCATTGAACAAGTCCCTGGCTGGCAGAGGACAGAGACCGCGTGATCTAGAAGAGTAATCTTGTCCATTTAGTCATTAAGTGTCTCTTTAATACGAGACAAAAAATAATAATAATAATAATTTGCATGTGTGTCCATTCCTACCTATCCATTGACATGCCAATTTTCCAGAGCTCTGAATCTCTGATCCTTCTCGCTCCTTCCAGACCTCTGACCAACAAGCCAAATAATTTACCATTTCCCAAGACTTTGAATATATCCTTTCCTCTGATAACTTCTCTCATATTTAAGTGATAACCATGTGTATTGCTCACAGTCCCACCTGTTGGGAAGATTCCCCAACTATCCTAATAGCTACATATGAATGTAGCTATGGAATACCAGTAGTCCTTTGTCAGCTTACACCAACATATTAAGCTGACCCATCTGTGAACCAGACACCAGTGTTTTCTTCTTCCATATATTAGTTTTGGAGACTATTCCCTCTCACCACACACAAAGACATAGTTATGGACAGAAGACAGGGCTTTGTTGAAACAGAAGTTTTTGTTCGGAAAACTCCACTGTATCTCTGGACCTATTCCAATCAGTTCCTGAATATCCCACTTCCATGTTATGGGGGATCATTGCTACTCCTGCCCAACTTTGTGACTTAGTGGATCTAATAATACCCAGCCCTTGATGAGTAGGTGTGCTCACATAGCCTCATTTCACCACGGTCAATCTCTAGTCTCTATTAGAGTCTAATATGTGTTTAGGGGCTGCTTTTGACAGAGAATTATCCTTTGCTTCAAAAGACATGGCTTTCATTCAAAATGCAAAGGGTCTTAACCATGACTATTTTATTGAAAGATTTCCAGAGACTCCAAAGAACAATTTTATCTAGGGTATCTCTACCATTGTTGTATCTACTGGGTCATATGGCCTGAGTAAACATTTAACGTACAAAACTGTCTACTTACTACAGCTGAACGTGAACTCAGAAGATTGGGAGGATGAGTAAGATCAACAACTACTGTTCTAGCATTTATCTATATATTTACTGATTTATTTTTCAAATGTTTTGCATTTCCTGTACAATATAAAAGCAAATAAAATATAATTTGGATAAAATGTAGAAATTAGGGTAAAAGAAAAAAGTAGAAACAGAAAAGGTTAGGAGTGAAATTTTTGTATAAAAGCACACTGAAGTTTGGTGCACTAAATAAAAACGAAAACAGAAATTTAACTTTGTTGCTGTGATAATAGAACACATATCATAGTTCTCCTTTGTAAAATATGGTTTCTCAACAGTGATTCTAAATTTGTGAAATATTTCTTACCACCCATTATATAATCAAAAAAATAAAATAAAATGGGAAAAAAGGGAAAGGTAGCAAATTAAAG
>NW_017732659.1:47321-49951 GCF_001890085.2 Hipposideros armiger
TTCTAAATGTCAAAGTTGCTATGAGCTTACTGTCTTTCGACCTCAAACTATACAGGACACATTGATGTAAAAAATAAAACAGCCTTTTATAAGTGACACAGAGATTTCCTAGGTAAGAAACAAATTAAGATTAATGAGGCAATGATGGCTGGTTTAGTGTGTGGAAAACAGTTCCCTGTGGGCATCGTATGTCTCATTTTGTAGTTAATAGATGGCCTTATATAAAAAGTATAGATATAATTTACCATAGAACTATTTTCTGCACAATCTGTTAATTGCCCCCTATAGATCACTGGTAGCCTTTTACCATGTGTTTCTTTTTTACTCAAATAAATAAACCTAATACGTATATGAATCTGCAATCTTCCTCTGGCTTAGTGTTAAATCAAGAGAAGCAAATGCACATGTAGTAAAAAAAAAAAAACCAAAAAACTAGATACGTGGGTTTTTAAAATTTTACCCCATCCCAGGTTTAAACTGTTATTTGGAGCAAACATAATTCTAGATAAAATGACAGAAAAAATTCACATTTGAAAAACAATGATTTTCCTAGAATATAGCTATATAATCATTTTGGTCATTTAGAAATGATTTGGTCATTCTTAGATGCCTTGTTGAAATTTTCTTTTAAAAAATATAAATAATTGGAGTAAAAAGATACTAAATGTTTGTGTGGTGGAGATAGACAAGAGATTGGAGGAGATAGTAGTTCTCAACAAAATCTCAAAACTGAGAATATTTGTAAATTGGAAATTTTGCTCAAAAATGAATGCACTATAGATTTGAATGAATCATTTCAAAACTAATTAGCATTATATTTAAAAAGTGTCATGAGTTCAGGATTTAAAATGATAACCCTAAGAAACTGAAGAAGAGAGTCCTTGAGTTTACATAGTGGTGTAAGATTGCTTTTCTTGGGATAGTGCACGAAAAAAATGAAAATACATTTTCATTGTTTTTTGCTTCTATTACTGTTCAGTTTATTAATATGTTTGGAAAGCAAGAAGAGACTACAAATGACCACTATTTCCTTCTCCCAACCCTCAAACTTCTTGTTTTATAACTGTTTTGTTGATTTACGTCATATCATCCCTTCCATCCGTCTTAGGTATAAAGGGCAATGAATAATGTACATGTGGAAATTGTCTTCCATGCATTTCAATTTGGGGAATGATCTAGCTCCTGTGTGTGTGTGTGTGTGTGTGTGTGTGTGTGTGTGTGTGTGTTTAGATTTTCTTAAGAAATTGGAGAAACTGTCAAGTACATCTTTTACAGAAATATTATTATTCCATTTATGTTATTTTCTCTCAGTTCAAAGTTCAAATGGATTACTAACGTTCAAGAACAATGTAATCACTATTGTATGTTTAATCTACGGCCTGTGTTACCTCAGTATTTCTTTTCTCCCCAAAGGAACTTCACCCCTTTCCTGACTAATATCCCTCCTAGAAGTTTCATGAAAACCCCATGCACACTTTTCTTCTACATTTTNCTTTTTCTGCACAAATATAAGGTTAAACATTTTTGCAAGATAAAAAATAGAACATAATAGGAGCTCTAGAGAGATGAGATAGTTGTGGGGAGCTGAGAATGGGAAGCTAGAAGTTTAATAAGTTAAAGTACATGCTCAAGTAGAAATAAAAAACAAATAAAAAAGAAGCATGGATAAATGGATGGGGGAAAAAAATTCATGTAGAAACAAAGTGCATTTTCCAGTGATGTCAATTGGATGTAATAGATTGCTGTGGATTATGGTTCTGGATATGAAATCCATCATGGCTGAGAACCTCTGAATACAGGACTGTTTTCATATTTTTCTGTGTATCTTTACTTTATGCCTGCTTCTCAAACCCTTAGAAATGAGCGTAGCTTTCCAAAGTCCTTTGCTTCTACACCTCTGATTAAGTTGAATAGTGACAAGGAAATTGTATGATAGTGTCCTAAGAAGTTCTTCATTTCCCTGCACTGCTAAAATAAAAAGTAATAAAATAAAATAAATAAATAAAAATAACTTTGATGTGTGAATGTATACTTAAAAGTTTTAGATGTGACATTTCTTGAAAATGAGATTATATTAAAAATTAGCTGACTATGTATAATTTTTTATCACACAATGCTGTATACCTTCTTGAAGATAAGAATTAATTTAAAACACTGCAGGAATATATATATATATATATATATATATATATATATGAATAAAAATTAATTTAAGGTCTAATAATTTAAAATATTCAGAGAGACATGTTTATCATTTAAATAATCTGATTCCCTTTTCAGAAATGCTTTGTTTTTATAGTTCTCCTGTACTGTCTTCAACATCTTCTAATAAGCTTGTAGAAAGTTGAAAAGTTTTTATAAAAAAAGTGCATCTTTTTCTGAGCTTCACCATCAATACAGCTCCTTTCCTCAGCAAATGCTTTCAAGTCAAACAACCCCCAGAGGCAAACCTCTGAAGAGGCAAATGAGAATCAGAGTATCTGTTCTGTATGTAAATACTTTAATAATTCATTAACTTAGAATTCTTTTATCCTTTCTTTCAATTTATAATACCGTATTTATTTTGGAAAGAGAGTGTGAGAACTAAAATTTTATAGAAATATAAAACTAATACTTTAAAATAAATGTAA
>NW_017732659.1:56421-112359 GCF_001890085.2 Hipposideros armiger
TTGTAGAAAGTTACAATTACATGTAGGTTCCCTTTCCCCATTTATATACCCAAGGTGTTCCTAGAAGAGTGACTCCTATGTACCATGCTTAGAAAGTCTTGGTAAAGATGAAAACGCTGTTGTTCTCATATTAGACTGCTATTTTAATTTCACTATTTTGCTCACCTATCTTAAGAAACAAATAAGACTAATCCTAGATTTTTAAGTTAATGGCAAGTAGCACTGTCTAAGAGCACTCAAAATTAAAGCAAGTTCTTTTTTTGTTGTTTTCTGTTGTTACAGATGAGGACTGTGTTTCTGTATTTGTGTTTTTGCATTTGATAATGGTGAAATGGAACTTCTTTTTGTTAAATTATACTCTTTCAAACAAAATAGTAAGACCATACTGAAGACACAGTGAGGTAGTATTAAAAAGGTAACAATCCTATAAACCTCAGTCTGTATCATAATTCTTTTCTAAACCTGATTTCCAAATAGAAATAAATAATATTGTCTCTCCTTCTGGCAGATGGTATCTTTTCATTTTTTCTAAGTTTGATGTACAGCAGAAATGATTCTTTGAAATGAAATCTTTAACTATCTTCCCCTAGAATACAATGATACTGACTATACTAACAAATTACTTAAATAGGGAAAAGTCAAAATTAAAGGGACAGAAAGACATAAACCTTTACAAGCAAAAGTCCTATGGAATTATTATTAAGAGAGACAATGATATAACGTTTTAATTTGTGATGATTCCCACCTACAGCTCCAACACAAGCATATTCATGCTATCAACTTGTAACCCTTTCTGTGAATCATTTTTTTTTCTGAGTGTCTACCTCATGAAAAACAGTCTCTACTATCTAAGTATGTTTTTTTTCAGGGACAAGGAAGCTAGCTGGAGGATTCTTCAGTGAAAACAACTGAGGACGTCATGGAGCAGGCGGCGGTGTGCGACTAGATACAGATAACATAGGACTGCTGAAATCCATTATGCTCAGAGAAGATGGCACAGTGTTTCAAGGGGCCTGGGCTTAGGAGAAAAGGAAGCATATGGACCAAGAGTTTTAGATTATACATGTAAATCATCAGGACTGATTAATAACTTCAAGCATCTCTGTTTGAAAGAGCTGGCTGGTTGAGACCACCCTAGTTTATGGATTGTAAAGAGTCAGTTGTAAGACACTTAGAGAAGCATATTTTACTTCTTTAACAATATTTTGTAAATTCTTTTCCTTCTCTCAACAATAGTAGGTATTATCCATTAAGTCTGGAATTAAAACGTTTATCTTAACTGATGGTATTTTTTATTTTAAGTGATTGGGATAATAAGCGACCAACTGAGAATTACTGAGCTGAAATTAGGGAATGTGAACCATAATTACAACAGTGATATTATAAACTCATGAATGTTCTTCTCTCCATTGTCTACTCGGAAAACTCCTATTCATTCTTTAAAATACTACTTAAACAACATGTTTGCATTATTGTTTCTGCAAGACTTAATCACTTTTCCAGAATAATGATCACTCGATTTTCTCAATCATTTCTATCCCTTGCATATCACGCTTCCTGTGGGATATACATTATAAAAATGGTTAGGTCCTTGTCAGTTTCCTACTCTACAATTAGATCCAGTAGAGCAGTGCTTTTTATCTTTATGTTTTCTGTATCAAAGTAGAATTTGCTAAATGATATGTGTCCAATAACTGTTATTTTCCCTGTGTTGACAATTATAATGAATTGAGTTAATTATAAAGTAACAAGGCTTATTTTAATTTATAATTAGTAAAGTTTCCCTAAATAATTTGACTATACACCAAAAGATTTTAGGAAATAAATATCAGTATCATTGAAAATAAACTAGCAATCGAGAGAACTGCTTTGAAATAAAATACTCATTTGGAGGTAATCTCTCATTTCCTTTAAGCTTTCAGTATGTAGTCTTTCCCTTGCTCAGAAACCTTGGTGATTCCTTGATTTAGTCTAATGGCGGCCTTGTTTTAGGCGTTCTCACTTTCCTCCTCCAATGGGTCATCTTGAATCACTGACTAAAGCAAAGTGTATTCTTGGGGTAGGTCTAATTGGCAGATATATTTTGATTGACTCACTTAAAAATTTTAAACATTTTAATTAGTTTCTGGGATTTGAACATGAAGGCATTTTTCATACAAATCTGTATGTTATGCATCTATTGAACTGTAAAAAGATTTGGCTCCAGCGAATCTGCTTTCATGCAGGTTAACAATTAGCTGGAGCTGTCACATTTAAATGGGTGCATCTGTTTGGTTTGCTACAGCCACTACCTGGCTCCTTTTACCTCACTTCTGCTCCTGCCTGGCCACATAGATATTTGCCTTTATAATCCTTGAAACACATCCTCTATTTTCTTTTTATTCTCTGCCTCCCCAAATATCACCATCTCCCAAAGACAAACAGAGCATAGGCATGCCAGTATATTTCTACTCCTAATTTTCTCATCCATGTGCAGATAAGTCCACGCAAAATTATAACTTTATAATATTTCTTTTGTATTTGTATTAAATGAAGTTTTAAGATGGATATTTTCTGTTTTCAATTGCAACAGCTTAAACATTGTTTCAAGGTCTTTTTATAGCATGAGATACCAATATATACAAAATGAATAATCAAGTACACAAGAGAGTTAAATTTCATAATTCAAGGTCACTGTGCCTTATATAACATCTGACTTTAAGCTGAACTTGTTAGTTCTGGGGAGGTGACAGTTGACAAAAGCAGAAAAGTTATCTTTTTCACAGATGGTAAAATGACCATCACCTTGAACTTTAAAATGTATAAAAGGTTTCGGAGAAAATTTCCCAGCAATAAAACAGAAAGTACTGGAATAGATTTCTGGGATAAATGTTTCAAAATGTCTCAAAAGAGAAAAATAGGCAATGCCTTTAAATCTTCAAGAATGACTATTTGAAAATGTCAGTAACAATTGCCCCTAAAAGTCCTTACAGTTTTATACTCCTGAAGTTATTTTCTTGCCTTCTGACATGCTCTAATGAAGGCAAGTGAACTATCAAATTGAGAAATTTTTACTGAATGCTGTGATGCTCTAACATATTAAAAATGACTCTGTGATGCAGATTATCCTGTTGGACTATTAAAATAAATCACCTTTGAAAACTGAGACTATCAAAATTTCCTTCCACACTTAAATTGGTCAAAAAGGAGTTAAAAAGTACCACTTACAGTGAATTGAAATTTCAGATGGGTAATTTGCTGAGTGGACCCAAAAGTCTAAAGAATTTCTCTGGCAAGAGTTACATTAACTTAGTAAATATGGTATTGCACACTAAATAGTTGAGTACTAGAAGTATAACTATGATTCATTCTTGGCAAAAGATAGATTTACTTATTTGATTTTGACTTTGACCACATTTAAAAGGACCAAAACATAAAACAATAACCATAAAATTATTTCAGGGCATCTAAACTTCTATCTTCCTGAGTAGAGATGAAAATAGTTTGTCTTTTTTTATTTTTATTTATTTTTATTTTGTTTTCAGCGAAGCAGAATAGCGAGGTAGTTAAAGGTGTCAAGACACAGTGCCTGGATTGGAAAACTGGATACTCCATTTACAGTGTAACTGGGAGTGTTTTTTTTAACCCCTCTCTGATTCAGTTTTTCTTCCATTAAATGAGAATAAAAATAGTAGCAAATTCCTTGGATTAAGATTAAGTGAATAATGCATACAAAATAATTAGATTAATGCAAGCACAAGTAAGTACTAAATAATTGTTAGCTAGCATTATTTTTTTCAAATGTATTTAATAAGTTTAGACTGAGTCCAAATAGTATAGCAGTTATAGATGATGTCCATAAAAATTTCTGCACAGTTTAAATTTTTAATAACTTTACATCCTTGCAATATGCAACAATCTGCAAAAATGCAACAGAGGAAAACTATACTCAAATGTAAATAAAATTGTTAACAATTTATTTGTTCTAATTATGTTTATTTCCCCAGATGACATGTTCACTTTATAAAAAATAACTATATTAAAATGTATCTAACATTATAATGAATATCTTAAAGTCTAAATTTCTGCAATTGAGTGTTGAGTAAAATCTACTCATCTCATCCAGACATGGGAGACTTTCAACGACTTCAGTTCAGATAGTAGAGTTGGGGAGAAAGAAAGTGGATTAAGCTGCATTTGCAGGTTATTCCTTCCTGATAGACAAATAAATCGTATGGCAATGCTATGGGCACCCCATATAACAAAGAAACTCTATAATACAATAAATATCAATTATGCTAGCAATAAAATAGTTCTTTATAAAAATTAGAATAGAAACATTTGATAGACTTTATTTTTTGATTTATAGTTTCATGTAAAGTTGCATTATAGTTTATGTATGTTAGCATGCTTTCAATTCCCTAAAGGTAAATGTAACGGACAGATAATTTATTTTGTTGATATAACTATTCTTATTTTTCTTATTTTAATTATTTTATTCTTATTTTAATTATTCTTATTCTTATTTTTAAAATTATAATATAATTTTAAAGTTATATTTTTATATTATGTGAATATTTAAATTTCACAATAGCAGCTATGTGACAGATAATTAAAGCCTTTTTTAAGAAAATAAAATATTTGCATGAGCACCCTTTTAGCAAACAAAATGATTACCCATTGGTTATTCTGTCATTGAAGATTGCCACAAATAAACTGTAAATAGTCATTACTCATCCAGCAGGATGGAGGAGACCAAAGAGCTACATTATACTTTACAGGAAAAAAAATGGGACAATTATTCATGATCAAGTAGGGTTTTCTAGAGAATGAGCTCATCTCAGTAGTACATACAAATAATTCATTCAACTACAACACAATAAACTGGCTAACCCTATTCAAATCTTGGAACCTGTTACACTCTCCAGAAAATGACAAACACACTTTATAGAAAATTGGGAAATGAAAATAAGTAATCAGAGATTTCTTTCTAAATGATTGCATTAATTCAAAAAATAGTGTGTGTGTGTGTGTGTGTGTGTGTGTGTGTGTGTGTGTGTGTACAATAAACCAGGCACAATTCTAGACAATAGTGAATTGGACACAACACTTGGTCTCAAGGAACATACGTTGGATGAGACAGGTAAATATGTTGTCAAGCTCAGGTCCCTGTGATAAACGCTAGGTGAAGGAGTGCCATGGAAGGAAACAAACCCACTCTCAGGATGTCAGGAAATGGACCCCAGAGTTAGGCAAATGTTGAAGAAAGCTAGAAGAGTTTGGGATATAGGAAAGAGTATAAGTAGTCCCTACGTAAATAAAAGAATTGGCAGTAGCAACAGCACAAATAATAGAGTTAGGGAGGAGGAAAGTGGGTAGATTTGAGAGATACATGATTTTTAAATATTGACTTGAGGAAAAGCATAAATTGAAGGAAGATACTCAGGCTTTTTGGGATTAAGACAGTAATAATGACAGATATAAGAAATACCAAAGTCAGAGCATGTTTTTGAAGGTTATGCCTGAAATATCTGAGAAATAATAAAGATAAGTAGGCATTAAGCAAATAAAGAGGCTCTCTGACCCTAATGATACTTCTGACTGTACTTCACATATTAAATCTGCCTTGGGCTTCTGTTTAGCTGATGAATAACAAACATCTTTAATATAAGGCATTTTCCAACTCTAAGAAATTAAGATTTTCTGAGATAGAAAGTATACTTCTAAAATAGCATGGAAGCATACTGGGAAGAGCTCTGAAATATTAGTCAGAAAACCTCAATATGATTTAATCAAGATTCTAATATGATTAATTGTGTGAGTTAATGCAAGTTAGTTAATTGCTACATGCCTCAATTTGCTCATCTGTATAATGGAGGAATTAGATTGAATGGTACTTAGTATCTCATCTGAGTCTAGCATTCTTTGATAACATGTACATTTTTAAGAACTCATGAAAGAGGTCGTCTTCCATATTGGAAACATTCCTAAGTTATCAATCATATATTAAACTGTTTTTCATTTTTTATATTCAATATGAACCAACAGATGTTTGATAGAATTCAAAGGAACAAGGACTGGACCATATGTGAATTTTAATATCACCTTCTTCTACAGCTCTTTCATTTGTGTTCAGTGAGTTTTACTTAGAGTTATTATAGGGAAATTATGAAATATAAATTAATGGTTGCATTTTTATGCTTTTGATGGTTGTTTAATGAGGTATGTGCTGTTTTATATTTTACATCAAAGAGACATCTGCTAGAAAGCTTCTTATCATACACATCAATTGATTTTTGCACTAATAAGCATAATCATCTGAAGAATGGAATATAGTATCTCTTTTTTGTACCACTGAACTTACTTTATAAATTTAATTCTCATTTTGAAACATGGATTTTGATTTTCAACTCTAAATTACATTTTCTATTGGACATTTTCCTAAAATAAACTTAAGTGTAAGGTTAGAGAAATAATAAAAAAATACAAACAGTTAATACTCCTAGATCATAGAATATAGTTCAGGAAATTGCCATAATGGTCTGACCTGCATCATTAATGGTTTATATAGAAGCTGTTGATCATTTTGGATTTAGGATGCACATTTTTCAGTCACTAAAAATCATTAATTTGATGAAATAGTCATCATATTCTGAACATAAAATAAGACCTCAATTCAAGGTAAATAATAGTTTAAACACAACCACCATACAAATGATCAGATTCCCTCAAGTCCACCTGTTCTGCCATCACCACAGCATCTTTCAATCTATGTCTGCATGGCTTAAAATATCGAATTGTTCTTTCAGTAAAATATTATAAAATGTGTGAGTATTTTCTCCACCGGTAAAGTAAATCAATGAATCATAAGCAGAGTATTTGGCACTGCATTCTGAGCACTATTACTAGAGAATAGAGAAGGGAAGTGTTTGTAGATGTTAAGACCACAGAATAAAATTGAAGAAAATTGGACCAATATTCTACAGTTTACAATTCTATTTTTTTCACATATGTATTATTTTTTTACATAAACCAATCAGAAACAGACCAGGACGATGGTGTGTAAATTTATAATATTCCTTAGTAAGCAAGATAGGATATACCTACTAACAAATTTATTAGAAAATATTAAGGTTGGAATAACAAATATTAAATAATTTCCCAAGGCAGATTCATTAAAATGGCACTTGTGGCATTATCATTATCATTCCCAATTTTAAAAATCCAAGTAAAATTGTTTAGTGATTTTTCACCTAAAAGTGACAGTAAAACATCACTTTGTCTTAGTATGATAAATAAAGGGCTTTGTTTAAAAAATGAACATCACAAAAATTGCCCTGTAAAAATACTGTGGTTTTAGGTGTTTTAGAAACTTGATATGTTAATTGGTGTGTACAAAACTAGACTCCAGGCTAAATCAATAGAAATATTATGTTAGATAGGAGGGACCTTTCTAGAAAATAAAAATCAGATCAGTAACTGAGGTGGTATTAAACAAGAAGACAATATTGGAGCGCCATGAGAGTTAGGGTCAAGTTTCAGTCCTTTAACTTGCTCTCTGCTTTCTGACCATGCTCCACTCTAGCCACTTTGGGCTTCATTTTTTTTTTGTCTTTATAATGAAAGATGTTGAGTGAAAGAATCCTAAGGTCACTTTAAAATAACAAAGATTTCATCTTTTTATAACAAAGAATGCATTTCACTGTTAATTCATTGGTATAACAACTTTAAAGATACATCTTCAAAAAATATTATAGCAATCTACAATAGCTCTTTTTTTCTTTTCTTTTTTGTTTTAATTTTTCAAAGCCTGCTCTGTATCTGTCACACTTCTAGATAAAACTGCACACTGTAAATAACATGTTTTTCATACCAACTGAGCACATGTATTCCTCACTGTTAATTCATTAGTGCTCTTTAGTATGAAATAGTTTTACCAGTTGCCTGTAGTATGTTGTGTTACTCTAACTTTGCCGACCTTTTTCTGTCTGGGCATTTCAGATAAATTACTACATCTCAGTTGACATTTGAATTAAAATTTCTCCATGTCTCATTCCTACATATTTTTGGAAAAGGCTTTGAGAATCCAGGGGATAACAGTTTAATCTTACTTCTGTTTGACCTTGGTTACCTCAGCTCAGAAGAATATACAACATGTCATCAATCTCAATTCCTAAATTCTATGCCCTTTATCTCATTTCTTATATAATAAATTGCTTTTTTATACCTTTAGGTCTAAAAAATGACTTGAGAAAAAGAGGAAGATTAGGTTTTAAGACTAAGGATGGAGGCAAAAATCTACTTTTAAGCAAAAATTAAATTCCTCCTAAATGTAACTGAGAATTTATATAATAAAGATGTTTTGCCAAAGCAGAAGTAAAAACACAATAAAGTAAAATTCTGTTAAACTTGTTTTTTTTTTTAAGAAATGGAGAATTATTATTGGAATAGGTTGCTGAGGTATCAAATAATGTCTGTGTATGGTTTCATTGAGGAAGATAATATCATCCCAATATGTGTGCATATATGTGAATGTGTGTGTATATGTTCATATTTTAAAGGCATTTCACTTTCAGATGTTGAATAAAACATTCATTTTTAAAATTATGTATAGTCTTACAATTGCCATGAAATATTCTTGACAAAAATAATCAGACCTGAATGAGAACAAGCCTCTAGATTTAATTATAGAAAATACATGGGGCAGAGGAACAACTTTTTAAAAGTATTATAGGTATACAATCTGAACAATTGATAACATGGGAAACTATAGGAAAAAAAACCACAGTTGATTGATAAAGAAATTGTAAGGAGGGGAAGACAACTAATAGATTAAGATAGAATTAGATAGAATTAAAGGAGAGGTCAACCAAATTCAATTCAAGATGTGGATTTTATTTACATTCTGATTCAAATACATACATATATATGTATGTATATATAATGTATATATACATACATATATATGTATCCAATTGAAAATTCACTGAATATTTAATAATACTAAAGAATTGTCATATTTTTAAGGAAAAAAAATTTGTGAACCTGATATGTTTTATTGGTCACTAATTTAGGACCAGTTTTCTGTATATTATACATTGCCTAACATACTAGACATAGAATAAACTTTTGTTAAATGTTTGTAATTCATTAATATTTTAATATATAGAAGTAAGCAGTTCAAAGCTATAAATTACAAGTACATGAAACTTTAAAAAAATCATATCCAGTGTCAGAGTCATGACAAAGAGTTCGGAACACATTAATTTATTCAAATTTGCATGCTACATCAAAATAGTTTAATTTCTCTGTCAGACCTTGTTCTTTTTGGTGAAGGTCAAAGGTTTAAATTTATATGCTCATATCTCTTTTTGAATTCCAACACAGTCCTAATTGAAATTTGACATATATGCCTATTAGTTGAAATTATTCCTTTTCCATGCTTCATTAACAATGCACTTTACTATACTACAACGATAATGCTCATAATAAAAGTCTTCTATGCAACGTGGATTACATTGAAACATGATTGATCATCTCAAATGTAACATGGAATTTATATTATAAAATTTTGTATGCTGAAATTGAGTCTGTGACTAGAATTTAAATATACATTGAAAGAAGCAAAATAAGTTTTCATTGTATGAAAATCAACAAAATTTTGAGAAACGATTAACTTAAATTTGGCTATGCACCCATTAGGGATAGATATGAAATTTATGACTTTCAGTGGAAACATTTTATTTCATGAATTATTTATTATTATAAATTATAGTTTCTGTTTGTAATGTTTTTCTAGAGTGCACATGTTTCTTCTAGGTTATTATGACTTTCTATTGAATCCAGGCACTGTGTTTTGCAATGATATAGCTATTTACAAGGTCAAATTCTTTAAAGTGCAGTTAACAAAACAACTCTAGAACAGATATCTACTGATTTCCTCCCTAGCATGGATTTCTTCTCTTCTGCCAAATGTGCCCTGGCTTTCCTGTGGTAGAGTTTGCTTCTTCCCTGTGTTAGAGCAATCCTGACGCCACAACAGGCATATGCCAGTTGGCAAATTGACCTGATCACAGTGCTAAGTTTGAAGACAAGAATGAAGGATGTATTTGCTGAGACTTTTTGGGAAAGAAGTTTCTTTATTTTTCTAAAATAAACAAGCAAACAAAACTTCTAAGAAATGCTCTCTTTTCCTCTAGTAGGTGTGATATGAGAATATAAGTGATCCCTGTGAGTGTTACGGGCATTTTTCTGCCCACGGATGAATCTGATGCTAGAGGAGGCAAAATTGTTTATATTATTCATAGTATGTATTTATATATTATATATAATCTAGTTAAATATATGTATACACATACATACACACACAAATATATATTTAATTCTTTGAAAGTTCAGATTTTTTACAATGGCTTTAACAAGGCCATAATTTAATTATGGACTCTGCACTGATAGTTTGGGGACTTCCAAACAACTTCCATGTTTCTAAAGAATACAAATCTCTGGAGAAAGATCCAAGAATGTACATTTTCATGGGCACCCTTGGATGATTCTGATATCAAGCAGCACAAAATTTGTTTTCAAGTTTCTCTTTGCATCAAAATCACCTGGGAGCTTTTAAGAGCGGTAGATGCTTAGCCCATCTTCTACTCTCCAGACTTCCCCAGAAGAAGATTCCGTTTCAGTGGATGGAGTTCAGGTAACAGTATTTAGAGCTCCAATGCAGGGCTTCTCAAACTTTAATGTGCAGACAAATCACCCAGAGATCTTACAAAACTGCAGTTTCAGATTCAGTAGGTCTGGGGTAGGGCTTGAGATTTTACATTTCTACCAAGCTTTCAGGTGATGTCCACTGGTTCACAGACCACACACTGAGTAGCGGGTGAGCTATATTACTTGTAATGTGAATCTGGCTTGACAAGGCCAAATATGTTACAGATGGAGTAGGTAAAGAACTGGCATGATGAACTACCCACTGGAGGTAGGACAGGTATGATGAGCACTGGTGCTGCTAGATGTTTTAGGTAAAGTCCAGTTTACCTGCCAAAGATGATATTTGAGCTTTATGACCTACATGAGTTATGGTCCAGTAAAATACTCATGACTAGGAGTCAAGGAAAAGGTAAATGCACTATAGTAAGAAGAAATGATAACCATGGTTATTGTAGTTATTAATTTTCTAATAATAGCAAGTGAATAATGTTTGAATTTATTTTATATACAATGGAACTCAAACACTTTAATAGCTTTTTTGTATCACTATTTTTTAAAAGATAGCAAAGTCCAGGATAATGTTATGCATTTAAGAGAGAAACTAGGTATTAGACAAATTGACATTTAGCAGTTGGAAAATATTGACTTGGTAGCAGGGCGTCTGTTATCCTTGCTGTTACCCTGAACATTTCAATTTCAGAAAGTTGCATGACTTTCGAATCTCCTCCATGTAAGACGTTCTGCTTGACATTAGGATTTATTTCTGGCTTTCCATCAGTTTCTAATTAATAGCACCACTGTGTGCTACATGATGTGAGAATTGAAAATCTCTAAACAGTACCACAGGAACACCACATTGCATTTCTACTTGAAAAAACACCTGATCAGTTACCCAGCTGTTTCCTCCAGATGTTGTCTGTAAACTCAAAGGTCATTGTTTCACTAAAACTGAGATTAGTTTGACTTAAAAGCATCTGACTCACTATTAAAAATATAAAACTATTAAAATCAAATTTTTAAATAGCCACAAGTATATGGACTCAAAACTTGTTGAACTTATATGTTTCTTAAAGTGCTTTCCATTTTCACAAATATAAATACAAAAATATGTAGTTTGTATGACTGACAAATAAAATGTGTAGGAACAATATTTCTCTATTTTTAAGGTAAGTATTGTCTTCCTTCTGAATCAACTCTCATGAAGTAAAATAACATATTATCATTTATGCAGAATAACGACAGAATTTATTTTAAGACGAAAAACTAAGCAAATGGTGACTGCTTTTGAAATGGAAAATAAAACGTAATATCAGCAGACTCTCTTTCTAATGTTGATCTGGAAAGCATAATATTAATTAAGACTCAACCTAAAGAACAGAGTTTATATCTTGTGTGTATGTTTTACTTTGCAGAGTTTTTGTAGAATAACACTATTTTACTGCACTGCATGAGATTATGCAATGATAGGACACACTATTAGAGTCATAGCATTCAAATTTGTCCTGTATATAGAGTGTTATAGCATTTAGTTATAACTATACTTTTCAAAATAAAATAAGAATTTAAACATTAGTCCTGTAATAACTGTTCATTTGAATAGCTAAAAGCAAATCAAATATACCCATGATGTTATATTTTTTGTGAGTTTTTTATAGATTCAAGATTGTATATGAGATTTAAACTTGGATTACTGTCTTTCTATCCCTGGGAATATAATTTCTTTTCATTAATTGTATGTTTTATCTATTTTCTTACCAAATTAAAATAAAACAAAAAATCTCAGGGGAGATCAAAGCAACATTTATTACATAATTATTTATTGAGTCCCATTGTGTATGTGACACTATATTATTCTCTAAACTTGGCCCAACAAGTAATGTTAAGGATGTGACATGAGTATATCAATAAGACATCAATGTTTATTTCTATGATGCATGTTTCCTATGACCAATGCATAGTTTGGTTTATTAATAAATATCCCTTGTCTTCAAAAATTATTGTGTACTTAATTATTGGTACTTCTTCCTTTAAAAGGAAAAAAACTTTTGAAATATAAAGTAGGGTTTTAAATATACCAGTTTTGTAACCAGGTTTAAATTACCAAACCAATACCCAAATATTAAAAACAAAACAAAACAAAACACCCATTGGGTGGGGAACTGAAAGATAGCATTGTCTATTTTTTTTATAAAAAAGGGTGGAATGAAGGTATTTTGGTCTCAGCTTGAGAATAACACTGACAGCAACAGAAATGTCACCAAAAACCATGTGTCTACTGTTTGTGAGGTACCAAGCACCATTTCAAGTGCTGTATATTTGTTATTTAATCCTGTGAATCTTATGAGATAGGTAATTTTGTCATTTCCACTTAATATATGAGGAAACTGAGGCTTGAAAAGTTCTAATTAACTTGTCAAATGTCTGATTGCTAGTAGGTGGTAAAACCAGGACTTAAACCTATATAGCCTTCAAAGCATATCATATTAAAAAAAGGTACACTTGGTAGCTAGAAAGCAGTAAAGCTAAAGACAGAGAAAGTAGATATAGTTAACTGAGCAAAATTACTCTGAGTTAATCTTCAGTCAAACTAAATGATCCTATGAAAAAAAGGATTGCTGAAATGTGATTGTGGTAATCATTTTACAATGTATATCCATACCAAAGCATCACTTCGTATATCTTACATTTTTATTTGTCAAGTATATTTCAATAAAGCTGGGGGGGAGGAGTTGCAAAAAACCAGGCTGACTGTGATCTAGTCAATAATATGGCTAACGAACTGTTTATTAATACAGCATGCAGTTTGTAACCACTTTTATCTGCTCCAAACAAAACCAAAATATAAATAAAACATTTTAAATATTAAGAATGCATAGTCGCATTCTAACACAAGGGAGAAAACAAATGGAATAGGAAACTCACAGAGTTGAGCAATGACAGGTAGCTAGGCGGTAACAGAGGGTTCAGAGCCCAAGGGCACAGAGTGAAGACACAGAATTGACCCCTGTGTGAAAAGGAAACTGATTACAGGTTATGTGAAATGAGGAATTTGAACCAACTTCCCCATAGAAAACAAGGAAGAAGGATCCCGAACACCCTCGCATCAGTGAAAAATCACCAGGTACTGGCATAGGGTTTTCTTGCTGTGGGGCAGTAACTGGAAACTGGAAAGTGGATTGTTGCCTGTGTAATGCAGAGGCACTTATAATGTAACGTCATCACAGAGTGAAAGCCTGAGCTGTGAATATAATACCGTCTTGGAAATCTGGATGTCTAAACGAGATCATCATGGAACCACAAAACAGCAAAGGGAGGAAAGGGGTGGGAGAAAATGAAAACTCCCTCATGATATGAGCTTTCAAATCCTATTCACACATGTAGAAACAAAGCTAACACTAATAATCCCATTCAATAAACCTGAAAGGCGTAAGAATTTATGGCCAAAGAAATAGAAATAATACAGCAATTTGAAAGTGCTTCAAAATCATAGTTTAAAATCCTCCTATATGTAGAGTAAATAAGAGCATGTACAAAATAAAACCCCAAATCAATAAAACAGAGAAGGGATCTTGGCACATGAGAATCAAGTACAGGTGAATATGACAAGGAAGACAAGGAACCAACTGAAAATCAAGGAAATGAAAACTATAATCTTTAAAATAAACATTTGAAACAGGAATAAATGGAGATAAAGAGGAGATTGGACAAATGCAAAGAATGAATTAAAGATTTAGATATTAGAGTATACCGAGAATTTGAATGTGAAATGAAAGTGGAGGAAATGGAGCTTTACAAGGATTGAAAGCATATTCCTTGATGTTGCATTGAAGATCAAGTCTGTCAAATTGAAGAAGCAGAGAGAACACAAATGCCTCAACACTGTCTTAAAGGAATCTAGTGTTCACTTTGTAAATCTGCCATAAAGTAGCCCTGTGATATACCAGTGTGGAAATAAATGAAGACCAACCAAATGAAAAAAAACAAAGGCTATTCATTAAGAGATTGCTATAGCAAGAATGTTAGTCACTGGGCCAGCCGAGTGGCGCGTTGGTTAAGAGCTGGCTTGGGATGCCAGAGGACTCCAGTTTGGATCCCACATATGAGGGCCAGTGACACTGCCCTCCACAGCTAAGATGCTGTACAACAGCTCGACCTGGAGCTGGGCTGCCGTGAGTCACCGGCGACGGCGTAGGCTGCAGCCCCTGTGGCAGTGGGTTGCCAAGAGCTACCGTGTGTAGCCAGCAGCCAGCGTGAGTGGCCAGCAGCCGCAGTGAGCGGCCGTCCAGAAGCCGGTGACTGAGCTGCCTCGCCCAGGAAGAGTGCAATGATGATGCCAACTTGAGCCAGTGAAGCAACGTCCTCCACAACTAGACTGAAGAACAGGACGACAGCAACTTGTCTGTTCTCCTTCTCCCAATTCCCCAACAAAAATCTTTAAAAAAAAAAAAAAGAAAGAAAGAATGTTAGTCACTACCATTTATATTTTGTCAGAGACTCAAAGGCAGGCAGAGGGGTGGGAATGCTTTATAGCAGGAAGAAAGAAAAGCTTCAGGTCGTCCTCGATTGAGGCTGTTGACACAGAGTCTCTAGGCGTGCTAACTAGAAGTGGGACCTCTCATGTCTTTGGTTAGGGGTGCATCTATGGCTTTCTCTAGTTGGTCCTAAGTTAGAAGGAAGGACAAAAATTAAGGAACCTGTCAGTTACGAATCAAGTTCTGGTGATTTGGGGCCAATCGTTACAGGGGTCACTGATTAGTTTCCCAGATTGGTGGAAGAGATGGCAGTATGACTTCCGACAAGTCTGACTTCATAGCAGGCTGACTTACTGTGGATAACAGGTTGGTGTTCTGGACTTGTTGTGGATCAGAGCTCTGTTTTTATATATGATCAGGTGATTGTCCATTAGTATATTCAGTTGCTCACCAGATTAGTTTTACAGCAGACTCTGCAAAAGTCTTCCTTTCTTGTTATTTTGACAAGATATGAACACCGAGCTTCCATTACCTTTAAATCCATAGGCTGCCGATTATGGATGCTCACATTACATATCACCATTTAGGAAAAATATATAGTCAGAATTTGTCAACATTTTTTGCAAAAGATCTTTGATTATAGCCCTCATCTCTTCCTTCATACTTTCTCCTCTGCAGAATCAACCACAGGCCAGCAGCCCCAGCCCAGGTATCAGCTAACTGGTGGGATGATTTGAGAACAACCCAATTTTTATATGAGAAAATACCAGGAGTGCCAAAAAAATGTATACACTTGACTTGTTTTCATCTTTTGTTACTGGTATATATTGAGTATTACCATTTTAATATAGGTTTTTTATTTCTTAAAGTGCAAATACATTTTTTGGCTCCCTCTGTATTTGTAAATTAGCACTTTATAAAATAGTTTCTTAAGAAATACTTATGTGCGGTACTCATGTGTAGCCACACCTAAAAGAGGCTTGATTGCTCTCCAGGGGTTATGATAATGTTTCTGGCCTGAAAACCTACCAGGAATATCTGTGAGAAAAAAAAAATCCACAAGAGCATGCACCCTCGCTTTCAAGACTTCTTAACAATACTGCATATGAAGGTAAGTGTCTCATGAACTTTCCGTCTCAGTCAAAATAGAAGACTACTTCCCCATTTCTTTCACAGGGAGTGGGAGATGAAACATAAATTCACCTACTCCCCAGGATCAGAGGCTTCTAATACTATCACTTACTTTCTATAGCCTTTATTTTAGGATTCTAGCTTCTAACTGCTTGACAAAATACAGCTGCCAACTCCCTCAGTAAGTGCCTTTATGAACACATTTGACTGCTTGTCTTTAGAACATCCTTAATCTCAGCAGGAATGCTTTAAAATTTATTCCCAGAGCAGTTGCCCTCTATTTTTCTCCTCTTAACTGCTGCCATCCCTATCTCCACCATCTCTGCCTCATCAGCTCAGCATAAAAACAGAAAGAAGCCTGTGCTGGGCCACAAATCCTAACTGGAGTCCCCTGGGCAGTGTGAACACCACTATCGGTAACAATATGGATTACACTTCAACTGGAGACAACTGTAATTCAATAAAGATTTAAAATCAATATACACAACCAAATGTGAAGGTAACTCAAGATGTGAGCTGTCTGGATGAAAGAACTGTGGAGTCACCTAAAAGTAACTGTGAAGTAAAATTGACTCCAAGTCCAACCCCGAATGTGGCAGTGACGCAAATGACTAATTAGTGCCTGCTATTTCTCAGACCTTGAGTTTTTTGAGTTTGCTTGAGGTGGAGTTGGAAGAAAACTGCCCAATTTTTGGAGTATCTTTGGCTACATTTTGCAGCCTTCAATGAGTTACTTCCAATGAGTTAAGATTCTATCAAAAACTAGTCTGTTAGAAAGGAAATAAAATGATGAGGATCCTGTTCATGACAAGTAACTCAAGACCATATACATGGTCTGGTAAGGTCGCAAACTCGTCCTAGAATAAGTGCTACATAACTCATTGCTGAATATCACTACAGTCAACTTCAAAGTACTCCCTTTGGGAAGCTATGCACCAATGCCAGCGCCTAGTCCACCCTTGAAAGCAATTTTGGAACTCTTTTTCTGGAATGGCCATCAGAGCTGTCGTCACATTACTCTTGATGTCCTGAATGTCATTAAAATGTCTTCCTTTCAATATTTTCTTTATCTTTGGCTAAAGAAAGAAGTCATTGGGGGCCAGATAGGGGGAGTAGGGAGGGTGTTTCAATGCAGTTATTTGTTACTGGCTAAAAACTCCCTCACAGACAGTGCCATGTGAGCTGGTGCATTGTTGTGTTGCAAGAGCCATGAATTGTTGGTGAAAAGTTCAGGTCATTTTCAGCCAACTTTTTCATGCAGAATTTTCAGCACTTCCAGATAGTAAAATTGGTTAACTGTTTTCCCAGTTAGTACAAATTCATAATGAATAATCCCGCTGAAATCAAAAAAGGTTAGCAACATCATTGCAACAAGTTTGCAAACTTAATTGTCATACCTCATACATCAGTCAGGCACCTGCTTAATTTTAAATGTCCAAATTTCAAATCTCCATTAAAGTTATAAAAAGGAAATGGACAATGACTAAGGAGATAAAGAGAAGTGAGAAACTAATCCCCTCTATCTTTAATATTCAAAGTCTGAATTCAAAGTTACAACCTGACTTTATTTCAAACTTTTTTCTTTTACTTCCTAATGGTCATTTAGGATGAAAGAAACAGCAAACTAGCTGTGTTTCTAAAATGACTTTGTTCTGTCTTATTTTCTTTTCTTTTCTCCCAGAAAAATCCACGGACTATAAATAGAGGCCTGTCACAGGTTAATCTCTTCATCAATAGCAAGATTCCCATATCACACTAACGACAGTGGGTGGCTAAGGTGGTCTCTCTCCTAACGGAGATTACTCACCCCCCTCAGCTCTGGGTGTGGAAGAGAGTGAGCCATGAAAATACTTAGTGCTTAGAGTATGAGAATGAGGTTCAGTCATATTAGCAGATCAAAAACCTTACTCCAGCTCTGGAGAGGCGGTATCCAGATTTTCTTTTCTTTTCTTTTCTTTTTTTTGATCTACATGCTATATCTTTTACCATAATTTTGTTTTAAAACTTTCAGTATCCTTATATTTTAGATATATGTCATTTTATTTTTAATTTAATCTGAATATACCTCTCCAAATACTGCTGGTTTTGTACTTTTACATTTGTATTACTGACATTTAACATTTTTATCATCTTTTTCTACATTATTTTCTTTTTACTATTTTTTATTTCTTTCCTGTCACAATGGATTAATCTTTTTTTTAAAATCCCTTTATTCCTTCCACTGGTTTTCATGATATGCGTTGCATCTTTAACATGCTTACTTCTTAACAAACTTGATAACCAATGTTTAAAATTAAGTAATATCTCTATTTTCTTCTCAAGGAATATAGGCAAGGACTTCAAGATATTTTAACACATCTCCTCCCTTTCCCCACCTTACTTGTGTGTTTTGGATTTTAACGTTTCCTGTAGTAAGTAGAAACTGCTGCCATTACCTCAAAGATACTCACATCTCAATTCCCAGAACTTGAGAATATATTACTTTACTGTGGCAAAAGGGACTTTGTAGATGTGATAAAAATCTTGAGATGGGGAGATTATCCTGGGTTATCTTAGTGAGCCCCATATATCACAAGGGTCCCAATATATCACAAGTGAAAGAGGAAAGCGGGGGAATGAGAGAAGATGCTGATTAAAGAAGAGGTCAAAATGATGAGATTGCTGGAAGGAGGATGAGGCAGTCTCTAGAAGAGGGAAAAGGGAAGGACACAGATTCTCTGGAACCTCCAGAAGGAGTGCAGTTTTTTAGACACCTGGAGTTTAGCCAATGATGCTCATTTCAGATTTGTGAACCCCCAAAATTTTAAGATAATCAATCCATGTTTTTTAAGCCACTAAATTTGTAGTAATTTGTAACAGCAGCAATAGTAAGCTAATAAACCACATCTAGTCCATACCAACCCCCATTCCCATCCCACCAGTCACTATTTTTACTGCAGTTGATCTACATTTAGTGTGCATGCTCAATGACTTTTTTCTTCACCCCCTGCTTCTTGCATCACACTACAGCTTTAAGACTTCACTTTTATTTGGCATAAAGAATATCTTCATGTAGTTAAGTGAAGGCCTTTGTGTGGTACATTCTATGTATCTCTTTGGGAAATTGTTATTTATCATGTCATTTATCCCCAAAGGGGTGATCATCTGGGTTTAGAATTCTATTTTCTCAGAGCACTATCAAGATAGTACTATGTTGTCTTCTTGCCTATAATGTAGGTAGCTTTGGGGAGATAATTAGTTATAGTATAGTTTTTGTTGTTGTTGTTCTCCTATAAATTGCTTCCTTCTGTATTTTTTAGTTAATTAGCTACTAATTCAACTATTGCCTTTTATAGTTAATTAACTATGAAGGAAGCTAATTAAGTATAAGTAATTTTCTAAGGTAAAATTTTAAATAAAAAAACAAGTTATTTCTGGGGTATAATCATCTATACTTATTTTTTTAAATCTATTGACAGGCAGTACCTAAGGTACAAGCTATTTTGTTTTCTTTTTTAGGCATTTTCCTCTAATTCTTTATTCTTAGCTATAATACAAATTTCTATGTTATTGTTTAATTCCAGTGTCCTTCTGAACTTATTTATTATAATTTATCTACTCTAGAAACATTTTATTTTCTTTGTTTCTATAAATAAATTTGAAGAATTAAAATATATGGTGTATTTTGACTATAATATTAATTTGGATCTTCTTGGATTTTGTTCTCTGATCATTCTGGCTAACAGTTGGTAAATTTTATTGATGTTTAAAAAAATGATCTTTTATTTTCATTGATTCACTCAATTGTTTTCTATTTTCCATTTCACTTATTTTCACATTGAACATCATTATTTTCTTTCTTCTATTTACTTGGGGTTTAATTTTCTCTTTTTTTTATATTTTCTCAGCGAGGACACGGAGGGCATTGAGTTGAGACTTTCCATCTTTTTTTATTACACACATTTAGTGCTATAAATTTCCCACTAATTACTGCTTAGGGTTTATATATGCTTGTGTGTGTGTCTGTGTGTGTGTGTTTCTGTGTGTGTGTGTATTTTTTTCCACGTCTCTACCTAATTTTGCAAACTTATGGAATACAGTTAAAATGGTTTTAGTGACCTTGGCTGCTAAGCCTAATATCTGTGTTAGTTCTGACTCAGTTTCAGTAAATTAATTTTTATTTTCTCATTATGGGTTGTATTTTCTTGCTTCTTTTTATACTGAATGTCAATTTTATACTGAATGTCAGACATTGCAAATTCTAGCTTCTTTGGTACAGGATATTTATGTTTCCCTATAAATATTCTTGAGATTTTTTTTTCAGGTATGCAGTTGGGAATAATTAGATGGGGCAGGGGTGATGTTCTTGTTTTTAAAATATTAGATAGAACTGGAACAGTAATCAGTCTCAAGCTCTTTTCCTCCAAGACTGAGACAAGACACCCCTGTACCCAGCGCAATGCCCCATTCCAGTCTGTCTGTGGAAACAAACTTTATTCTCAGCCCTCTGTGAGCACTAGGCATGTTACCTCTAAACTACTTGGGTTGATCTTTCCCCATTCTTGAGTAGTTTTATCACATATATGTTGATCAGTACTCAACTGAACTGTCCAAGGGGCCTTTTGCACATCTCCAGAATTATTTATAACTTGTGCAATACTCTTTTATCCAGTACTCCACTCTATGAGATGTAGCTGCTTCCATCTTAGCTAGAAGGAGGAGGCTCACCTTTAATAAGTCTTAAAATGCTTTATATGAATTTAAAATTTATTGAGCTTGTTGTCCTATGTAAAATAGTCTTTGTTTATACTTTTATCTGTAATGTATAAATCTAGTGATATATGTTGCTTTATTCCTTTCTTAATTTTAAATACTTCCTTGGTATTTTAAAGTTCTGAGCAAATCTTCTGCTCTTTAAAGTGCCTGAGAAAAATATACCAAGGAACTCTATTATTTAATAAGCAGTTATACTTTATGTGTGAAGTCCTCTGTATGAGTAGTCACCCAGAGTTAACAGCAGGATAAAAAAAGCACAAACACACTTCAACAAAAAATTACTCTGTAAGGTAATAACGTTAATTCACAAGACTATATTAACCTGGCATTCTGATGGTTTAATGAAATTGTTGCTGACATAAATGAAAATTACCTTTCTTTAACAATATACAAATGCAGGGTCAGAGCCTATAGGACTTCATATCTCCTCCCTCATTCATAGGATGTAAATCCTGCATGATTGCTCTTGTGACCTTAAGATTTTGGTTTTCTAAATGACTACTAAGCATGTAAACTCCAGTAGGAAGATTCATTTTCAAGTCTTTGCCAGTTAACATTTAACAGTGATTATAAGGCTTTAGAGCAATTGGATGCCCATTACCAAATGTTCAAGGAGTCAGATGTAAGCCAAAGCCACTAAAGGGAATGTAGGACAATTTAACTTACATAGTAACTTATAAAATTAGTCTCCTCTATCACTTAATTAACTGCTGTACTATACAGCTAGTTAAACTTCTTTCACACAAACATTATTCACCTTGATACTTTAAGGTTTAAGGCTATTTTAGCCTCAATATCTCTGTAAAATCAATATTTATCATCAAGTTTTAGTACAAGAAGAAAATGATCTGCTAATTTTTTGCCACCTGCCTTTAAGTGTTTTCAGCTATGAGAGAAATATTTGCTTTAGATAAGTTCTAACATGCAGTACCTCACCCACTGCAATAAATTCCCTGCCCCCACCCAACTATCTCTTCCATGGACAATAACAGTGAAAGACCTTATCTAATTCAATAATGGTGTCCTAACATAGCCAGAAATTAAAGTCAACTGAAATTAAATGAGAAAAAATGTTTTATAATTACAAACACAATGTAATTTTAAGCATATATTTAGAGTAGAAAGTACTGCTTAAGTTAGCTTTTCAACTTTCCAGTAGAGCATATAATTTCTGGACACATTCTATCAATCGGTAAAAATAAGAATTCTACTCTTATCTTACAGTATATGATCAAGTGAGATCTCCACTAAAATTATGTTTTCATAATATCAGATTAGGACACATTTTCTTTCATTTTGGATTCAGGTATTATTTACTTCTTCCACTTTAAAGTGGTTCTTATGTTTTGGACTGCTAAAATATCACATATTTTATCAACAAAGAAAAATTGTAAAGTGCCTTAAAATGTGATTTATTTTTATGTTAACATGTCCTGTTTTATCTTCTGCATGACGTATTCTCCTTAGTCTGAACCTCTGAAGAATTACCTTAATATGATGGGTGAAATGGAGAAATCATCAGTGCATACAAAATATTATACTATCATTTAAAAATTCAAAAGGACCTCAATCTTTCTTTTAATGTAAAGATCTAATGAACTGATATAACACTTTAAAGTTCAACTCTAATTAATATTAATTGAAATAACAGAGTGCTGGAAAGTGGATTAAAAAGTAGAATGTGTTGTAAAGGAAGAAAAAGAAAGGCTTGTGATAGCTGATTCTTTTCCTCTGTTCCCCAACCCCAGGCACCTCCACCACTACAGTCAAAACTTTCCAGGCATGGATCTCAAAGTAGCAAGTAACCAAGAATCTAGCACTATTTTTTTTTGCTTGTTTCTCAGTTACGTCCACTTCACTTCATTTTCAATATGAGAGCAATATGAGTGCAACAAGGGTCTTTTAGTGAACATTAATATAAAAAGATAATGAGTGTGATTTTCCAAATTATGTTATAACTAATAATATAACACATTATAGATAGATACATGTATATATTATGCAGTTAATTTGGCATCATAACATAGAAAATAGGTTATATTCTATAAATTATTATAGAACTCCTAGTTGCAGTTGACAGAAAGACTAATTAGGCTGTTGTTTATAAACTCTAAATACTTTTTTCACATCTCTTTGAAGAAATCTTCAATAGTAAGATGCTAAATGATTCATCTTACAAGAAAAATTTAAGCAACCAGTTATTACCTACTCCTTTCTAAAAATAAAGTTTACAAAGCTGTAGAATCCAAACATCAATCTAAAAAGACCATCCTTACATTAAGATGCACTGAAGATGCAATATTCATTCATCTCCTTCATCTCCACAACCAAACAATCACCAATTCTTGTCAGTTTGGTCTCCATCATCTTTCTCCAATGTATTCTCCTTTTTTTATCTCCATTGGGAATGCTTGAGTTCTTATAATCTCCTTTCTAGAATTCTACAATAACTTGTTAGATTTCCCAGTGTTCTGAGCGCTAGTCTTTCAAATATATCATTAACACTTTCATCAGATACGTCCTCTAAAGTCATGGATACGAGCACACTGCTCCACTTTAGTGGTTCCTCAATGGCTCCCCATTACACTGTACTTACAAAAAAATGCATGACATTCAATGCCTCCATAATCTGACTCTAAATTTTTTTATACAATTTACTCTTTTGTATACTAAAAAATATTAGCGCATTTTCCTGAGCCTCTCAAGATGTTTTGCACATTTTCCTCTTATATTCTTTCTTCAGAATTACCTCTCTAGCATTTTAAACTTGCAATTTTTTTTAAGGTCCAACATAAATGCCACTAAGTAGGACTTTTCTACTCCGCATAGTAGACATTAAGCATTGCCTCAGTCTAAGTCACACATTTATGTTTCTTATCATACTGCTATTTTGTCCTTCATTGATTACATATAGCTTGCTCTGGATAGACTATAAAGTTCCTTGAGATCAATGACTTCATCTTCGTTTTGTTCCCCTCTGCCAGTTTTTTTGCACATGATGGATATGGAACTTTCCCTCTCTTTATGTCTGAATTTGGATTTATTACAAGTGAATCAGGATTCATGCTGAAGTAACATTTTAAGAGTCAGACAAAAAGTATGATTTTTTTGTCTTTGAATAATAAAGTATCTTTTATTAATGTTTAGGTAAAACTTTCCCTCTTTAAATTAATTATTCATTCCTTTCAGTCTTATCTGACTATTAGTTAGTGTTGCTGAGAAGTTGGAGGCCAGCTTAATATTTCTACTTCATAGGTAATATTTTTAAATTTGTTTTATGTTCTAGTTTAAAATTTCTCCCCCACAAAAACCATGTAATACTGTTTCCATCCATTTAATAATCATATTTGAAAAGATAGACTTTTAATTGTTGTGAATCTCTTATTTTCCTGGCACACAAGAGAAGCCCTTCCACATTTTATTGTCTAGTCTGCTTATTTTCTGCAGAAAGTTTTAAGTACTTTTGATTTAACATTTTATTCAATCATTCCTGTTTCTCATGAATGTAATTCTAAATTTAATCGTCTTTACCATTTCTCCACATTCCTCAGGTGACATGCTATCATGTTTATGATTTGCTCCCTTTGGTCAGCATTCTGGGAATATTATTCAGGGTTTTATACCACAACACTGATTCAATACGTATCAATGCCACTTTGCTTTTAGCCTCTCCTGTAGAGATTTCAATTCTAGTGATGGGATTCAAGACGTGCTACTCCAAAATATAGCACCTTGGTAGTTTCAATATTTTAATCTGAAGGAGTTTGAGAAAATGGCAGAAGTAGGAAGTTCACTCTGATCTCCTTTCCCGTCTTCATTATTTCCCGAAAGTTCTCCTGTGCAAAGTGTTCTCTCTATAGCAGGAGGAAAGAAGCATCTTCACCTCTGAAGATAAAGGGATTCCAAAAAGAAGTCTAACAAAAGGGACTTGCTAAATTTCCCCCAGCTTACTATTATTACCTTACACTTCTTGAACTATTGTATTCCTCCATTACTGTCCACTCTTCATCAAATCTAGTATATAATACACACATCTAACTGTTTCTTTGGATCTTCATTTCCTACCGAAGCTTCCTGCGTCACTTAGATTAATAAATTTATGTGTTCTTTTCCTGTTAATCTGTTTGCCAGATTAATTTTCAGACCCAGCCCAGGACCCTAAGAGATGTTAAGGAAAACTTTTTTCTCCCTGACACTACAATTATCATTTACACTTCTTCGCAATTCTTTATCTCAATCCATCCCTTTAAAAAAATCTTAGCTTCTTGTGTTTCCTTTTCATTTTCCTTTGTTATTCTTTAATCTATTCTGTTTCTGTTATATACATACACATTTTCTTATATTCTATTGCTAAGGTGACCATATGCGTACATCTTGACATACCCAGCAGAGTCCTGGTTTCTGGCTGTTGTCCTGGTGCCCTTTTCATTCTCAAAAATGTACCACTTTATATGATAAATTGTATGGTTGTCCTAGGAACATCAACCATTTTTTCTAAAACTTTCTTTTCATCCTTGCTGATTAGTATTAAGAGTTTTCTATTCTTCTGAATATTAAAATTGGTTTATTTTCTCACTGTTCTTTTTTCTTGTTCTTCAGTATTTTCTGAAAGATCTATTTGTCCTAATATTTATTCATTCACAAATGACAAAAGATTTATAGAGAGTATTTGTGCACTGAGTGTGTATTTGACCTTTGCTCTATTCAAAGAATTCATAATCTCTCTGTTATTTTAACGATTTCTGTACCTGTTTTCTATACTCAAATTGTTAAAATGATTGCTCTAAGTTCCAAAAGCACAAGTGCATCCTCTAATGTTTTTTGTCTAATACATTTCTACCTTTGTACAACTGTGAACATAAATTCTTTCTGGAAAATACCAACAAAAGACAGTTTCTGTTCCAATGGAAGGGATTTCATCAACTGATCTTATTTTAAGGTGGTAGACACTTTTATAGAGAAATATCACACACACACACACACACACACACACACACACTCCTATAATAAAATCAGATCCTCTTTCTTCCTGGTTATTCCTGTGGATTATGAATATCTATTCTCTTCAACCAGATCTTTTGGTTGAGCTATAAATTTTAAGGAATTAAGAAAAAATCATCAAAATAGTGAAATCACTATTGGAAAAGGGAAGAAAAATACGTCCCATAATTTTCTAAAGTTAACCTCAAATACATTTTTTTAAATCATCTGCTCCAATGTAATAAAACGCTCAATGAATTTTAGATCTCTTCTAGACTTTTCCTTTCAGTAACAAAGAGGGAATATTCAAAGATAACAGGAGAAAGGATCAGAAAAATAAAATGTACACAAAGTAGACATATGGACTAAGAATCTTATCTATGTCATTATATTCTTCAGGTTTTCCCCTTCAGGTCATCTCTGGTATCAAGTCCATAGCTATTCAGTATTTTTAAGTGGATTGCTCACATTTATCAGTGGGCATTTAACAATTCATGTCTCTTTTCTTTTGCAGTCTCAGACATGTAACAACAAGACATTCATAAGAACACTTTTATTTTTTTTTATTCAACACTGTCAAAGACCTCAAATATGTTTTACTTTGATGGCAATGAGATATCTCCTGTTTTATCCTCTGTTCACTATTTTGAAAGCAAGATAATAAACAGAGAAATTGCCATCTGGTTAGGTAGTTTAAGAGAATAAGAACAGTGATAGCACAACGATCCAAATTTTTCAAAGTATAGTTTTGGTTATTTTCTTGAATGGTTTTAGTTATCACTTGGGGTTTATAATGTGTAAACAGATTATACATATTTTGAACCATAATTTCAGAAATAATAATGGAATTAATCAGGGTTTATAACCTTTCACTTAGTTCAAGATGTTTCATTTGTTTTAATGACTAATAGAATATGCTTCAGGTAAATATCTTCATAAGTAAAATATTTTATGTATAGGTAATAAAAATTATTTTTAATTCGCTATTGGTTTTCAACCGACGTGCTTCAGTTTATGTAGGCTGCTGTAACAAAAATACCATGATGGGATGACTCAGTCCATAAAATTAAAAATCATTAGGCTTTGGGGCCGGCCGAGTGGCTCAGTTGGTTAAGAGTTCACTCAAGAGTTTGAGCTCTGAGCAACAGCGGTTCGATGCCCGGCCCGAACTGAGTTGCCGCTGAGCTGCCAACAGGTGGCAGGATGGCTCAGCTAAAAATAATAAATAAATAAATAAATAAATAAATAAATAAATAAATAAATAAAAATCATTAGGCTTTGAAAATTGTTCAAGAACTGAAAGATCATGAATGACTATAGGGTATTATGAGTTTGAAATCAGAAACATATTAACCATCATATTTAGGAAGACTCCTCAATATTGCAGTTGAAGTCAGGCATCCTAGCTCTGTGTTTTCATGGAATTGCCATTATGACTCAAAATAAATTTTAATTTTTTATTTCTATTTGTTTTCATCAACAGATTTGAAACTTCTTATGGTGTGATTAAGCCAGCTAACTATATTCCAGAGCCAATATATAGCACCTATTTAATAAATACTTGTTAAATGAAAGAATGGCTAACTTGACCAGCAAATTAGCATGGAACCTATACTAGGTAAAGTTAATTGCAGAGATATGAACACAATATTTAAAATGACAATCATTTCTGAAACAAAACTACATAATGTTTCAAACTTCTTACTCAATGTTTTCAAATGAGATTATCATTCATCTGCATTATGAAATGGAAATAGATAATAAGAAAAAATATACATACCATGTGCCCTAGTAAGGTAGGAATAGATGCAGAATCTTAAACTCTTCCCTAACTTTAAAGGTTTCCTTAAACATTTTAAAGAGAAACATTCATTCATAATATTATTTGCATCTGAAAACTATTTTTTATTTATTTACTATTTGACAATTAAAATATATATAATGAAAGTAATAAAGATGTTATCTTTAAAATGTGGAATCAAAAACCTATATATAGTATTCTCTTGACTAGTATACACAGAAAACAGTATTTTAAAAATGTATTCATTAAAGGTCAAAAGAGTAATTTTATGAGGCTAGTTTCTTTACAGTGTATATATTAATACTAATGGTAAGTATTTGGTAATAGCCATTATTCATAATGTAAGGATGTAACTACTATATTAATTAAGTGATTTGGATATTTTTCCCCAAAGTATAACTCAAATGGCTTTTTGTGTAGTGAAACAAGGGTCTCTATATCTGTAGAATAATTTGTATTTGTTTTACTAGGTATAATGAATGAGACAATACATTTCCTTTGAGGCATAGCTTTTAAATGCAAAGTGAAAGAGTTTTTTTTCATCTAAAAACATTTTACCATAAAATTTCACTGAAAATGTTAGAGTCCTTGTGAGGGCCCCCAGGAAATAGGAAACCTCTTTCCCTGCTGAGTTCTCAACAACTGAGGAGATGAATGAGTTGATATGGAAGCCAAACTATTACTTTTATTGCTATAGAGGATGACGAATGTAGCTTTATATGTTTCGGTTGAGTTGTCCTAATAATGCTTGTGAAAGGCAGAAAATGCCACCCACGCCCCACCCCAATGATGTCCACGCCCTAATTCCCAGAACCTGTGAAAGTTACATTACATGACAAAAGGAATATTGCAAGTGTGGTTAATGTCATATGTTTTAAAACAGAGAGATTATCCTGAATTTTTCATGTGAGCCCAGTCTAATCCCATGCATTCATACAAGCAGAGAACTTTATACCGCTAGAGTCAGAGAGATGGTCAGAATAAACAGAGATATTTGCAGCCTGAGAGGAATTCAACCCGCTGATGGGGCCCGACATGGAATGCATGAGAAGGGATACAAGCAATTTATGTTAACAAAGACTGTCCTGATAGACAGCAAGGAAACAGGGATCTCAGTCCTTCAACTTCAAAAAACTTGATTTTGCAAATGA
Source organism: Hipposideros armiger (assembly GCF_001890085.2). NCBI lineage: Eukaryota > Metazoa > Chordata > Mammalia > Chiroptera > Hipposideridae > Hipposideros > Hipposideros armiger. The sequence goes on from NW_017732659.1 coordinate 85,404, forward strand.
GCTCAATGAGTTGAGAAAATAATCAATAATATTGCAATAAGTTTGCCCAATTACAGATAATTCTTAGAATTAGTGGGGTAATCATATTGTATGGTATAAAATTGTGTAATCACTATATTGTAGACCTGACACTAATATAACCAATATAATACAGCTTATCAACTATACTAAGATTAAATTTTTTAGAAAATACAAAATAATAAAATTTCAGAATTGCAAGTTAAAAAAAAAATGAGCTTAGAAGAAGATTCTTCCCAGAGCCGCCCAATAAGAGCCCACTGGCCTAATACCATAATATCAGCCTTGGGAAATACGGAGCAGAGAAACCAATCCAGCCAACCAAGAGGATCTTCTAACCTACAGAAACTGGTGAAATTGTGTTGTGTTGTTTTTAAACCACTAAAATTGTAGTAATTTATTACAGCAGCGATACAAAACTATTATATTACTGAATTGCATACATAAGCAGACTTGACTACCTGTCACCAGGAAAGGCTGGAGGAGGGGAAAATCGTAAAGGGTGGACAAGCCCACGGAGGAAAGAAAACCCCAGCATTCAGGCAGATGCAGAGGAATAGGAGGACAGGCAAAGAGAGGACAGAGGTCTTGATTTTCTTTCTAAATTTATCTGTCGATATACAGTTATTCTGTGAGGTGGAGGAGTAACCCCAGAGGCCTGGGAAAATGTTGACAGGATTCCTTTGTCAGGAGTAGAGAATGAGTTTTCCATTGAAATGTAATTCAACTTACATCTCAATATGTATTTGATGTTAAAAATTACTAGTAATTGATTACATTTATTAAAACAGATTATAAATATAACTGAAAAAGACTTTATCATTGATTCTAAGTGGAAATATTTTGTATTAGTTTGAATTTCTTATCATTTATACAGTGCATTTTACAAAAATATATTATTAAGAAAATAACCAGAAAATTTAAAACTAAAAGAAATTATAACATTAGATATGTAATGAAAATGTTTTCCCCTAGATTGTCAAATTGAATTTCCAGAACATTATATTTATATACACTAAAATATTATAGGATTATGTTTTATTAAATACTTGCTATCTACTACTGTTGAAAATTTTAAAGTTTATGTCAATTCTAAATGATTGTATATTATTCATATCAAGTTGCAAATGGATCTAATTAATTTTACAATTAACCTTAATAACATGAAGAAAAATCTGTGACCTTCATTAAATTTGTTCATTATTTATTTTCAGATAATAAGAGAATTCCTTATGGCTAATAAGTCATTCTGTCTCAAATGTTGATGGCATAAAATAGTAATTAATTAGCACATGCAAATTAAATACATGGACATAATGCTGCAAGCCATAACTTATGCTTACTATACAAGGTTCTATGTTCAATATGTAGGCCAGTATATTAAAATTATTTCAAGTAGACATGATAAACACTATGATCAAATATTACACATTTGTTCAAAGCATGCTTTTTTCAGAAAAAAATATTTGAAAAAATATAGGTATGTTTCTTGTTTTATTATTTTTAATAGTGAGGTGTGATATAAGGAAAAACCGGGACGTATTCCTATCAGCTTACTAATAAATTTAAATGAAATGTTAACAGTTCTTCCTTAGTGGACATCACTACTAATGCCATCTAAGAAATATGTGAGAGAATGAAGTATTTAAGTATTAAAAAGGAGTGAATTTCCATCAATATCATTGATCACTTATTAACAGTATTACATGTAAAAGATTAGTCTTGATTTGTGCTGTTTAACATGGTAGCCACTATTCCATGTGGGTATATAAGTTTGAACTAATACAAAGTAAATAAAATTTAAAAATCAGTTTGTTATTTGTATTAGTCACAATTCAAGTACTCAACGGCCACATGCTGTTATTAGCTACCATATTTGAAAGCACAGGTATAGAACATTTCTATCATTGCTGAAAATTATATTGAACAGTGTTGGTCTAAATGCTGATGTTTCACAACAAATAAGAATCCTTACACTCAAGAATCTTAAAGTATGTTTCAAATAAATGCTATAGATCATAAATGCTAATCTGAGATGTCATTATAAACCAAAATAACAGGGTGGAAGCATAGGCGATATGTGGGATTAAAGGGTGACAAAATTTTATCCTTGGTATACCAATCTGGGGAGAATCTTCCCCCTCTCCTTTTTTGGTCCTTCATCACTACCCCCTATATTTGCCCCACAGGGCACTTCACATCATCTCTTTGATTACTTTAGGATGGAGGGAAAGAAGGGAGCGAGGGAGGGGAGAAGGGAAGGAGAGAGAGAGAGAGAGAGAGAGAGACAGAGAGAGAGAGAGAGAGAGAGAGAGACAGAGACAGAGAGACAGAGAGACAGAGAGAAAGGAAGGAAAGGCTGAGATAGAACTTCATGCAAATTCAGCTTTCAGCCCAGAATGCTATATATAACCATTACACCAATGAGGTCCAATTTCAGCTTTTATGTTTGCTTCTCAAGACCTTCCAGGAAACAAAGCAGCACTAACAGTAACTACCTGCTGAAATAGGGAGAGAAAAAATCACAAGGAGAACAAGTGCAAATAAATCTTTCAATAAAGTATTCTTCTACAAGAAAAATGAAAGGTGCTTCCTTATTGTACTTATTCCCCTTCTTTGTTTCCAAGACCTTTCTTAGAGCAAATAACTTTTTCTAAAAATAATAATAATAGAATTTGTAGTATTCTAAATTATTTCTTCAGCAAAATAATGAAAAAGTATCATGGAAACAACAAGTTAATGTAAATGTAAATCACTATAAACTAGGCAGTTATGCAAGTGGGAGGTGTCTCAACCGTTTTACTCTTTACGCTATAGAGGAAAACGATAACACAGTTGCAATCATGTCTCTAGTGTCTTGTCTTCGTTTTAACATGATTAGGAAATTTCATGGATTGTGTGTCCTCAAGAGAAGGCAATCAAGAAAATAATTTTGTATGCTGTATAATCATGAATGTCATCATATTAATACTAGTAAAGGCACAAACCACAATTACTTTTTCTTTTTCCAATGCCTCATAATTTAGCATTTTTCCTTAATAAAAAAGATTGAAGCAATTTTGAAAACCACGAAGTGATATAATAGCTTCTGAAAAAAAAATTTTAGTATAAAAATTATCCTAATTTATAAGTTTAAAAGATAAAATTTATATGATCATTTGAGAAGAAAATCTTAAGTCTCTATTGAGAACTGGTTAAATGATATGCAAATGAACAAATGTATTAGTATCATTGTGGTGGGGTCATGATGAAGAACGGTAAGCAATGTCATTACCATTTAGCATGGTAAGTGATGACGCATAAGGGTCTCAAATGTAAATGTTCTTAAATCAACACACAAAATAGTTAAACACTTGGAATGAAGATTAAAGGATATGAAATCAAATGCTGATGGATTTAATCAAATAATAAATGAAAGCAAGCATAACTTACTTCAATGATGAAAAACTGAGGAATATATTCTTTAACATAAATGAAAACTAATGGTGATAACAATCTATTTTTACATATTCATGTTTTTCTAAGCCACTTATGACAAAGGAATGAATAATTGTATTTTGTGGCATAATGAATGTAAAATGATAGATTTTGTGTGGTAAAACTGACTTCAAAAAGGCAAAACAAAAATGTATTGTTATTTGAATGTAAAATGATTAAACATATTTACAAGATAACAAGAACATATCATAACTATTTTAAAGGGAATATATCATAACTATTTTATGTCCCTTATATGACTTTTGGAAAAGACTACTGAAATAGCTGAACAAGACAAAAAAAGACTTAAAATGGGGAAGATGATCTTGCATATTCTTAAATGACTGACATCTGAGAGGATTTTTCAGATTGTTCAGTTTATCTGAGTTACAAAGAACAAATATATGTGGCAGTTTACTAAGCCAATTGTGGAATATCATAAAGACAAATAGAAATGTATAAAAGAATGGGAAAGTACTCCAGTCTGCCCTCCAATGCAGTGGATTTTTTTTTAAGAAACAAGAAGTGATGTTGTTCTGCCTTCATAGCAGCAGCAATAGGCACATTTTGTTTTTATTCAAACTGTCTGTCATGATGGCAACTCAGATATCTATTCCTTTATCAATTTTTCCTGTTGCCATCCCTAATAAACTCCAAGTGAGATTTTTCTGTGAATTTCACAAGACAATATAACTGTTTGGTTGATAAGTCATTAACCAGTAAACAGCGATCTTTTTCTTAATCCATGAATATCACTGGCCACTGGCTAAGCCATAAGTCTAGACCTGCTTTTGATGGGTCATTGATTCCAAACTAAACAATTATAGCCAGGGTTGTGGGTTCAATTTCTGGCTTATGAAGAAAGACAGTTTGGAGAAGATTTTCTTAAAAGAGGGTAGTACAAAACAGCATTAAGGAACTCAGTTTCTGGAGTAAGACAATAATTGGGGCTGAGCCAGTAGTAGGTATGAGAATTCAGGCAAGTAACTTGAGTGTCATTTTCCTCATCTATTATATGGGTATTTGCCAAAATATTTTCTGAATCTCCACAATGTGCTTAGGCACTGTACTGAGTACTTGGGGGAAAAATGTGAACACAAATGAAAAAAAGAGCCTTCAGGAGTTTATATTCTGATGTAGGAAATAAACCAAATAAATTGTGAATGAAATAAGAAAAATATAGTATGATCAAAGCGGTTAAATGTATGAAAAAAAATATATATATAGTGAGAGAGAGGGAGGGAGAGAGAGAACAGGAGGGAGAGAGAGAGCAAGAGCGAGAGCGAGAGCGAGAGCGAGAGCGAGAGCGAGAGCGAGAGAGAGAGAGAGAGAGAGGAGAGAGAGAGAGAGAGAGAGAGAGAGAGAGAGAGAGAGAGAGAGAGAGACCAGGATAAGAAGGATTAAGGGTGTTTGGTAGGGAGTGTTGCAAATATTAATAAGATGATCATTTCATTGAGAAAATGGCAATTGAGTAGACTTGGAGGAAGTCAGGGACTTATCTCTATAAGCAAGGAGGACCAGGGATGTCTGCATGGGAGGCAAGCAACAGAGCTTGACATGGCCCAGAAGATTCTGACTTTTTCCAGAATATTGTGCTTTCTTAAAATATCAATTATTTCAAAAGTAAATTGTACTATAGGAGAATGCTTCTACTGTACTGGTGTTCTTGGCACAAAACAGTCTAGATTACTACTTACTCATTGCCCAAATACCTTTAGACTATTCATCCTCCAGTCATTTACACATTATTTTCTCTCTATTATAAGTAATACCTGCCCTGCAACAGTAAATCATCAAAATTTTGTTTTCATGACTTGGTCCATATCAAATTCTACTTTTTACTTCATGAAGTTTCTCCTGATACTTAAATTACATATCACTTATTTTTATTATTGATTCAACCACCTAATCATTAATTCCACACATGATAATGGTGAAATGCTTACCATGTGACAAGTATGTGCTGTTTCTCAGAGTGACCAACATGAGTAAAAAGAATACTTAACCTCAAGAAGTTGAAAGGCTAGTTACAATTGCCTTGGATTCTGTATTACAGTATTTCCAGCCTTCCATTTCACACTCATTATTTGTTTGTCATTTACATTCAGTTAATATATCTTGGGCTTTCATGAGGCCAACCTGAGCTTGAATCCTGGTTCCAAATTTACTGTTTATGTGACTTTAAGTGAGTAACTTAACTATTCCAAATCTTATTTTCTACAGTTAGAAAATTGGAACAATAAATACTGCAAAAGATTGTTTAAGAAGTAAATGACACAGTAGATATAAAGTTTCAAATCTTATTAATTAAAAAATATTTAGTACCTTCACAGCTTCCTTCTTCGAGAGCAGAGGTAAGATATGCATATTCCAAAGAGTGTCCCCTAAACAGTGACTATTTAATTTATATCTAATTGATAAAAGAAATGTCTAAAATAAAAATAGTTGTTTTTAATAATAACTTACTAAAAACATATAATATAGGTTCCATAAATATTGACTTAAGTAAATAAAAGTTAATGCCAAAGTTTTCTTTAGTTCAAAAATAAAGTTTTTTTTTAATTTCAAAAGCAAAATCCATAACCTTTCTCATTTATTCTACTAAGAATCTTTATATTCATGTATAAACTTGAAAATAATATATAAAAATACAAAGTTATATATTTTCTCATTTGTGGACACTGATATAAAAATTACTTAAAAATAGTAGTAAATCGTTCAAAGTAAAATAAAAATTTAATTATTCCCAGGGCACATTACTCCAAGAATATGTGGATTGAACAAAAATAGAAAAAAAATATTAATAAGTAAAACATGGAAAAGCCTATACACACCTGTTGTGCATTTATACATGATACACATACACATGTGCACACAAACACACACAAAGCTATGGAATTAAGGATAATATGGTTATGGAACAGAAATGAGAATTTAGAAAAGGACCTCTTCATATTTGGGTGTCTGATAAATAGAAGATGATAGGTAACTTTTTAAAGTCATTTAAATTTAGTAAGAAATTTAAGGTCATCTTCATGACTTTTAAGTATAACAGAAAAACCAATAAATCACAATCAGAAAAAAATGATAATTTGTTTATATTAGAATGAAGACATGTGTATAGCAAAATATATTGTAATCAAAGTTAAATGACAAATGATTCACCAAAAAGTTAATAATTTCTTTGATAAAGAATAGGTCACTATTCTCAATGTATAAAGAAAAAAATGTTTGAACACACATCTTAACTGAAAAAGAAAAAGACCATTTCAAAAGAAAGTAGAGAAAAAGGCTATGAACAATTTACAAAAAAAAAAAAAGAAAACAAATATGTAAAAAGATGTTATCATTAGTAATCAAATGAATTCAAATTAACATAACAGTAAAAACGTTAACCTATAAAATGCAATGATCTTAGAGAGAGATTAATACCATTGGAGCACTGATAAAAATATTGATGAGAAAGTAATGTAGCACCATTTCTCTGTACAACAATTTTGTCTTACAATTTAAATATGTTGTCTTTTATTTCAACAATTCCAATGCTAGAGATTTATCTTATATAAAAATAAGCAACTATCATGTTTACTGAAGTAATATTTACAATACTTTTTCTTCTCTGGAAAAGTTGTTAACAATATGTAAGTTATTTTTAAATTATTGTTTAATTAATGGAATACCCAACATTGTAATTATATAATTTTACATATGTTAGTGTAGAATTACTTTTAAGTCTTAAATAGCATTCACATAACAGTCTGTGTAGAATGATACCATTTTCGCCAACACAAAGTCTGTTTTCCTGCATATGTTTATATGTATCCATACATGTATGTATTTAATTTTTGTTCATTGAAGTATGCACACTAAAATGTTTATTGTTTGTGAGCTTTGGGTATTGGGATTTGTAGTGAATTATATAGAGAAATATTTTTATTTAACTTTATAACATTTTCCACTGTGAATTATTTTATTGCAATTAGCAGCCATCATTATGTAATGAATAATCCCAATCTGCACAAAAATAAACAATATAAAATAGTACAGAAAAATAAAAGCTGTTTGACTTCACTATTTTAAAAATTGATTTTAGTTGTTCTAATCATCCTCTCATTCAGTATAATATAAATGCAAAACACTATTCACAAATCAAAAAATGAGTCAAATCTTAGAATTATCTTTTATGTTAGATTATCTTTTTAATTGAAAAATTCTTCTCTATATCAGTGTGAAATTCCAGCATGGCTATTATTTTCCCTTCACCAGTTTCTTTCTTCTATCTTTATAAAGTCCAAGCAAGATAGAAATATTCAAAGAGAAAACTTTAAGACTTATTTCATTCTCAGACTTGGTGATCAATCATGAGAGCATCAGATTTCACAGCACCTACAATTCCCTACAGCATCTGGTTCAAGCTAAAGGACCCCTTTTATTTCTGATATCAAAATGCAAGCTACCTGCCTACTTGAAACCAGACTTATCTATGTGAAGTTACAACTTGACAACCCACTTCAGATACTTTCCCTCCTCACCAATGGCTAAAATTCAAACTGCCAAGGAGTTATTTCTCACTACTCTGACACACAACATGTTGATTTTTCTGCTTCACTGGCAAATTAAAGTGAAATTACCCACAGGGTTTCCCAATCCAAATGGCATTCTGTCATTCCTGACACTAGAAATTCTGTCTTCTTGTTGCAAAGTACTGTAGGGATATTCTGTATAAGCTCCTAGGAACATGCATAATAATTTGAAATGGGAACCAAAAAATCTGCACCTTAAGGATTTGGTGGGTTTAAAAAATCATTTATAAGTCAACGGACTTTAAATAATTCCATATTTTCCAATTTTAAATATGGGGGAAAGAAAAAGTGATGGCATTCCCTTTATCTAGTTATTTGTAGCTATTCTTTGTAATTTAAGAAAAAATGTTCAAGGCAATTAAAATGGCAGCTAACATTTCACCTCCTTCTATTACACAAAGGTGATTAGATTTCTGGGCAAAGCATCAGAAGTGTTCAGATTTTTCCATTTCATAAACTTAGACAATGTTTAAACACCATACATATATTTACAATGATACACACTAATTTTTTGAAATCATTAATTTGGCACTCAGTTAAGACATTAGAAAGTGTTGTCTATTATAGTAAGAAGAACGAACATAGAACTATAAAATGACTATCATTCATGGAGTCTTTCCTGTATGTTAGACAACATTTTAAGTGCTTTTAAAGCATTATCTGAGGCTTCCCTAATTGAAGTTTCAAAACATCTCTATCTATGTGTGTAGTAGGAGCTATTTTAAATTTGAAGCACAGAGAGATTTAGTGACTCACCCCAAATCATACATACAGCTTAAGTGGCAAAATCAAGATGTGAACTTAAGCAGTCTGACTCAAGAACCCAGCACTTAATGTGAAAGTGCTCCTAATATACAAAGTGCCGCCTTTGGAATTCTTGAAGTGAAGTCACGGGTGTAAAGGAATACAAACACTCCAATAGACTGTCATGGAAGTGAGGGCGCCTGACCTGGAGGCAGCATTGTGAAGGTGTGGGCTCTTACTGAAGAATTTGGCAAGCTCTTCAGAGAGCTGGACCGTGGTCCAAGGGACTTCTATCCCTATATCCAGGGATAAAATTTCTTGTAAATATTGGGATTCATAATAACAATTGTATACAGAAAATATAGAAAAAGAGGTTTCTATCAACTCAGTAAAATTTCAGGACTTCCTTTTGTCATCTTTTACATTTTGAATAATCATTCCAATGATGAATTGCATAATGCACATAGATTTCTTTAATTCACTGACAAAATACATCATGAAGAAAAACTGCATGGCAGCTGGTAATTCTATATCTGAAAGAAGTGTAATTTTCTTGGATAAAATACTTGGGGAATGCTCATGGTCTAAAGCACAGAAACTTTGAATTATCCCTTGGTTTTGTTTAACTACTTTAAAATGATGTACCTACAACTAACAGCTGGTTCCCAATGTGCCTGCCAGTTTCAATGAAAACCATCATCCACAGCTGCCATGCCTTGTGTGCCTCCTGCTTTTATATTCAAATCTCCTGCAGAAAAAGTCATTTTAAGGCTCATGGATAAATTGGGTGTGTTTTGTAAATATGCTGGGAGATTTATAATCATGTTTGTCCCTAATCCTGTCTCAGCTTCCTCTAAAAAATCCCTTCCTTAGACCTTGAATCAGCTCAATTACCTGTCATCTATACCCCCCATCCTTTCCTGTCCCCTCCTTTCACCTGTAACAACCATCCTCCCTCCTGTTTCCTCTTTTTGCTTATTTCTCACTCCTTGATTTCACTGCCACTGTTATACATGTATGGTTTTCATTCATACCACTAAATTCAAATTGCCCTGGTAAATCACAAATTACCTCCATGTTGCAAATTTAATGGCAGATTTTGAAAACTGTAGACAGTATATAGTTTTACTGGTGATTCCCTTCTTGAACAATTCCTTCTTTGGCTTCTAGGAAATTATACTATTTTGATTATCCTTCTACCTCTCTAATAATTTTCCTCAATCTCTCATGTTCTTTCCCCTTTCTTTTACTATTCTTTGAATGTTGCTATTGTCTATGTTTCTTTTATTTTTTGAGGTGTTCTCTTTCATTTTATGGTTTCAATTCACACCTATATATGTCAAGCCTACCGAAGACCTTTATAGATTAAATGTCTTCCTAGAATTCCAGACTCAAAATTTTCCATGCCTACTACACATTTCACTTGGATACCTGACAAACACCTTAAATTTAGCATACCCCAAATTAAAGCTTGTCACCAAATCTATATCACCTTTATTGCTCCTGTCTGCCTTCACAAGGCTGTTGCTCTTTGTCAATTTTAGTTAATGACATTGGTATTCACCTAGCCAGTAACTAGAAATTATAAAGTCAGTTTAATTTTACCTCCTCAACACCCTTTTTCACCAATTATACCTCGTCAGTCTAAAAATTTTGACTCTTCTTCAAAAAAAAGTCTTTTTTTCTATTGATATTTTTATCCCTGAAACAATAATTTCCTAAAAAGTTATACAGTATTACTATATTATATTACTAGAGAAAAGTAGCACATGTGAAAATAATTAATATTCTGTAATGAGAATATTTTGATGAATCCTCATTGCCTATAAGACAAAGTCCAAAGTCTAATCTCCTTCAGGAACCCAATCAAAATGGTTCATAACCTGGGTCTATGTGTATTTCCAATTTTACCAACTCTAATGCTCTCCCATGTTTTTTAATGAAAGTTTTTTATTTTGGGATAACTGTAGGTTACATGCAGTTATAAGAAATAATAGAGGAAGATCACCTGTGCTCTTTGTCCAGTTTTCCACAATGGTGGTATCTTACAAATCTATAGTATAGTATCACAACCAAGATATTGACATTGAAACATTGAAAATACAGTGTTTCCATTGACACAAGAATCTCTCACATTGCCTTTTTGCAGCCCTACATACCTCTCCCGCAACCTTACCATTTCAACCCTGGAACTACTAGTTTGTTCTCCATTTCTACATGTTGTCATTTCAAGAATGTTGTATAAATAGAATCATATAGCATGTACCATTTTGGCATTTGCTTTTTGCTCTCAGCATAATTCTTGGGAGAGCCATCTATGTTGTTGAATGAATGTATCAACTGTTCCCTTCTATTTCTGGGTAATATTCCATGGTAGAAATGTACCACAGTTGATTCACTATTCACCCATTGAAAGGCATCGGGATTATTTCAAATTTTCGGCTGTTACAAATAAAGCTGCTATAAACACGCATGTATACTTTTTTTTTTTGGTGTGAACATGAGTCTTTCTCTGAGATAAATGCCTAGGAGTGCAATGGCAGAATTGTAGGTGAGTTGCATTTTTAATTTGTTTAAGAAAATGCTGAAGTAATTTTCAGGATGGCTCTACTACGTTCCTGCTATCAATGTATGAATGACTGTTTTTCTGCAATCTCTCCCTCTGATATCAGCCTAGTGCGGAAGGAGGAGGGCTCCTCATTATTGCTATGTCAGCGTGGAAGTCCCGGCTCCCTCTCTGGCTGTCTCTAAGGCCACCCCAGTGGCAGTGTTGGGGAGCCTTATCACAGACTTTTGAAGGTAAAATTCTAGGTTGCCCACTTGGCTTTTGCTAGCATGAGTGTTGAAGTGGTCACTTTTTCTTTGTTTTTTTTTTTTTCTGCAATGTTTGGCTAAAATAGGGCAGTGATTGTCTTAAAATTTTGTCTTGCTAGACTAACCCTATCCTGAAAAAGTCAGCCTAGATGATCTTTTGGTCAGAACTTTTGGCTGAAAAAAGAGGTCCTAGTGATTTTATTAGCAGTTCTTATTGGTGTTTCTGGGTTGTCAGCCTCTTCAGCTGTAAATTAGAAATGCCAAAGGTGCCCCAAAAAAGTATACACATGACTTGCATTCATCTTTTGTTAGCAGTATATATTAAGCATTACAATGTTAATACAGTTTTTCCTTTCTTAATATGTGTATACATTTTTTTGGCTCCCTCTGTATATGAGACAAAAATAATATTCAAGGAACTAACCATTATATCATTCCCTGGGTCCTGATTTCTTACTCAGCCTGGCTTCTTCTCTATGCCTTTCAGAATTTTCTTAGGTTTGTTTTATATATAATGTTTAGGGGTTTTAGATATGCTTTAGCTGTCCAGTGGAAGGAATACCTTTTCTTATGTCTTAATCCCTTATCCATACCCCACCACTGTAAGTTCTCTTACACTGCTTTTGTCTAGTTCCAAAAACGCTAATCAATTTCCTTCCTCCAATTATCCTCATTTTATAGATTATGATATCAGACTCAAATTATGTGGTACAGTTAGGAATAGGCAATCTATAAATATGAATATGAAACTGTTATAATTATAAATCATTTCCCCCATCACGTTCTGCTTTTCACCCATGTTTGTAATAGAGACTCTTTGTCTCATATCCTGCTTTGCATAAGTTTCATATATACACAGGTATGATTAAAACTTTCCCATCTGAAAGCTATGAGGCTTTAAGTAAGTCATTAGTCTTCTCCAAACCTCTGTTTCTGCCTCTGTAAAATTAATAATGGGGACAATGATATCTATTCTGCAGGTTTGTCTAATGAATAGTAATAATAAACAGAAATCACTTATTACAATGCCTGGTCCAGAGTAGTTATTTAATATAGGGTGGTATATTATCATTGCTACTACCTACAAAGCATAAAGAATTAAATGTGTATTAACAGAAAAACTTAAAGAAATGGGAGACAAAAACTGATTATGAGCTTAAACCAATTCTAAACACTCAAAATTGTTTCCCAGATCTAAAATATTCAGCAGAGAGAATGAGCCTGAGCAGATTATTTCTATATCTATTACTGAGTCATTATGGTTATTTATGTATTCGCTTCCCTCATTATGTTACACACTTTTCAGAGAAGAGAACTTTCCTTAACTATCTGTGAATCTCCTTCAGGGTCTTAAAATGGATGATATTTTTAAATTAATAATTACCATATTAAATTGAATTGACATTTTGACCATATAATCTTCATCTTCACACTTTATAAAATTATGACTTGACACTACACTGACTAGGATATAAATGAATACATTTGAGTTCAAGAGAAAGTGTTGAAAAGATGTAACCTGCACCAGATTAAGTTCCTGATTAAAGCTCTGAGTACAAGTTCATTTAATACTACTATAAATGCTGGAAACAATAACTATGTATTAACAATACTACTGTTACCAGATTCCTGACAAATATTATTCTTTGGGATTTGGAAGCAACAAGTTTAAATTCTGAGAATTACTGAGATTTCCTGAAATCATATATATATATATATATATATATATATATATGTATATGTATATATACATATATTTTTTCTATTTTTCATTAAAATAAATAAATAAATATATATATACATATATATTTTTTCTATTTTTCATTAAAATAAATAATATATATTATTACTTAAATAAATAATATATATATTATTATTTAAATAAATATATATAATTATTATTTAAATATATATATATAATAGCAAATAATCATAATTAAACACTGAAAAATGCCAGAGAACACATTAGGACCTGCTAACAAGTTTAACAGCACTATACAAATCAGTCATGTGTTTAATTGTTAATTTCAATACCTATTTTGTTTCCAAAACTTATTTTTTGGAATAGCCCTCGTGTGATCTTTGTAAAACATACGATACTTTGTAAAGTACACTCCATTATACATATAAATTAATTAATATTTATTTTATTTCCAAGATTGACTCACCATTAGTAGCTGACTGGCCCCAAAACACACAGTTACAACAAAGGCAACAACTACAAACAAGATTGACTTATCAAAATGGATAGCAACTGAATCCTCATTTTGTGGTCTTGGAAGGGTTGGCTTTACCTGTGAGTTTGCATATTGGCATTCGCTGCTCTTGCTTTCTACTTGACTTATGTTAATTCTCTTGAAACAGTAACATCTCTATGTTAATGGTTCAGATTTACTTTCCACAGGCGGGTTATAATTTCTTGACTTATTTCTTTACTTGATTTTCATACAATTATATAAATTTCCCTAGTAGTGCCAATAAAGAATTTCCTAATGAAAGCATGAAACATCCATCTAGGTAACAAATTCAATATTTTAAAATTATGCAACATAATTTAGATATGTCATAAGTTTTATTTGAAAAAAATTTTGAGTTATTATCTTAAAGAGTTAGTAATTTCATAAATTTGGACATGCTTGTTGACATATCTAAAAGTATAAATTCATTTAGAACCTGAAGATGACATACACACCACACACACACACACACACACACACACACACACACACACATACATATTTACTTATTTAAAATAATATCAGGTACAATAAGTATTTTCAGTTTTTTGCTTTGTTTTGTTTTTAGCTGAGCCATCCTGCCACCTGTTGGCAGCTCAGCGGCAGCTCAGCTCAGGCTGGGAATTGAACTGCTCTTGCTCAGAGTTCTCACCCTTGAGCAAGTTCTTAACCAACTGTGCCACTCAGCCAGCCTTAGTATTTTCAGTTTTTTAAGAAGCCTTACTTTGAAGAAAACAATTTGCAGTGATACAACAATGTTAGCTAAAAGAAAAATATGAAATTTTAAAATAAGGTATTTGAATATTACCTCCTATATATGACCTTGGCTCACTTAACATTTGCTAGAAGTCAGTTTTGTCAACTGTAAATGAAAAGTTTGAAAGAGCCTTAAGCTATGTCCTGCTTTAAAATCAATTGAGTTAATAAATTAATTAGTGATTATAAACAAAGACTGTTTAAGTATTATAATATATATAAATATTTATAAAATATTTGCCTTTAGAATTTCTTCTACAAGTTAGTGTATATATATTCTTAAGGATATGAGACAAGCTACTTAAGCCAGAGTTTATGAAACATATATGCTATATTCAATAGGAGATCCTTAAACTCACACTTAATATTTTTAAATAAATATAATGACACCATCAAAGATACTAATTATAATCCTATTTCACATAGAAAATAATGGGTCAGTAGGCAGAAGATCTGGAAGTTGAACTGAGATAACCACTCCATTCATGAACCTATCATGGTACAATATAGGAAAATGCATACTACAAATAAAGATGAAAGGAGAAAATCAAGATAACACCCAAAGAATATGTGCAAGAAACATGGGCATAAGTATTCAATGATCTTATTAAAATTTATGCCTAAGTGCTAATGAGATGCTAAAGTGAATGGGTTGAACATAAATAGGGTTGATCAGGGAAAGCTTCAAAGAGGAGGTGAGATCTACGCAGTGCTCACAGGCAGGCAAGGCCATGAGTAGGTAGAGATATAGCTACCAAAGGTCAAGAAATGTTCATGCATAGAAGTGAGAAGAACAGAGAGAGGTGTTAAAACCTGGCTGAAATGGACTGTCTCAATAGGATTTTTTTTTAATGACTCCTATTAGAGTCTGTATTAAGTGAAGGGTTGTATTTAGTCCTTGACATTGAAGTGCACCCCAAGTAGATTAAACATAGGCTCCATAATCATCATTATCCACCAAGAACTTTCAAGAACAAGTGACATCAGAAGTCAAACTTTATGAATTACAGATGAAATTTCAATATATAAAAGTTCTTAAAAATGAACCATTAATAACATGCAAAGTTTCTAATAAACATGACCAATAAATGGTAATTACATCATTTTCTTAAAAGAGAAATTATTTTTGTAAGGAATAAAAAGTGTTTAAATAGAACAGAATCATTTCAGGATTTCTGGCTAAGATGGCAGAGTAGATAAACACTGTGCTTGCCTCCTCTCAGGACACATCAAAATTACAACTAAACTACACAATAACCATCATTGAGAATCACCTAAACTCTAGCTGAACAGAATTTCTACAACGAAGGATATACAGAAGCCACCTCAAGGCTGGCAAGAGGAGTGGAGATGCAGAACAGGCTGGTCCAACATCTGTATGTGACCATTAAAAATTGGGAAGTATATCTCAGCTGTGCAGGTCCCCCCTGGAAAAGCAAGGGATCCCAGCCCCACACTAGGCTCCCCAGCCCAGGGATCCAGTGCTAGGGAGAGAAGTTCCCACAATTTCCAGGAAGTGCATAGCGTCCCAAACAAGATGAATCCAGAATCCCACACCAGGACACATCATAATTAAAATGCCAAAGACTAAATGCCAAAAGACAAAGGGGAAATGTCAAAAACAGCAAGAGAAAAGCAGTTACCTACAAGGGAGCTTCCATAAAACTATCAGCTGACTTCTCAACAGAAACTTTGTAGGCCAAGAGAGCTGGCAGGAAATATTCAAATTGATGAAAACCAATCACCTACAATGAAGATTACTCTATCCAGCAAAGCTATCATTTAGAATCCAAGGACAGATAAAGTTTTCCAGACAAGAAAAAGCTGGAGTACATCACCACCAAACCAGCAATGCAAGAAATGTTAGAGGAGCTTTTTGATGAAGGAGGAGGAGGAGGAAGAGGAGGAGGAGGAGGAGGAGGAGGAGNAACAACAACAACAACAACAACAACAATGATGACAACAGCAACAAAAATTTAAATAATAAAATGACAATAACTGCATAGCTATAAGAAAACAAGACCCTTACATATGCTGCCTATGAGAGATTCACTTAAGATTGAAAGACACATACAGTCAGAAAGTAAAGGGAAGGAAAAAGATATTTTATGAAAATGAAAGCAAACAAACAAAAATGCTGAAGTAAAAACACTTATACCAGACAAAATAGACTTTAAAACAAAGGCTATAACAAGAGACAAAGGACCCAGGAATCTCACTTCTGGGTATTTATCCTAAGAAACCCAAAACACTAACTCAAAAAGACATATGCGTCATATGTTAGTTAATTGTAGCATTATTCACAACAGCCAAGATATGGAAGCAACGTAAGTGTCCATCAGTAAGTGAATGAATGAAGAAGTGATACATATCTATAATGGAATATTAGCCATTAAAAAGAATGAAATCTTGCCATCTATAATAACATGGGTGGACCTAGAGGGTATTGTGCTAAGTGAAGTAAGTCTACAGAGAAAGACAAATGCCATGAGATTTCACTTATAGGTGGAAACTAAAAAATAAAATAAACAAACAAACAGAAAGAAGCTAATTGATACAGGGAACATTTTGATGGTTGCCAGTTAGGAGGGGGCTTGAGGGTGGGTGACAAAGGAGAAAGGATTAAGAAGTACAACTTGGGAGTTACAAAATAGTCATGGGGATATAAAGTACAGCATAAGGAATATAGTCAAGTATATTGTAATAACTATGTATGGTGTCAGATGGGTACTAGATTTATTGGGTGATCACCATGTAAGTTATATAAATGTCTAATCACTATGGTGTACACCTAAAACTAATATAATATTGTATGTAAACTGTAATTAAAAATAAAATGATTATTTAAAAATGAAAAAAGAAAACTATATCATTTGAAATATAATTCATTCAAGTATCATATGGGGTGGTGTGGGGGCAAATACTTATTTACCTCAAAAGGAGAAAAATTCCCAGGAATAAGCAGATATCAGAAATTCTATAAACATAGCAGCAGCAATAAAAGCAGATGCTACAGCAGTATCAATATAAACAGAGAATATCTTCTATTCATGTCATAAAAAATAATAGGCATATAAATATACAATTTGCTGATATCCTTTTTTTAAAACAGGAACTTGTTTAATTGTTTATAAATCAAGTTTTTCACTCTACCAGCATAAATCGTAGGATGCGTATTACTCCCCCTTGGTAATGAACTGTTATGTATAAGAGAGCACACAAATCAAACACTGTTAGTGCTTTTTTTTTTGTCTTTTCAATTTGTCATTTTGTTAGTAGCATCAATTTAATGACAAAGAGTATTACTAATTTATTAATCGGTATGCAAGTAAAAATAAATGCTTAATGTACTAATGTTTATGCCATTACCCAGAATGCATTTTCAGCTTTCAACTACTTGTTATGGTCAGCATCGACATTATTGCTAAGCAAAAGAGTGTCTTTTACTTTATAAAGAGCACTTTAAAAATTAAGAAAATCAAAGAACAAGGAACTATTTGAAGACTTAAACCTCTTTGTGCCTTAAGAAAGCTTGTCTTCTTTCAGGCATAGAGGGAGGAAATATGATTAAAGGATATTTTGCCCTTTTCAGTAGTACCAAAAGTTATATAGTTCAAGAAGAGTTCTGTGCAGTGTGAAGGATTAAAACTAGAAGGCAAATATTTTACTTGAAATAGAGATTGAGAATGTCTTCTATGAAATTCTCTCATCATATCTTACAGAATATAATACCTTTAGTTTAATTAAGTTTCTCAGAGCACAGTGTGTTTACATATCTTCCAGAATCATGGTTCAAGGAGAACTCTAAGTTTTAAGGATACAGAACTTACGTGGTCTTTACTCTTGTTCCTTCAATTCTACATAGCTTTGTACCTGACTTTATACACCAAGGCTTTATGTTTTCACAACAAAGAAAACCAAAACATCAACAATAACAAAAAAATCCCTACAGGGACTTCACATTTATTCTTTCTTTCAGCATATATTTAAGAACACACATAAAAAATAAATAACTATATAGTTTGGTTTCTATCTTTAAAAAATTTAATCTACACAGGATATCAACACATACGAGATATTATTTGAAAGAGTATGCTGTAAATAGAAAGGAAGTTGTGAAATACCACGGCAAAGGTGTTTTGTCTGGTTGGTTGCTTGGCTGTATTGGTGCCTTGATTGCAGGAGAGGGCAGATGAATTTCTGAAGAAGCTTAACCTTCTCAAGAAAGGGGCCTCATGCAGAGAATCCTGAAAGATACTATGGGTGTCCACTTTCCAGAGAAGACAAGTAATACTCAGGGGGTTAGAGAAGATAAACTGCCTATGAGAGTAATCAACTCACTTTTGTTGAGAGTCTAAAAGAAGAACTCATAAGGCTCCTCAGTGAGGAAGAGGAGGAGGAAAAAAACTAAGAATTGGGAAAACTCTGAAGTCTAACCTCTGTATAGGTTGGAAGTCAGGGCTGTTCATTCAGGTGCTAAGGCAAAAATAGAGGAACAAGTCTAGAAACACATGTTAGAACAATCTCAACCGAGTGAAACTGCTATACTATTTTCTCTGAGTCACAATGGGAGACAGACATTTCTCTGGTTGGTTTTGCTAGTCACTCATAAAAGGGTACTAGGGAATTTAGGAGCCCAGATTAATGGGGACAGGCCCTAGCACTCAACACCTGAGCTGCAGGGGAGGAGAGCATATATATCTTGTAAGTGCTACAAAAGTTTGAAAGCATTCAGCTCAAGACTCACCTAGAGGAGGGATTTAAAATTGCTTGATGTATAGGATTTAAATGGACAGGGTGACAGCTTACATCCTAGCAAAAGTGCCCGTTCAACTTTACTTAAAACACTCTACAATCACCAAATTTCTTGAGAGAATTACATTGTTAAGTTTCCTCAGGAGACCTTTTCCCTTCTGTGCGACTTATAGGTACAGTCAACTTTTCAGGAAATTGTAGTGAAAATGACCCTCAGAATTTCTCCATAGGGCCTATATCAAAGATATTGCAGGTTTGGTTTCAGACCACCACAATAAAGTGAATATCACAATAAAGTAAGTCACATCATTTTTTATTTTCCCAGTGCATATAAAAATTATGTTTACACTATACTATATTAAGTGTACAATAGCATTATGTCTAAAAAACATGCATACTTTAATTGGAAGAATAATTTATTGCTAAAAAATGCTATCCATTATCTAAGCCTTCAGTGAGTGCTAATCTTTTTGCTGGTGGAGGATCTTAGCTTCAATTTGTAAAAAAACTCACAATATCTGTTAAGCTCAAGAAAGCAAAGTGCAATAAAGTGAGGTATGTCTGTATATGTATCTTAACTATAATCAATCTAACATGTTATGCAATCTATTTAGTTTTCCAATACAACAGTCACAATCATGTGCTGCTGAAATATCTGTTTTTATTTTTCCTAGTTTATGCTTTCATGCTACTATTTTTACTAATTCACTTATTAACATAGATTTACCAGGAGATTACTCAATGTGTAATTTGTATCAGTCACTGCATTAGGTCTTTGAATACAATACATGATTGTTTTTAATGAGTGGAATGAGTTTGCCTGAGATGGAGTGTGGAGATAGGGCTTTAGAGATTATGTTGAAAGTAGGCTAAAAACCAGAGGCTTCAATACTATTTCTTTCATTGTGTTTTGATAATGTGATCTCAGTTCCTGACATAAGCTGAAAATCATGGGCCATGTTGATGCATCTCATAAGCAATCAACATGATGGAAAGCCTCATTCTACCCTTTACATTACAGAATCCCAGTATTAGTTCAGTGATACATCAAAATAACTACTTACTTCTATCATGCAAAAACATATCACAAATTTAGCTAAAATCTTGAATCACATTGATGTTTTTGAGGTACCGACTAATAATATTTGAAAAACAAGAAAATTTGATATGTATACAAAAACATATTGTTGAATTTTCATGAAGCCAAAACTTGTTAAATTTAACAAAAGTCCCCCAAACTGTTGTGTTAAAATAGGATACAGAGAAAGAATGGGCATCTTACAGTCCTGGGGGTAGAATATTTACCAAGGAATTACTCAAAATCATTGCTGTAACAAAGTTACCGATGCCAAAACCAAGCTGAGATGTAGAAAATGTTACTATTGATTATTGCAAGTGAATTTTTTTTGCTAAATGCTACTCTTTTTTAATTCATTAATCATATTTCAGCTTCACAATGTAGTCAGTGAAAATTGCCTCTCATAATTGACATAGATATTAATCAGACTATTTTATAGATTTTAAAGGAGAGTTATAATATTAGTAAACAGCATGTTGTCTAATAAAATGTGTAATAAAATAAAATAAATGATTTGAAACAAATCCACAAATTAGCACAAAGCAACTTTTAAGTACTCTTCTCAAAATAGATACTATTAAATACCATTAACCAAGTTTAGCAAATGCATCTGTGCAACTATCATTTGTTTATAATATGTCAAGAACGGATTTGAGATCTGTGATATATAGTTCACAGTACTATCTAACATTTATTACATTGTTACTGTGCCATAAAAGTGAAACCTGGTTAGGCATTTTACATGTGTCAGAGTTTTGAAACCTAAAGATATTGTTTATAAACCGTTAATACAAGCATTGATTGGGCTGGAATCATTCAAGGAATTCTGTAGAAAAAAATGAATTTGTCCCTCTAACCTTAGACTTGTAAGACCCTGTATAACACCACTAAATATTTTGTGATGACAAAAAACAAAACAAACATATATGTGGTGCTAGATAGAGAACCTACTCTGGGTGGTGAGCACACAATGTGATATATAGAGGGTGTATTATAGAATTGTACACTTGGAACCTATGTAATTTTACTAACCAGTGTCATCCCAATAAATTTAACTTTAAAAAAGTAAAAAATAAAATAAAACTCTAACTTGTAAAGATAAAAACAAACAAAAACCAAAAGAACAACAACAATAACAAAAAAAACACAAATAACATAATCCTTATTACTGGAGTGTTTCCAATATAATTCTGACCCAAAAATGACATTAAGAACTTTAACAGAATTCAAAGCAAGGCATTAAAAAATTAGAAATGACTGAAATATAACTTTTGAAACTTGATGGGTTATTGTGAAATTGACGTGCAACTTGGTATCAATCAGCCACAGTATTTCCATCTGTTCGACTCTATTTTTCCCTTTGCTCATAATTCTCCATGGTTAAGGACTCTGCTCTCCCTTTGGCATCTCATGCTAACCAGTCAACATTTTAGAAAGCATTTTGTAATTGCATAGCATAAACTCTGAGAAAAGTTAAGTTTGGATATCAGAATGAAGAGAGGATCTAGATAGCACCATTTAAAAAGATTATATATGTATATATATTTATATATATATGTGTATATGTATATATATATAAGATTATATAATATATATATATATTTTTTTATTTTTTTTAAAGAAATAGACATTGAAGAAAAGACATTGGCTCCTTTTCCTATAATTTGTATTTGCAATTAATCAGTCACTTCCAACCATAATTGTGAAAACGTACTTTCTTCCTCTCCTTTCTCTGAGCTGGGGAAGAAAAGAGCCTTTCGCTAAGAATTTACTTGAGTGTTTGCAAATGGAAATAGAAAACCTTAGTCAGATTTTAGAATGGTCAAGGAAGCAGCTATTAAGATTATATCAGTCATCACTGACACAAATCTTACGCTATGTAGGCCAAAAGGACACAGTTTGAAAGTGGGACAATGCTTGCCTAATGATGAAGTATTAACTCCATGGAAGATGGGTAACCTGGAACACTATAGGGAATTAGGAAAATAGTCCTCTCATTGTTAGAGAGTTTAGATGGTACTGTCTGAGAATTAATATCTGTACTGTGCTGAAAGGTAGGTGTGTGTGTGTGTGTGTGTGTGTGTGTGTCTTTGGCTGTGTCTGTGTGTGTCTGTGTCTTATTTAAGTTATGAACTGAGAAAATAGAAAATCACAGGGGCATGCCTGTAGGTATCTCTGATGAAATAACCAAAAAAATCATGGACCGGAGAATGTCTGCCCACAAATGGACTGCTCTGTGGATGACCTACAAAATTTCTTACTGAAGCCCTAGACATGTTTTTTGGGGACTGTGGATGTCCAATTTGGGGAAATGCCCTTCTGGGGAAGTAGAGATACATTTTGTGCCTCTATCAAATGTATAGGTGAGTGTTAGGTTTTCCCAAAAAGTTGGATGGAGGTTGTACATTTGAGTTGGAGGAAGAAGATATTTTCACAGGTAAAAACTTGAAACAGGGTATTAAATTCAGGAACAAAGGGTGTATAAGAGAGAATCCTTGCAGCGGTTCTCAACCTGTGGGTCGCAACCCCTTTGGGAGTCAAACGACCCTTTCACAGGGGTCACCTAAGACCATCGGAAAACAAAACGTTATTTACATTACGATTCGTAACAGTAGCAAAATTACAGTTATAGAGTAGCAATGAAAATAATTTTATGGTTGGGGGTCACCACAACATGAAGAACTGTATTAAGGGGTCGCAGCATTAGGAAGGTTGAGAACCGCTGCAGAGGAACACTAAGTGAAGGATTTATCTTGCTAGGTATTTTTCTCTTGCACTATGTGAAAAATCTTATTTAGTATATAGTTCTCAATTGTATGCGCTATGTTTCCCTATGTTTATTAATTACCCTAACACTTATTCAAGTCTATTGTTCCGCTTATGCTTCATACAACTTTATAGGTGAACAAAGAGATGAAGAAATTAAGGGAGCCAAGGCATACTGACACGTTTGCTACTCCCTGTTCAACAGAAACATCACCCAAGAGAGCGTACCATGTCCAATACCTTCAAGCGCTGAACATCACCAAAGCTATTGTCAATCACATTGGAGTTGGGAGGATTTGAGAAGACCCGTGACACTAAGGCAGATACAGCCAGGAAGAAATAAAAACTTCTTGTTTTTCAAAGTATACTATAGGGCATGAGAGGGGCCTGTGAAAACCACAGGTCTTCTCTGTCAAATGGGAATAAATTGAGTGTTTTGCTTTATTCTTAGGTTTACAAATAATGTGAAGTAATAACATGAGAAAAAGTTCTACAAGTTAGGATAATCCCTATAAATGCAAGGTATAATTATGAAAAATAATTACAAATAATTACAGAGTGCTTTATTCATAGACCTAAGGGAAGGCCCTTTAATATTAAATTTACTGCTGGAATCACAGTGCCCCCTATAGACTCCGTACCAGAACTATGGAACAGTAACTTAATAATCATGCTTTTGGGGGGGATGTCTATATTGTGTCAAAATACATGGATATTTTATTGGCAGTGCTCCACAACAAAGCGCTCTGTCGTGGTTCCAGAATTAAATTCAGTTTAGGATGTAAATCTTTCACCAAAGAGTTCAGAAATCTACTTAGACCTTAAAGCAAATGTGACCAGGAACACAGACTGGACTTTCCATTTATATAATAACTTCATATGACATTGCTCTTTAAATATAACAAGAATGATATTTTCAGGAAGCTTAGACAACTAGGTCCTTATTAATTAAATATATATTCTATGCTAAGAAAAACCTAAAAGATGATATGTATATACATGTGCAGAATACAGGAAATAAAGGAGACTAATTTAATACATGATTAAGAAATGATTTTGTGTCTTTAGTTAATATTCACCAAGAGCCATCATAGTTCATGTACTCATAGAGTGATAAAACAGAAAATATAAAGATCAGTCTTACTGTAAACATAGATGACATAAGGTAATAAATGAAACACATATATTATGGCTAAAGACAGAAAACCAACTAAAAATACAATCAATAGAATTATTCATGGCAATTCTGTTTTATTCCTTAAGTAAGCGTTCCTCCCTTTATTTGGCCCCTCACTGATCCATTTTTGTTTGTAGTTCCGCATGCATTCTGTCATTTTACCCTGTAAAATCAGGAACAGCATACATGTCATTAGGCTAAAAGTTATATGCAAATAGAAGTCCTTATTAAGAATCAGAATTAACCTTTAAACAATCCAAGAAAAATTAATTGCCTAGGCCTCCCTAGAGAGGATCTTCCTGGCACATATACTAACTAGTCTAGGCAAGCTTATGAGAAGCAGAAGTTCTATGTAAAGTTAGAGTTTGGGGACAAAATCCTTATTTAATAATCAGTGTGAACTATACTTTTCCTTTATACCTGCCTATCTCCTTCCAGAGAGTAAAGAGGTTGACTTTAGATAGGCCACTTATTAGGAAAGCTGATATTCAGGGATTCAGGTACCACCCATCTCTCTAATTCTTTCCAAACCAGATGCATGACACACTTATATAATAAGCTTGTAGTAAATATATGTTAAATAAATAAATAAATAAATAAATAAATAAATAAATAAATAAATAATTGGGCTGGCTGAGTGGTGCGATGGTTAGGAACCGGTTTGCGAAGCCAGAGGGCCCCAGTTCGGATCCCACATATAAGGGCCAGTGACACTGCCCTCTACAGCTAAGATGCTGAACAACAGCTCAACCTGGAGCTGGGCTGCCGTGAGTCACCGGTGACAGCATAGGCTGCAGCCCTTGCTGCAGTGGGTTGTCATGGGGTACTGTGTATGGCCAACAGCCAGCGTGAGCAGTGAGCAGCCGCCGTGTGGCCATTCAGAAGCCAGTGACTGATCAGCCTTGCCCAGGAAGAGCGCAATGATGGTGCCAGCTTGGGCCAGTGAAGCAACGTCCTCTACAACTAGACTGAAGAACAAAAGGACAGCAAATGGTCTGTTCCCCTTCCCCCAATTCCCCAGCACTGTTCCCATCCCCCAATTCCCCAATAAAAATCTTTTAAAATATATAAATAAAATAATTAATTAATTAATTAATTAATTGTAGGACCTACACATAGATCATATCTCTAGAATAACAGAGATGTATACATGTGTCTTGAATAATATTTGAGAAATTCTGGAACTAAGTGTAATCATACTAAGAAGTATCTGCTTTTATTTTTATCTCTCATAAAAATGTATTTCAGTTCACAAATTACTTTCCATATGAAAATATATTTCTACCAGAAAGCATTAAAAGAAGATCTCTGTCCTATTTTCTATACTTTTATGAACATGAGGGAAGTGATAAGAGAATGTATTATATTTCAACGTTCTTGAAATGTTAGCAACATGGTAGAACATTATGAGAATTACTGTGTGCTAAAGAGATGTGACTAGAGCTAACAAAAAGTAGAACATCATCAAAGGCAGTATGAGGTCTATGATCCAAACATGGCATTTGGAGGGATTGTCAAGCACAGGTCTTATCAACTGTGCAGCTGTCTGCCTTGTTTAGAAGCCTGTGGAATATTCATTTTAGTTCCCACCTTGTGCACTGAAGGCTGGGTGTGGTCACTGCCTTCACTCCAGTTTATTCACACTTTGACAGAACAACAGGAAAATGGCACAAAGCTTCTGAAAGGTTACTGAGAACTTCTCTAAATTAACCTACTGTGGCCTAAATTGGCTCATTCTTTTTTAAATTGAACAACAGCAATAAGGAGGAATGAAAACCTAATAAGGCACAGCATGGAGATACTCTAATAAACATGTGGAGGAATATTTTTTTAAAGAAAACTCTAGGAATTTCATAATGCTAAATTGATCAACAGAGCCCTTTTATCTGATAGCACAATTTTCTCAGATTGTAAGGCAGCAGGAGTCTAAGAAAATGTTGTACCTATAAAATTAAATAGAGCCCAACAGCCTTAATTTGTACTCAGTTTGAAAGAAGTGTGTATAAATTTTTATTAAGATTCCTTCATTAGCCTTTAATACTCAACTTTCTACTTCTTGTTGATATATTATTAGCAGAGGTCCTAGACTAGATGACAGCAATATCTAATTAGAATATATCACATTTGGTTGTCACTTTTTTTACCTGAGACTCATTATGCCACACAAACAGACATGGGCTTAACCCTAAGGAATTTGAGAATTCATCAAAGGCAAGTCACAGAAGTATGACCAGGTGTAGGGTGAAAAAACAATTATCAGATACAGCACTCTCAAATTCCTTTGCTTTAGTGATAAAATCTTATTTAGCCAGGATGCCTGGGGAACAGGCCATTTCAATTAAATTGATTTTTTGCCTAAATTATGGTAAACTCATAAACCTTTTTGATTTATCATATAAAAATAAAGTGCACTGAGTTATTAATAAAAATGATGCTTGACATAATGGATGAAGAGGTGGTAAAGTAGAAGATTCGAGATTCTTATCATTTTGGAGGCATAGGGCATATATATATATATATATATATATATATATATATATATATATATATA